>NC_135237.1:105083380-105387547 GCF_051348905.1 Ranitomeya variabilis | reverse complement strand
AGGATTGTGTGCGGTGATGTGGTGGGAGGCGGAGCTACTGTGCGATGCCTCTTATATATGTAGATCTATCCATTCTTTATCCTTCTCTCACTTGTGTGCGGTGATGGGGTGGGGGCGGGATTGTGTGCGGTGATGGGGTGGGGGGCGGGATTTGTGCGGTGATGGGGTGGGGGGGCGGTATTGTGTGCGGTGATGGGTTGGGGGCGTGATTGTGTGCGGTGATGGGTTGGGGGGCAAGATTGTGTGCGGTGATGTGGTGGGGGGCAGGATTGTGTGCGGTGATGTGGTGGGGGGCGGGATTGTGTGCGATGATGGGGTGGTGGGCGGCATTGTGTGCGGTGATGGGGTGGGGAGCGTGATTGTGTGCGGTGATGGGTTGGGGGCGAGATTTTGTGCGGTGATGGGTTGGGGGGGCAAGATTGTGTGCGGTGATGGGTTGGGGGCGAGATTGTGTGCAGTGATGTGTTGGGGGGCGGGATTGTGTGCCTTGATGGGGTGGGGGCGGGATTGTGTGCGGTGATGGGGTGGGGGGCAGGATTGTGTGCGGTGATGGGGTGGGGGCGGGATTTGTGCGGTGATGGGGTGGGGGGCGGGATTTGTGCGGTGATGGGGTGGGGGGCGGGATTTGTGCGGTGATGGGGTAGGGGGCGGGATTTGTGCGGTGATGGGGTGGGGGGCGGGATTGTGTGCGGTGATGGGTTGGGGGCGTGATTGTGTGCGGTGATGGGTTGCGGGGCAAGATTGTGTGCGGTGATGTGGTGGGGGGCAGGATTGTGTGCGGTGATGTGGTGGGGGGCGGGATTGTGTGCGATGATGGGGTGGGGGGCGGCATTGTGTGCGGTGATGGGGTGGGGAGTGTGATTGTGTGCGGTGATGGGTTGGGGGCGAGATTTTGTGCGGTGATGGGTTGGGGGGGCAAGATTGTGTGCGGTGATGGGTTGGGGACGAGATTGTGTGCGGTGATGTGTTGGGGGGCGGGATTGTGTGCGGTGATGGGGTGGGGGCGGGATTGTGTGCGGTGATGGGGTGGGGCGCGGGATTGTGTGCGGTGATGGGGTGGGGGGCGGGATTGTGTGCGGTGATGGGGTGGGGGGCGGGATTTGTGCGGTGATGGGGTGGGGGGCGGGATTGTGTGCGGTGATGGGTTGGTGGGCGAGATTGTGTGCGGTGATAGGTTGGGGGGCGGGATTGTGTTCGGTGATGTGGTGGGGGGCGGGATTGTGTGCGGTAATGAGATGGGGCGGGATTGTGTGCGGTGATGGGGTGGGGGCGGGATTGTGTGCGGTGATGGGGTGGGGGGCGGGATTTGTGCGGTGATGGGGTGGGGGGCGGGATTGTGTGCGGTGACGGGTTGGGGGGCGAGATTGTGTGCGGTGATAGGTTGGGGGGCGGGATTGTGTTCGGTGATGTGGTGGGGGGCGGGATTGTGTGCGGTAATGAGATGGGGGCAGGATTGTGTGCGGTGATGTGGTGGGAGGCCGAGCTACTGTGCGATGCCTCTTATATATATAGATCTATCTATCTATTCTTTATCCTTCTCTCACTATCATCCATCTATTGTCTATCTATTTATCTATTGTATCTAACACCTATACAGGTCCTTCTCAAAAAATTAGCATATACTGTTAAATTTCATTATTTACCATAATGTAATGATTACAATTAAACTTTCATATATTATAGATTAATTATCCACCAACTGAAATTTGTCAGGTCTGTTATTGTTTTAATACTGATGATTTTGGCCTACAACTCCTGATAACCCAAAAAACCTGTCTCAATAAATTAGCATATTTCACCTGTCCAATCAAATAAAAGTGTTTTTTAATAACAAACAAAAAAAACATCAAATAATAATGTTCAGTTATGCACTCAATACTTGGTTGGGAATCCTTTGGCAGAAATGACTGCTTCAATGCGGCGTGGCATGGAGGCAATCAGCCTGTGACACTGCTGAGATGTTATGGAGGCCCAGGATGCTTCAATAGCGGCCTTAAGCTCATCCAGAGTGTTGGGTCTTGCGTCTCTCAACTTTCTCTTCACAATATCCCACAGATTCTCTATGGGGTTCAGGTCAGGAGAGTTGGCAGGCCAATTGAGCACAGTAATACCATGGTCAGTAAACCATTTACCAGTGGTTTTGGCACTGTGAGCAGGTGCCAGGTCGTGCTGAAAAATGAAATCTTCATCTCCATAAAGCATTTCAGCCGATGGAAGCATGAAGTGCTCCAAAATCTCCTGATAGCTAGCTGCATTGACCCTGCCCTTGATGAAACACAGTGGACCAACACCAGCAGCTGACATGGCACCCCACACCATCAATGACTGTGGGTACTTGACACTGGACTTCAGGCATTTTGGCATTTCCTTCTCCCCAGTCTTCCTCCAGACTCTGGCACCTTGATTTCCGAATGACATGCAAAATTTGCTTTCATCAGAAAAAAGTACTTGGGACCACTTAGCAACAGTCCAGTGCTGCTTCTCTGTAGCCCAGGTCAGGCGCTTCTGCCGCTGTTTATGGTTCAAAAGTGGCTTTACCTGGGGAATGCGGCACCTGTAGCCCATTTCCTGCACACGCCTGTGCACGGTGGCTCTGGATGTTTCCACACCAGACTCAGTCCACTTCTTCCTCAGGTTCCCCAAGGTCTGGAATCGGTCCTTCTCCACAATCTTCCTCGGGGTCCGGTCACCTCTTCTCGTTGTACAGCGTTTTCTGCCACATTGTTTCCTTCCAACAGACTTACCATTGAGGTGCCTTGATACAGCACTCTGGGAACAGCCTATTTGTTGAGAAATTTCTTTCTGGGTCTTACCCTCTTGCTTGAGGGTGTCAATGATGGCCTTCTTGACATCTGTCAGGTCGCTAGTCTTACCCATGATGGGGGTTTTGAGTAATGAACCAGGCAGGGAGTTTTTAAAAGCCTCAGGTATCTTTTGCATGTGTTTAGAGTTAATTAGTTGATTCAGAAGATTAGGGTAATAGGTCGTTTAGAGAACCTTTTCTTGATATGCTAATTTATTGAGACAGGTTTTTTGGGTTATCAGGAGTTGTAGGCCAAAATCATCAGTATTAAAACAATAAAAGACCTGACAAATTTCAGTTGGTGGATAATGAATCTATAATATATGAAAGTTTAATTGTAATCATTACATTATGGTAAATAATGAAATTTAACACTATATGCTAATTTTTTGAGAAGGACCTGTATATCTATTATCTATCTATCTAAGTCCAGAGACTGGAGGCAGCACACCATTCAACTGAAGTAAAGCTTCTTATTTAATGGCCCAATGGCTTTTTTCACTTGAATGGTGTGCTGCCTCCAATCTCTGGACATATCTATCTATGTATCCATGTATAATATCTATGTGAGATGAATCTACCTAGAATTGCATTGAGTATGGTTTGGTGTTAAGAGCATAACTGTTCTTCTTCATTAAAACATTCAAGAAAACAGACAATTATTCAAGTTCCTTTTGAGAAGTAAACCATCTCTACATCCTATCTGATCTTTATCCTTCACTATCTATCATATCTATCTATCATATCTGTCTATCTATCTATCTATCTATCTATCTATCTATCTATCTATCTATCTATCTATCTATCACATATATTTATCTATTGTGTCTATCTATCTATCTATCTATCTATCTATCTATCTCTATCTAATCTTTATTCTTCTCTCTATATCTATTTTCCTACTTTATCTATCTAGGTATCTATCCAATCTCTCTTTATTTATACTTTTTATTATTTTATCTATTCTCTCAAGTATATATATTTTTCTGTACTATCTATCTATCTATCTATGTATCTATCTATCTATCTATCTATCTATCTATCTATCTATCTATCTATCTATCTATCATCCTCTCTTATCTCTACATAGTCTTTGTATCTGTCCATCAAATCTCTACTTCTATCTGTCTATCTACCTCTCCATTCCTCCATCTATCTGTAGAGTTGTAGGTAACATTACCTACCATACCTACCATTACTATGCTTTTTTATACCTACACATGATAATGCCTGTTAAATAAAGTACACACTGTGGTTGTCACTCAGCTTTTCACAAGCTCAAAATTGCAAAAGAATGCATTATGCAAATTCTTCTGTTTCACTCTTCCATGTTCTGCATGTGTGTCAGTCTTTACTATAGTCTATCATTCTGCTCTTTAGTTAGATAAAGTCATTATAAATAGTTCTGGAGGTCTACCTAGACACCAAAAATTTTTTAACAAAGGAATTGTGGGACAATATGAATCTAAGCATCCACTTATAATCAGCATTACATGTGGTGGCAGTATGGGAGGTGTGCCAGAAATAGCTTGGAGAAGACTCTGGGTCAATGAATAATGTAATTTGGTTTTGGTGAATTAACTCTTATAATGCTTTTCTAAAGCATGTACATGATAAGTTTGTCTTTATACAATTCTACCAATATACAGTAACTAAAGTGAACCTGGGCACAAAGAAACCTGAGGAAAGCATATATAGTTCATGGCTTAAACTGCAACCTATGAAAGTGTGTACCCCCTTCATTTTTCTTCTGGAAAACATAGTATAATATATCTGGTACCTGTTTCTAGACAACAGCAATTTGTGAGGTTACAGCGTTATGAAAAGGATGAAAAATTGCACACAAAGGACCAGCAAGGGAGATCACTGTATAAAAATAGCATCAGCCTTTATCAGCACTTGAGAAGTTCTCCTGTTTTTTAGGAAGCTGTCTGATTTCCAGCAGAGAGATTTACTGTGTACAGTATAGGAAGCAGCGTGGTATGAGCAAAGTGACTGGAGGGCAGTCCTACTTAGCAGGTAAAACATAAATCATTTGCTAGGAGAGACCAATGGCTCCGAGGCAGTTGGTACTCAGAGGAATCATCCATGTGCCCATTGCTGAACACAGAGCTATTACTGGAGCTGTAATTAGTTCCCTTTCCTACAAAGTGGAGGAAATTCCCAGCTTCGTGTCAAGATATTTTTGCTACTGAGATGCCTTAAATGAATGGTCTGTCATCGTGCGTTGTGCATATTCAACTTTCTGAAGCACAACATACTGTACTTTTTTCATTGAAATGCTATTTGTTGGTCTAATAAAAAACAGGATGTAACAAAATTTAGGCAGTGGATTCGAAAAGTCATACATTGAGCTCATAGACATTACTCCAAGTAAATACATATCAAATGTACACCATGGTATACTAAGCTTGAAGAGGTTTTCCACTACTTGTTGTAGCTGTTCTTGGTGCCGGTAGCAGCCAGATGTCTTCAGTTACAGAGTGGAACTCCTGGATATTACATATTCACACCTATTCATTTAAGTAGGGGTGGATCTGCAGTACCTTACAACAGCCACTATAGAGATGGTGGAGCTGTGGTGCTCCACTCCACAACTGATCACTGCTGGCATCGGGATCAGCTGATTACCAGGGTTGCCAGGTATTGCACTTCCACCAATCTGATATTGATGACCTACCCTAAGTATAGAGCATCATTATAAAGCACCAGACAAATGCTTTAAATAACTTTGAAGACGGCAGAGGGATGACTTTGTAGACGGCATTTCAGTAAATGAAAGATACTGGATAGCAACCATTATTTTGAGCAATAACATCAATATAAGATTACATAGTGACTGAGGTTTGATCAGGGCCGGTGTCAGTACCTGGTGAACCTGAGAAAGTGCAGGGGCCACGGCAGTTGCCCAGGTGCTGAGTAAATCTCAGTAACTGTGCAATCTTATATTGATTATATTCCTCCTCTGCAGCATCTTCCTCGTCTCCTGACTGTGACGTTTCAGTTCAGAGGGCGCGATGAGGCATCCAGAGCATAGCAGCGGCCAGCGAGGAGAGGTGAGTATTTCATTTTTGTGTTTGAAGCCTTACATGGGGTCCATCATATGGAGCCCATTATACATGGAGCATTATATGGAGCCCATCAAATACTGGAGCATCATATGGGGCCCATTATATAGAGCATTATATCGGGCCCATCATATACTGGAGCATCATAACCATTATTCTGTATGGAACAATATATGGGGCTCATTATTCTGTATGGAGCACTATGTGGTGCCCATAATACTGTATGGAGGACTATACTGTCTGGTTTATGAGCTACTGTAGAATTTACAATAGATATCATTCATGTAATGTAAGAAGTAAGTGTAAGGGCTGCACGGTGGCTCAGTGGTTAGCACAGCAGCCTTGCAGTGCTGGAGTCCTGGGTTCAAATCCCACCAAGGACAACATCTGCAAGGGGTTTGTATGTTCTCCCCATGTTTGTGTGGGTTTCCTCCAGGTTCTCTGGTTTCCTCCCACACTCCAAAGACATACTGATAGGAAATCTAGATTGTGAGCCCCATCAGGGACAGTGATGATAATGTGTGCAAACTATAAAACATTGCAGAATATGTTAGTGCTATATAAAGATTATTATTATAAAGATTATTATTTGGCATTGTATTATAACTATATTTCTCTGCCGTATCTGTGCATCATGAATTGTGTTATATGTTAAAGGGGTCCACTGAGAATCTTCTGCCTGGGGCTCACAGAACCCTGGAGCCGGTCCTGCGTTTAATGGCTTGAGATATTAAGATAGAGGGAATATGGGCCTAGTCAGAATATTTCAGAAGACTAGACATATTCTGAGTTAGCTGAAGTTATGTTTGTGTCACTTGGCTTCTTTTGTGTTTGTTTGGGAACATAATATCTTTGCTTAACCATGGAAATCATAATAAATATTTAAATAGATTTTGAGTACAGATGCGTTAATATTTTGAAATTTGAATTGATCAAATTTGCCAAATGTTTCCCAAAAACTATAACCTGAAGTGAATTGAAAGTTCTACAAAGCATCCAATTGCCCTGAAAAGATATACCTTTTCAAGCTCTTTATCTCAAACACAGCCTTAGTAATGTCAAAGTGACTTCAACATACATGGCTATGTGTAAACAGAGGTAACCAGTAATACCGTGACTCTACTATGTCTCTGGAATGAAGAAAGATGGCTGACAGCACTCACTTACTGGGGCGCCCGTTCAAGGTCCAGGGAACCTTCCAGGACAATCAGGTAACTTCAAACAAAAGGATCACAGCGCTCCATCCGGATGTAGTATTTTCAAAAAAGTAGCTTTATTATGCCATCAAAGCGACGTTTCGACCACATAGGTCTTTATCAAGCATACAGAAGATAAAAAGGGACGGCCTTAAATAGTGTGGATACCACGCAGGACACCAATCACCATCAGGCCGCCACCCACAAACTATACATACTACAACAGTGTTTAAAACAGACATCAGACATTTATACATTAAAAATCAATTAGCATTGATATATATAGTAGCAATCAAGTGCAACATTTCTTCAGAATTCGGCAAAAACCACAAATATAAACAAACCACCGTGCAATCCGCTCCATGCATTATCCGGTTGTCATGGAGATATTCACCAATCAGCTTGGAGCAAAGGCACAACACCGGACCAATAAAATATAGTCCGGTTTACCGCCAAATCGTGCCTAAACGCCTATCAGCGATCCCAGGACAATCAGTCCTGTCCTAATCTCCAATTGAAGAAGCCGTAACCCTTTCACTAGATGTTAAATTCTGGGTTCTAGCAGGTCTATAGTTAGTTCTCATTTTCTCAGTATCCCTCTGTACGAGCTCAATATAGGACTCCACAAAATGATTTCTATTGGGTGGTTGAAAATTACTCTTATTGTATAACCCCACCTCTTTTAAAGTGAAGCCCCTCCCCTCACTCGCACCCATTTCTGGCTTATCAACCTTATCCGAAAAAAAGGAAGATAATCTCAGTCTCCTAAATGGTGTGGACACTTCCTGTCTGCGGTGCGCCTGCGCACTCACTTTGCCGCTGACTGATGACCGGAGCTGGACGACGGTTGATGATGTAAGTCAGGGGCAGTCAGTTATGGCTTCTTCAATTGGAGATTAGGACAGGACTGATTGTCCTGGGATCGCTGATAGGCGTTTAGGCACGATTTGGCGGTAAACCGGACTATATTTTATTGGTCCGGTGTTGTGCCTTTGCTCCAAGCTGATTTGTGATTATCTCCATGACAACCGGATAATGCATGGAGCGGATTGCACGGTGGTTTGTTTATATTTGTGGGTTTTGCCAAATTCTGAAGAAATGTTGCACTTGATTGCTACTATATATATCAATGCTAATTGATTTTTAATATATAAATGTCTGATGTCTGTTTTAAACACTGTTGTAGTATGTATAGTTTGTGGGTGGCGGCCTGATGGTGATTGGTGCCCTGCGTGGTATCCACACTATTTAAGGCCGTCCCTTTTTATCTTCTGTATTCTTGATAAAGACCTATGTGGTCGAAACGTCGCTTTGATGACATAATAAAGCTACTTTTTTGAAAATACTACATCCGGATGGAGCGCTGTGATCCTTTTGTTTGATTCTACTATGTCTCTGTTCCTGTCATTTAAATTGGTATTATCCTCTTTTCCTCACAAACTATTCTTCTTCACTGCTGTGTTGTCAAATGCTACCTGTGCAGTTTTGTCTTCGTTTTATGACTTTCTCTCCCTATCTATATTGCTATGACCCTATCTCTCAGATTCACTATGAAATCGCTGCTGCATTCCCTGCTTCTACTTTTATACAAGCTATATTACTGTAGTCTCATAAGATTGTCTGTGGCATACCATGTGATACAATAACTACTAAGCATTATAGGGAAGACAACATAGTGGTACCAGATGTCATCTGAGCCTTTTCTGGCTAATGCAGTCTTCTGCATTATGTGTAGAAAGACTGGTGGCATTTTACATGATTCATACAAAGTGAATCGCATGTCGTTCTATTTTGCATTAAGTCGATTTGCTGTTCTCTTCTTTGGAGCTTGGAAATAATATACAATCAAAGGTGACAATTAAAAATTAGATAGCATATCCCTAGAATGCGTGACCATAGAAATCTACACTATTACGTACCTGGGGCCTTTGAGGCCTGTTTTCAAATAACATGGAATAACTAAAAAAAATTTTTTTTTCAAACTTATTTGAAAGTAAGCATGCATTCCCACTAGCTCTGGGGTCCGCCTGGACGGGATTTCGTAATGGATCTGACCTCCTGGTGACCCCGGCTAAGGCTGGTAGAACGCGTACCTGGGGCCTCGCAGGCCTGTCAGGTTACTTTTTTATTATTTTCTGTAAAACTACTTTAGTTACAATTTTGAAACTCTAGGTATTCCTCAGCTATATAGTTGTTAGTAATTTCCAGTTGTTCGTATATTTTTATGTTATAGGCATTTCGTATAGCAACGCTTTTTTGTGACTACCCCATATTCACGTACCTGGGGCCTTTTAGGCCTGTGTGCAAATAACATGGAATAACTCAAATAAAAATACTTTTCAAAGTTTATTTTAAATTTGCAAAGTAAGGATGCATTCCCACTAGCGCTGGGATCCACCAGGAGGGGATCCGTAATGGACCTGACCTCCTGGTGACCTCAGCTAAGGCTGGTGGAATCCCGGCATTCCATCAGCCTTAGCTGGAGTTACCAGGAGGTCAGATCCATTATGGATCACATTCTGGTGAACCCCAGCGCTACTTGGAACATAGCCTAAGATGTGTATAATTCAAAAAAAAAAATTATGTACATAAAAAAACAAAAATGTAACTAAATGGGCACGCCCAATATATTCACTCAGTACAATTTTTTATGATGGATACATTTTTTCTTATAAAAAGTTTTTACATAAAGTCTGTAGCAAACTTGGTGCAGGAATATTTATTTTCCACTTTACATATTCCCCCGACAATTCTCGCATATTATTTTTTCTTCAGAATGTTCCCTGCATACATTTTGTCCGTAAGTAGAACATAAACGCTCCGATTTTCTTTCTTTCTTTGCTGGACAAATATAGCAGCGCTTTCTTTTTTTTCTCTTTGCTCTGGCTGTTCCTGAAAGCATATTCCACATCGGATCATTGCCTCTGTATTTTGCCTTGATAAGCATTTTGTGCTGCTTCTCTCTAGCATAGTAGGCATCAAAAGTTCATAACAAAGTTCTGTCAAAAATATACGTCTATTGTCCTTCCTGTTGGCATGGAATTCTGGATTAGTTTGACAATAAACAATATAGCTATTGAGGGCTGACACATCAAGGATATTGGAAAAAAGGGCAACAGGCCAACGTTTAGTCTGCCTTTTACACGAATATTCAGTAATCATTACCAAAGTCTCTCCAGCAACTAGGATTTAGGACTAAAGGACCTGTACTGACATCATAATCACGTTACTTTGTGAGGGGAAACTCCCTTCCAGGATCACATTACCATGTCAGGCAGAATCCACACTCTTCCCAGCAACAGCCATCGACCAATAGTCATAAAGACTGAGTCATAAGTTCTTCCCCAACAACAGTACAGACAAAAAGACTGAGGAGTACATGTAAACCAAAGCAGGCCTCAAAGGCCCCAGGTACGTGAATCTAGGGTAGTCACAAAAAAAGCGTTGCTATACGAGATGCCTATAACATAAAAATATATGAACAACTGGATATTACTAACAACTATATACCTGAGGATTACCTTGAGTTTCAAAATTCTAACTAATGTAGTTTTACAGATAATAGAAAACAAGTAACCTAGCAGGCGTGCGAGGCCCCAGGTACGCATTCTAGGGTTAATATGCAAACATTGATTCAGGTCACTTCTAATACCTTTAATATTACTTATAACAGGAGTATATTTTTTATTTTAAACATTTGTCCAACCAAATTTGATTGATTAAAACACTCCCAAAATTAGATGCTCTATGTGTTGTTGTTGGTTGCCCTGCAACTTCTGTGGCACAGAATTGTTATAACACAAAAATCAGGTCAAGAAACTATTTTTAAAGGTAAAGGAACACTATCTATCCATCATAGGTTAGGACCGGAGTAAGTTTTTCACAATATTGGATTAGGATGTTCTGATGGGAGACTAAACTTGCTCTAACATATTATCTGCCTCACAGTCTCTACGAGCATTAAACATGAAGAGTATACAAAAGTTGTGGCACTTACTATCTATAAGATCAATCTACCGTATATACTCCAGTATAAACCGAGATTTTCAGCCCATTTTTGGGGGTTGAATGTCCCCCTCTAGGCTTATACTCGAGTCATACCCAAGGGTCAGCAGGGGAGGGGGAGCGGGGCTGTCTAATTATATTCACCTACTCCTGGCACGGTCCCTGCAGGTCCCTGCTTCCCCGGTGCCGCAGCTTCTTCCTGTACTGAGCGGTCACATGGTACCACTCATTACAGTAATGAATATGCGGCTCCACCTCCCATAGGGGTGGAGCCACATATTCATTACTGTAATGAGCGGTAATGGTGACTGCTCAATACAGGAAAAAGCTGCGGTGCCGGGGAAGCAGGGACTGCACCATGCCAGGAGCATGTGAATATAACGGGGAGGGGAGCGCTGCGCTGCGTGATACTCACCTGCTCCTCATTCCGGCACCGCTCCGTCTTCAGCGTCTTCTGCAGTGACGCTCAGGTCAGAGGGCGCGATGACATGGGTAGTGCGCCCTCTGCCTGAACGTCAGTGCAGAAGATGCTGAAGATGGAGCGGTGCCGGAACGAAGTCAGGTGAATATTGAAAGTGCTGGGGGCCTGAGCAACGAGAGGTGAGTATGTGATTTTTTTTTATCGCAGCAACAGCAAATGGGGCAAGTGTCTGTATGGAGCATCTTATGGGGCCATAATCAACGTTTGTGCAGGATTATATGAGGCAAATATCTTTATGGAGCATCTTATGGGGCCATAATCAATGTTTGTGCAGCACTATATGTCGCAAATATCCATATGGAGAATTTAATGGGGCCATAATCAACTTTTGTGCAGCACTATATGGCGCAAATATCTTAATGGAGCATCTTATGGGGCCATAATTAACGTTTGTGGAGCGCTATATGGGGTAAATGTCTGTATGGAGCATCCTATGGGGCCATATTCAAGGTTTGTGCAGCACTAAATGGGGTAAATATCTTTATGGAGCATTTTATGGGGCCATAATCAACATTTGTGCAGCATTATATTGGGCAAATGTGTCTATGGAGTATCTTATGGGGCCATTATTAACCTTTATGCAGGATTTTATGGGGCATATTTTAATATGGAGCATCTTAGGGGGCCATCATAAACTTTATGGAGCATTATATGGGGCTCCTGATTCAATATGGATATTCAAAAACACTTAACCTACTGATGTCTCAATTAATTTTACTTTTATTGGTATCTATTTTTACTTTTGACATTTACCAGTAGCTGCTGCATTTTTCACCCTAGGCTTATACTCGAGTCATTAAGTTTTCCCAGTTTTTTGTGCAAAATTAGGGGGATCGGCTTATACTCGGGTCGGCTTATACTCGAGTATATATGGTACTTTATATTCTATTAAAAATTGCTTCTACAGGCAATGCTCATTGGATGCACACAGTTTCGCACACTGAGACACCTCTACAAGCCTGAATGTGAAGCACCTCAGTACATGAAATGACCATGTTTTTAATTTTTAACCCCTTTCTGACATCCAATGTACTATCCCATCCATGTGGGCTAGGCCCGTTTGACCATGGATAGGATAGTATGTTGAAGCTGATCGGCCGCGCACACAGGTGGTGTGTGGTCGATTGGGGCCTGGTGTCAGCTGATTCTCACAGCTGACACCTGGCACTAAGTGCCAGGAGTGGTCATGGACTTTAACCCTCAGAACACTGCGATCAAACAAGATTGCAGCTTTCCGTTGGCATAGAGAAGCATTGCGCAGGGATTGGGCTCCCTGCGCACTTCCCTCAGAACATGGAGACCCTCGGCACCAAGATGGTGGCGGGGTCCTTCTGCGTCCTGCAGGGAGGTGGCTTCTCAGTGACTGCTAAGAGCATGCGCCAGCAAGCCTCCTTCACCGCCTGTCAGATCGCTGATCTGATACAGTGTAGCGTACTGCCTTTATATAGTGATGTCCTATCCTGGGACAATGTAAAAAAAGCATGTGTACCAATATCTAAAAAAAAAATCCTAAATAAAAAAAAATAAATAAATATTTTTCCAATAAATACATTTCTTTATGTAAATGAAAAAAAAACAATAAAAGTACACATATTTAGTATTGCCACGTCCATAACGACCTGACCTATAAAACTGTCACACTAGTTAACCCCTTTAGTGTACCCCATAAAAAAACAAGGCAAAAAAACAATGCTTCATCAACATACTGCCGAACAAAAAGTGGAATAACACACAATCAAAAAGATTGATATAAATAAACATGGTACCGCTGAAAACGTCATCTTGTCCCTCAAAAAACGAACTGCCATACAGAATCATCAGCGAAATAATAAGAAAGTTATAGTCCTCAGAATAAAGCGATGCAAAAATAATTATTTTTTATATAAAATAGTTTTTATTGTATAAAAGCGCCAAAACACAAAAAATGATGTAAATGAAGTATCACTGTAATCATACTGACCCGAAGAATAAAACTGCCTTATCAATTTTACCACACGCTGAACGGTATAAACGCCTCCCCCAAAAAAAGAAATTCATGAGTTGCTGGTTATTCTTCATTCTGCTTCCGAAAAAAAACGTAATAAAAAGCGGTCATGTGCCTGGAAATGGTACCAATAAAAAGTCAACTCGTCCCGCAAAACACAAGACCTCACATGACTCTGTGGGCCAAAATAAGGAAAAATTATAGCTCTCAAAATGTGGTGATGCAAAAACTATTTTTTGCAATAAAAGCATCTTTTAGCATGTGACAGCTGCCAAACATAAAAACAGGCAATAAAAAACAGCTAAAAATAGTAAATCAACCCCCCCTCTATCACCCCCTTATTTAGGAAAACAGTAATAAAATAAAAAAATGTATTTATTTCCATGTTCCCATTAGGGTTAGGGTTAGGGCTAAAGTTAGGGTTATGGTTGAGGCTAAAGTTAGGGTTAGAGTTGGGGCTAAAGTTAGGGTTATGGTTGTGATTATATTTATGGCTTTGATTAGGGTTAGGGTTGGGATTAGGGTTAGGGGTGTGTCAGGGTTAGGGGTGTGGTTAGGGTTATGGCTAGGGTTGGGATTAGAGTTAGGGGTGTGTTGGGGATAGGATTGAAGTTGAAATTGGGTTTTCACTGTTTAGCCACACCAGAGGCTGTCCAAACGTGACATCTTAATTCCAGCCAATTCTGCGCTGAAAAAGTCAAATGGTGCTCCTTCCCTTCTGAGCTCTGCCGTGCGCCCAAACAGTGGTTTACCCCCCAACATGTGGGGTATCAGCGCACTCAGGACAAATTGGACAAGAACTGTTGTGGTTCAATTTCTCCTGTTACCCTTGGAAAAATAAAAAAAATTGGATCTGAAGTAAATTTTATGTGAAAAAAAGTTAAATGTTCATTTTTTTTGTAAACATTCCAAAAATTCATATGAATCATCTGAAGGGTTAATAAACTTCTTGAATGTGGTTTTCAGCACCTTGAGGCATACAGTTTTTATAACGGTGTCACTTTTGGGTATTTTCTATCATATAGACTCCTCAAAGTGACTTCAAATGTGAAGTGGTCCTTATAAAAAAATGGTGTTGTAAAAATGAGAAATCGCTGGTCAACTTTTAACCCTTATAACTCCCTAATGAAAAAAAATTTGGGTTCCAGAATTGTTCTTGTGTAAAGTAGACATGTGGGACATATTATTTTATTAAGCATTTTGTGTGACATAACTCTGTGATTTAAGGGCATGAAAATTCAAGGTTGGAAAATTGCAAAGTTTTCAAAATTTTTGCAAAATTTCCATTTTTTTCACAAATAAACGCTAGTAATGTCAAGGAAATTTTACAACTAACACAAAGTACAATATTGCTCAAGAAAACAGTGTCAGAATTACCGTGAATTACCGGGATCCGTTGAAGCTTTACAGCTTTATAACCTCATAAAAGGACAGTGGTCAGAATTGTAAAAATTGGCCTTGTCATTAACATGCAAACCACCCTTGGGGGTAAAGGGGTTAATGGAAGAAAATAAGTGGATGGATTTTACAAATGGTGAGTGCACTTTTTGGAGATGCTGCTCTACTTTGATGCATAGGAGAAATGCATTCGTGTAAGGGAAGATGACCGTATTTTCTGTCCCAGTGCAATCCAACAAACCATGGAATCGCACTTGGACCACTGTTATAGTATGGCGCCATGCACACGTCCGATGAAAAAATTCCACACTTCCCATTTTGCATCTGATATTCTCATTGCACTCAGCCATAGAAATGAGTGTGGCCGTGGAAAACATCGGAGTGCAGTCCAAATTTCACAGACTGACAGAATCGAGAAGATGGAAACATTTTTTCCATCTTCTCCTCATCTGAGAAAATCAGATCCCACCATTATCAAACTCTGATCAGAGTTTGATCAGAGTGTTAGTAACATAATCAAAATGTGCAAAAAGAGATAAGATTCACATATCTATCACCACTCATCTCACAGTCATCATTCACGATGTACAGAATTTTGATGTTTCTGTACGGTAATTTTAATACTAATATTACTACAGTATATTATAAACAAATAAACTACTATTTTTTTCACATCAAATTTAGATTTCCGAGTAGGAAGCTAGACTTCTGTTCTTAAACAGCCAACCCTTTTGTGTGAGCATCTGCAGTAACTTTAAGTGGTTCAGCTGTAAGTCAATAGAATACTTTATGGAGAATTGATTTATACGGATCACAGTTTAACACACTTGACTATGTGCAGCGGACACATGAGATAAAGAGTGAAAAGCTGCAGCATAATGAATAGATAGAACCATTGCCCTCTGTAATATTGCAGTGCAAACTGCTCAAACACTTCCAAGAGAGCGGACATCAGAATAAGAATTCTGGAAAGTTTGACATAATTTCTAAGATTTCTAACCAGTGGATTTCATGCTTCAGAATTGTGCATTTCTACAGATTTGTGTTTTCTTATAATGGACATTTTACAGGAATAATTGGAAAGTGACATATCTATCTACATCTAGTACCCTTATATTCTTCATTTTTATCTGTCTTTAGGAAGTATGCAAATATTCAGAAACCTCTTTTTGTTTTATAATTTACATGCATACTAGAATGCTAGTTTAATATTATAAATGGTGTAAATGGAGATAAATTATTGCATACAGCTGTCCTTTTGAACTATTATGTATGAATTTTTAACACCACAAGTATTGTGGCTAAAGAAGGGGTTACAAAATTTACAACATATATATATAGATCAGGCCAAATATTTGGAAAAACAATAAATAAAAAGAAAATGGGCATTATTTTAATTTGTATTTTGTTATCTATTTCAATTGAATTGATACTATACTTTTTAATTAATTACTGAAAGTAACAAATTTTAATTTACACTAAAAAGCCATATTATTTCTCATCTATTATTTTAACAATTACTTTATTTTTTTTTTTTCAAAATATGATGACACTATTAATTTTAATATTTTATTAATGGTTTGTACACAAAGCTAATATGTATAACTCTTAGTAGATTTTACTGCGAAAATAGCTATGTAAATCCCATGCGCGTACTGTATACTCACCTGATGAACGCTCCAGTCTGGAGCAGAAAATTGGTTTGGGCTTGGAAGACTACAATTATTGGTATCTTCTCTTACTTGCTGCATTATCCACTTCTTTAATCAAACAACACCCCAGCTTCCCCCACAATATAGATCATATTTAACCCATTCAGTCCCCTAATGAGTAAGAACTTGCTGCTGCCTCCGTTCCACAGGTGAGTGTGTGCATTCAATCACACCAACAAAGTATTACCCACTAGAACACCACCATAACTTTGTCTTTCATATTAGGAAAATAAATTTATGTAACTAATGATAGAAAAACATAAAGCTGCATATGTTGATTTTAAGATTCTTCAAGCTCCTAAATCCAGGCCTATGATCCCAAGATCTGACTTACACCTGAGACATGCATCCCTAAATAGATCTCCCCATGTTCATTTTACTACCAGCTCTTCTACTTGGATTTGTGAGAGCCAGAAATCTTGAATGTTTTTAGGTGACCAAATGCTTATTTTTCACCATAATTTTAAAAATAAATCTTGCCAAATCAGACAAGGTGATTTTCTGGATTTGGTTTCTTAATTTTGACTATCATAGTTGTGGTCTACCTATGATGTCAATTACAGGCCTCTCCCTGTTAGGGCTGGTGGAAGGCACCAAATATATATATATATATGTTATTCCAGGTATGTTTGCCGCCCTGGTCCACCGTGCAGGAGAGGAACCTGCTGCTAGCAATTGGTGGCACCATATGGCGGTAAAAGCGAACTCTGTTACTTCACAGAGTCACCTAGATAGGAAAACGCTGTGCCCTGTTAACCTCACAAAGGATCACAGCTACCTAACAGTGCAGAAAGCAAATAGTGGTCATGCAGTCAGCTTAACACACAAACAACTCCTCTCCGGTGGAACCGGAATTCTAGTGGCTGTACGCCTGCCCTGAATTCAAACACCCAAAACTCCTCACCGGAGGTGCCGGTATTCTAGGGGCTTATTTCAGCCGAACCTGACCACAAGCAGACATGACCACCAAATAGCAAAGCTTATAACATAAGCTGATACTAGCGCATGGCCATGCGGCCATGTGAACCTTTTATAGCTGCAGCAGACAAGGACCTTCCTAGAGGACCAATGGGAGTTGCTACAGGACCTGAGCGTGTGACCCCCGACCTCCAATGAGAAGTCTTCCTTAGGGCATGCTCAGAAGGGGAAAAGCAGGAATTCGTCCCAGAGGCGTCTGTTCGCCGCTGACTAGTACTGGCTACAACAGCAGAGCCTGGAAGAGTAGCAGCAGCCAAGCGCAGAGTATCTGCCTGAGCCAGATGATGGGACTGAAGTCTCCGCTGAGCAGACTCCACTGCGGCTGGAGAAGAATGGGAGACTGCAGCGGAGGTGGTTTGAGATTCCCCCTGTGCAGCGGCAGTAACTCAACACATAACATAACCCCCCTTCCTAGGGCCCCCTCCTTGGACCTTGCTACACTCGAAGGCAGCAATGAGCTGCCGAGCTCGAATGTGCTCAGCAGGCTTCCAGGACCTGTCCTCTGGACCATAACCCTTCCAGTCCACCAAATAATATTTTTTGCCACGTATCACCTTGCACCCAAAAATAGCATTCACCTCATAATCATCCGCAGATGAACCCGATGTCCCGGCAGATGACTCAGAAAACCGGGACATGTACGGGCTTTAAGAGGGACACATGAAAGGTATGGGTGATACCTAGGTGTGGAGGAAGGGCCAGACGGTAGACCACAGGGTTAACCTGTTTGAGGACCTTGAAGGGACCCAAGTAGTGAGGTGCAAACTTAGTGGACTCAACTCGCAGCCTGATGTTATGGGCAGAGAGCCACACTAAGTCTCCAGGAGCAAAGGTCGGAGCGGGGTGCCGATGTGCATCGGCAGAGACCCTCATTCTCTCCTTGGAGGCCCGGTTGGCATCCTGAGTGCGATCCCAAATGTCCCGTGCCTCCACAGCCCAGTCTGCCACCCTAGAATCAGCGGAAGACACGGGCATAGGCACAGGAACCCACAGATCCTGGCGGTAATTAAGGAGGAATGGAGTCTAACCAGTGGAGTCAGCTACGGCATTGTTAAGCGCAAACTCCGCCCACGGTAGCAAGGATGCCAGTCATCCTGCCTGGCAGAAACAAAATGTCGCAGATATGTGACCAGTGTCTGGTTGGCACTCTCTACCAACCCATTCGTCTCAGGATGATATGCTGAAGAGAGATTCAACTCAATGCTGAATAGACGACAAAGCTCTCTCCAGAACCGAGATGCAAACTGGAGATCCCGGTCACTGACAATTTTGTCCGGCATACCGAGTAGGCGAAAGATATGCTTAATAAACAACGCTGCCAGAGCCCGTGCAGAAGGTAGCCGTGGAAGAGGCACCATTTTGGAAAAATGGTCAGTGATTACCCAAATAATGATGCAGCACAAGACTTGGGTAAGCCCACCACAGAATCCATCCCGACCATCTCCCAGGGCCTGTCCGCCACCAGCAGGGGGTAAAGCAATTCAGCTGGCCGTTGTCGAGGGGACTTGTTCTTGGCACAGGAAACACACACCTGAACATAGTCACCGATGTCACGGGCCATATGTGGCCACCAATAAGTCCTCCCCAGCAGCTCAGATGTCCTTTTGGTCCCAAAATGTCCACCTACCCTTGACGAGTGAGCCCAAGAGAGAACCTCCAGGTGCAAATTTGATGGTACAAAAGTCTTGCCCGGAGGCACAGACTCTAGCGAAACCGGAGCCACAGTTCTCAGGCTCTCAGAAGGGACAATAAGCCGAGGCTCCTCTTTCTCCTCCTCAGATGATACAATGGAGCGAGAGAGATCATCGGCATGAATGTTCTTCTCCCTGGGGAGAAAATGGAGGGTGAAATAGGACCGGAAGAAGAACAGGGACCATCTGGCCTGGCGAGAATTTAACCACTGGGCTGTCTGTAACTAGACCAAATTTTTGTGGTCTGTGAATACTTGGAAGGGAAAGCGAGCCCCCTCCAAAAGATGTCTCCACTAAGAGAAAGCCAACTTCTTTGCTAGCAACTCCCTGTCCCCGATGGAATAATTCCTCCCCATTGGTGTGAAGGTCTTGGAAAAGAAGAAGCAAGGATGCTTCCGACCTTGAGCATCCTTTTGAAAGAGGACTGTTCCAGCACCAACGGATGAGGCATCCACCTCCATTATAAACGTTTTTTCTACATCGGGGCGATGTAGGATGGGAGCGCTAGCTAAATTAGACTAAATAGAAGTGAAGGCCTTGGAGACATCTTCAGACCACAATTTGGGATTTGCTCCCCTCTTGGTGAGGGCTACCAAGGGACCTACCAAAGTTGAGAAATGAGGAATGAACTGGCGATAATAGTTAATGAACCCCACAAGGCGCTGCACCGCTTTAAGAGAATGAGGTTCTTGCCAGTCCATCACAGCCTGTAGTTTAGCAGGATCCATAGCCAATCCCTGGGTGGAGATGATATAGCCCAGGAAAAGTAAGGACTCCTGCTCAAACACACATTTCTCCAACTTGGCGTAGAGGGAATTTGCCCGCAAGAGGTCGAAGACTCTGCAAACATCTCTCCGGTGGGAGTCAATATCTGGAGAGTAGAATATCATCCAGATAGACTATGACCGAGGTGGCAAGCATATCCCGGAAGACGTCGTTTACAAAGTCTTGGAAAATGGCTGGGGCATTGTGGAGCCCAAAGGGCATCACCATTCACCAGGTATTCATAGTGCCCATCCCTGGTGTTAAAAGCCGTCTTCCATTCGTCCCCCTCGTGGACGCGAATCAGGTTGCAAGCACCCCGTAGATCTAGTTTAGTAAATACCCTTGAACCCCAAAGCCTATCAAAAATCTCAGATATCAGGGGCAGGAGATACTTGTTCTTAGCGGTGATGGCGTTAAGACTCCTGTAGTCTATGCATGGATGTAGTTCCCTGTTCTTCTTCTGCATGAAGAAGAACCCAGCCCTTGCGGGTGACACTGACTTCCTAATGAATCCTCTTGCCAGATTTTCCTGAATGTACTGTGACATTGCCTCCATCTCCGGAAGGTATAACGGATAGACTCGACCCCGGAGAGGCTCAGCACCAGGCAAGAGGTCAATAGGACAGTGATAGGGGCAGTGAGGCGGAAGGATCTCCGCAGCCCTATTGGAGAACACGTCCGCATAGGGCCAATATTACTTGGGGAGAGAGGATAGATCTGCGGGTACCTCAGTAGTAGCAACCTGAACGTATTCCCTCTGACATCTACCCCCACAAGATTCACCCCATCCCAAAATTCTGCCTGTGGACCACTCAATATGAGGAGAGTGGTACCGTAGACAAGATATCCCTAACAGGACCTCATCAATTTCCTCAGGAATGACGACAAGAGATATAATCTGATGATATGGTGACATAGACACAGTAAAAGGGATGGTCTGGTGTGTTATCTGTGAGGGTAGTGTCGACCCATTCACCACTCGTACAGTTACTGGTTGAGCAAGCATCACCAAGGGTATTGCGTGACGTTGGTCGAAGGCAGAAGACATAAAATTGCCCTCTGCCCCAGAATCCACGCAGAGCTCAACCGAATGAGTGGATGAGCCTATTGTAATTGTCCCCTTAATGGACAGTTTGGAGGCAAACATTGCCGTGTCTAGTGTACCTCCACCTACTGCCACTAGACACTGACGTCTCCCCAACCGCTGGGAACATCAGGTGGCAAGATGTCCTGACTGCTGGCAAACATGACAGACCTTGAGTGCACGAGCGGTCTGGGACTTAGATCCCACTCGTGAAACTTCCATGGTCTCATGTGACTCAGGGGCCTGGACCGGAGATTCCAAAGGTTTGGAGAAGATGGGAGCCAGCCGAAACCTGTGCCTACACTGGGCTCGCTCGAACCACCACTCATTAAAACAAAAGTCAATACGAGTGGACACAGCTACTAGCTCCCCCAGTGTGGCCAAATCTCCCTAGTGGCCAAAGCATCCTTCACATGGTCAGTCAGCCCCCTCCAAAATATAGGGATGAGGGCTTTATCAACCACTCCAGCTCAGATGCTAAGGTGCGGAAGTGGACGGCAAAATGACTGACCAAGGATGAGCCCTGAGTCAATGCCAACAATTGGAGTGCCGTATCATGGTGACTCGAGGTCCTAAAAAGACCTGTTTCAGAGTGCTCAGGAACAGCAGAGCACTCTGCACCACATGATCGCCCCGCTCCCACAGCGGCGCATCCAACTCCAATGCCCTGTCCAACAGGAGAGACAAAATGAATCCCACTTTTGCCCACTTTGTGGGGAAACGTGCAGCCAGAATCTCGAGCTGTAAAGAGCACTGGCTCATGAAACCCCTACAAGATTTTCTATCACCAGAAAATGTTTCTGGCAGCGGGAGGCGAGATAGGGTCGGAACAGGAGTGGCAGTGGACAAAGTTGCTGCAGCCACGCTAGCAGCCTGAACAGCTACTGCGGTAACATCCACAGCTGAGGTTGTGCGCTCGAAAGCTGCCAACCTACCCTCCAGCTCTTGGATGTACTGCAAGGATTGCTGTTTGTTCGTCATTGCTAGCCAGACCCTGGCGCTAGTATTATGTATTGCTGGTGGAACACAACAAATATATATGCTATTAAAGGTGCATTCGCAGCCCGGGGTCCACCATGCAGGAGAGGAACCTGCTGCTAGCAATTGGCGGCACTATATGGCGGTATAAGCGAACTCTGTTACTTCACAGAGTCACCTAGATAGGAAAACGCTGTGCCCTGTTAACCTCACAGAGGATCACAGCTACCTAACAGAGAAGAAAGCAATTAGTGGTCATGCAGTAAGCTTAACACACAACAACTCCTCTCCGGTGGAACCTGAATTCTAGTGGCTATATGCCTGCCCTGAATTCAAACACCCAAAACTCCTCACCGGAGGTGCCGGTATTCTAGGGGCTTATTTCAGCCGAACCTGACCACAAGTAGACATGACCACCAAATAGCAAAGCTTATAACATAAGCTGATACTAGCGCATGGCCGTGTGGCCATGCAAACCTTTTATAGCTGCAGCAGACAAGGACCATCCTAGAGGATAAATGGGAGTTGCTACAGGACCTGAGAGTGTGACCCCCAACCTCCAATGAGAAGTCTTCCTTAGGGCATGCTCAGAAGGGGAAAAGCAGGACTTAGTCCCAGAGGCGTCTGCTCGCCGCTGACCAGTACTGGCTACAACAGTTGAGCCTGGAAGAGTAGCAGCAGCCAAGCACAGAGTATCTTCCTGAACCAGATGCTGGGACCAACGTCTCTGCTGAGCAGACTCCACTGTGGCTGGATAGGAATGGGAAACCGCAGCGGAGGTGGTTTGAGATTCCCCCTGTTCAGTGGCAGGAGCTCGACACCTAACACTCCGTCTCCCATCTTTTTAAGTGGGAGAACTTGCATAATTGGTCGCTGACTAAATACTTTTTCATATACATATAAATATACAGTATATATATATATACTGTATATATATATATATATATATATATAAATATATGTGGGGGTCATGGTATATGTGCTCCTTGATTGGAGATAAATAGTAATTATATTGAAGCATCAGCTATGTTGTGCCCGGGATATTAAACACAGTTAGATAGACCTCATTAGTACAAATGAGTTAGAATGCAGTTCCTATGAAACCTGGAATGTAATAAAGGAGAGGTGAATTACCTGAGTGGATGGTGGTTCAAGTGCGGTACACAGCCTGATCCACATTTTGGATGGTGTCCATCTTCAAGAGGTAGACGGGTAGCGTGGCGACCACGCTTGCCTGTAGAGTTTTGAGATGCTGGTGAAGTGGGACGACAATCCCCGTAGTAGAATAATGTTCAATCACCGCACACTCTTGGTAGATGCTTGTGAGAATTTTTTTGTACAGATACAGATGCAGCAATAACACAATTCAGGTGCAGGGATAGAGAAAATGGTGAGGTGATAAGAACATAAAGTTTTGACCCTCCAATGGTCTTATTCATATAGTTGCTGTTGGCAAGGTTCACTGAACGGTATAAAGGATATTCTGATTGCAAAGGAGACCAGGGGAGATCCGGCACACATGTGCCTTGGATTGTAGGCTGCAACGTGGCAACAGTAGTCATAGCAAAGCTAACGAATATACAATAATTAATGCAAAGATAATGACCCTGCCCATAAGAGCTTAAAATCTGCAAAGAGGTGGGGGAAAAAAAGCACAGGTGCTTATTTACAATGATGGTCCTGTCATCTTGAGGAAATGGGGGGTAGATAGCGGCTGCATGAGCTGCTCACCAGGATTTATTTGTATCTCTTTTGGGAGCTTTGATGGAGGATTATGATCAGAAAAGTAGAGAATGGACTTTATATGAAAGGACTTCAATTAGAGAACGTGATAGGCCGCCCTAAACAGATGTGTTTTTAGGGAACGCCTAAAACTGTAAGTTGTGGTTAGTCTTAATTTCTTGGGGTAGAGCATTCCAAAGGATTGGTGCAACTCATGAGAAGTCTTGGAGCTGGAAGTGGGAGGTAGGAATTAGTGTCGATGTTAGTCAAAAATTGCTTGTGAAGCGTAACGAGCATGTACGCTGATAAACAGAAATGAGGGAGGAGATGTAGGGGTGCCGCACGTGGAGAGCTTTGTGGGTGAGAACTAGCAGTTTAAAATCTATCCTATAATGCATGGAAAGCCAGTGCAATGACTGACACAGATAGGAGGTGTCCGAGTATCAATTAGCCAGATAGATGACCCTGGCTGCTGCAATAAAGATGGACTGGAAAGGGAAAAGTCGAGTGAGGAGTCCCTCTAACACTTCCTTCAGTGCTCCTGCCTCCTCCACATCGTCGAGGACCTCGATCTGCGCCCTCAACCTCTGCCTTAATGAGACACATGTTCCAACACTGCAACACCTCAGTACTGTGCAGCGATGGCTCACCACAATCAGGCAGTGTTTAAATGAATAAGCCTTGGAGATCGCAGTCATGTGCTGCAGAAATCACTATAGTTGTGTGCTCACTAGGGTTGAGCGAAACGGATCAGACAAAGTGAAAAATCGCTGACTTTCCGCAAAGTCGGGTTTCGTGAAACCCGACCCGATCCCACTATGGGATCGGCCATGAGGTCGGCGAGCTTATCGCCAAAGTCGCGTCTCGTATGACGCTTTCAGCACTATTTCTCAGCCAATGAAGGAGGATGCAGAGTGTGGGCAGCATGATGACATAGGTCTCGGTCCCCAACATCTTAGAGAAAGGCATGACAGTAATTGGCTTGCTTTCTGCAGCGTCACAGGGACTATAAACGGGCATGCATGCCGACCGCCATCTTACTTCTTCCGATCTGAGCATAGGGAGATTTAAATTGCCCCTAAGTGGATCTGCGTCAGTTCTGTTTATCGTATATCTGCCTGCCACGTTCTGCCACTTACATTGTGTAGTGTAATACAGTGGGCCTGGTTTTTTGCAGCAGTCTCCCACATAATAAAGGGAGATTTAAATTGCCACTAAGTGGATCTGCGTCAGTACTGTTTGTCATATATCTGCCTGCCACGTTCTGCCACTTACATTGTGTAGTATAATACAGCGGGCCTGATTTTTTGCAGCAGACTCCCACATAATAAAGGGAGATTTAAATTGCCACTAAGTGGATCTGCATCAGTTTTGTTTGTCGTTTATCTGCCTGCCACGTTCTGCCACTTATGTTGTGTAGTATAATACAGCGGGCCTGGTTTTTTGCAGCAGTCTCCTGTCATGATTCCCAATGGCAGGGACATGGGCAAAAACGGACTAGCTCTAGGAAGATGGTATCTCAGGTAACCGCGATGCTGAACCTAACACGCAAATTAAAGTAGCCAGGGGGTGTGCCTACGTTGTATCCCTAGACACCTCGCGCCAGCCGGAGAGCTAACTACCCCTATAAGAGGAATACACAGACCTGGCTTGCCTCCAGGGAAACCCCAAAAGTTATAGTAGCCCCCCACATGTAATAACGGTTAGGTAAGAGGAAAACACAAACGCAGTATGAATATATATTCAGCAAAGTGAGGCCCTCTGACTAGATAGATGAAAATACAAAAGAGGACTTCGCGGTTACCTCCAAACCCTAAGCAGCCATCCTGAAACTACCTTAACTCCGTTATCAACTCATGACACCGGAGTAGTAATTTCAGATCACTAGAGCTTCCAGCAGCACGAGAAATATAAATGCATGCTGGACAAAACAAACACAAAAAGCCAAAGATTTCAACTTAGCTGAATTGCAGACTTGGAGCAGGTAGCAAGCAACAGAGATGCTCTGGTAACATTGATTGCCGGCACTAGAGTGACTGAGAAGCCAGACTAAATAGGAAACTCCCAATTTCCTGATGAAAACAGGTGCACTGGAAACACAAGACCAAAGTCAACCAGTACCACCAGTAGCCACCAGAGGGAGCCAAAAACAGAATTCACAACAGTACCCCCCCTTAAGGAGGGGGCACCGAACCCTCATGAGAACCACCAGGGCGATCTGGATGCGCCCTATGAAAGGCGCGAACCAAATCAGAGGCATGAACATCAGAGGCAGTCACCCAAGAATTATCCTCCTGACCATATCCCTTCCATTTAACCAGATATTGAAGTCTCCGTCTGGAAATACGAGAGTCCAAAATCTTCTCCACAACATACTCCAATTCACCCTCCACCAGCACAGGAGCAGGAGGCTCAACAGAAGGAACAACCGGTACCTCGTACCTCCGCAACAACGACCTATGGAAAACATTATGAATGGTGAAAGATGCTGGAAGGTCCAAACGAAAAGATACAGGATTAAGACTCTCCAAAATCCTATAAGGACCTATGAACCGAGGTTTGAACTTAGGAGAAGAGACCTTCATAGGGACAAAACGAGAAGACAACCACACCAAGTCTCCAACACGGAGATGATGACCCACACGACGATGACGATTAGCAAACTGCTGAGTCTTCTCCTGAGACAACTTCAAATTGTCCACCACATGACTCCAAATCCGGTGCAGTCTATCCACCACAGAATCCACTCCCGGACAATCCGAAGACTCCACCTGACCAGACGAAAAACGAGGGTGAAACCCTGAATTGCAAAAGAAAGGAGAAACCAGAGTAGCAGAACTGGCCCGATTATTGAGGGCAAACTCTGCCAACGGCAAAAAGGTGACCCAATCATCCTGATCAGCAGACACAAAACACCTCAAATACGTCTCCAAGGTCTGATTAGTTTGCTCCGTCTGGCCATTAGTCTGAGGATGGAACGCAGATGAAAAAGACAAATCAATGCCCATCCTGGCACAGAACGCTCGCCAGAACCTAGACACAAATTGAGATCCTCTGTCAGACACGATGTTTTCCGGGATACCATGTAAGCGAACCACATTCTGAAAAAATAAAGGAACCAACTCCGATGAAGAAGGCAATTTGGGCAAGGGTACCAAATGAACCATCTTAGAAAAACGGTCACACACCACCCAAATGACGGACATTTTCTGAGAAACCGGGAGATCCGAGATAAAGTCCATAGAGATGTGCGTCCACGGCCTCTTCGGAATAGGCAAGGACAACAACAATCCACTAGCCCGAGAGCAGCAAGGCTTGGCCCGAGCACAAACATCACAAGACTGTACAAAGGTACGCACATCCCGAGACAGGGAAGGCCACCAGAAGGACCTGGCCACCAAATCTCTGGTACCAAAAATTCCAGGGTGGCCCGCCAACACAGAAGAATGAACCTCTGAGATGACTCTACTGGTCCACTCATCTGGAACAAACAATCTCCCAGACGGACAACGATCAGGCCTATCAGTCTGAAACTCCTGCAAAGCACGTCGCAAGTCTGGGGAGACAGCAGACAAAATCACTCCATCCTTAAGGATACCCGTAGGCTCAGAATCACCAGAGGAGTCAGGCTCAAAACTCCTAGAAAGAGCATCTGCCTTCACATTTTTCGAGCCCGGCAAGTATGAAACCACAAAATTAAACCGAGAGAAAAACAATGACCAGCGCGCCTGTCTAGGATTCAGACGCCTGGCGGACTCAAGGTAAATCAGATTCTTGTGATCAGTCAAGACCACCACCTGATGTCTAGCACCCTCAAGCCAATGACACCACTCCTCAAATGCCCACTTCATAGCCAAGAGCTCCCGATTACCGACATCATAATTTCGCTCGGCGGGCGAAAACTTTCGAGAGAAAAATGCACATGGTCTCATCACTGAGCAATCGGGACTTTTCTGCGACAAAACCGCCCCCGCTCCAATCTCGGAAGCATCAACCTCAACCTGAAAAGGGAGCGAAACATCAGGCTGGCGCAACACAGGGGCAGAAGAAAAGTGGCGCTTAAGCTCCCGAAAGGCCTCCACAGCCGCAGAGGACCAATTGGCAACATCAGCACCCTTCTTAGTCAAATCAGTCAGAGGTTTAGCAACACTTGAAAACCCAGTTATAAATCGACGATAGAAATTAGCAAAGCCCAAGAACTTCTGAAGACTCTTCAGGGAAGTAGGCTGCGTCCAATCACAAATAGCCCGAACCTTGACAGGATCCATCTCAACAGAAGAAGGGGAAAAAATATACCCCAAAAAGGAGATCTTCTGAACCCCAAAGATACACTTTGAACCCTTTACAAACAGAGAATTGGACCGCAAAACCTGAAAAACCTTCCTAACCTGTTGAACATGCGACTCCCAGTCATCCGAAAAAATCAAAATATCATCCAAATACACAATCATAAATTTATCCAGGTATTTACGGAAAATATCGTGCATAAAGGACTGAAGGAGCATTAGAAAGACCAAAAGGCATTACCAAATACTCAAAATGGCCCTCGGGCGTATTAAATGCAGTTTTCCACTCATCTCCCTGCTTGATCCGCACCAAATTATACGCACCCCGAAGATCAACCTTAGAGAACCACTTTGCCCCTTTAATACGAGCAAATAAATCAGTCAGTAGTGGCAAAGGATACTGGTATTTGACTGTAATCTTATTCAACAGGCGATAATCAATACAGGGCCTCAGGGAGCCATCTTTTTTACCCACGAAAAAAAAACCTGCTCCTAAAGGGGATGAGGATGGACGGATATGTCCCTTTTCCAAGGACTCCTTAATATACTCTCGCATAGCAGCATGCTCAGGCACAGATAGATTGAACAAACGACCCTTGGGAAACTTGCTGCCCGGAATCAAGTCTATAGCACAATCGCAATCCCGGTTAGGGGGGAGAGAACTAAGTTTAGGCTCCTCAAAAACATCACCATAATCAGACAAAAATGCCGGAATTTCAGAGGGAGTAGATGAAACAATGGAAACCAAAGGTACTTCCCCATGAGCCCCCTGACATCCCCAGCTTAACACAGACATTGTTTTCCAGTCAAGGACTGTATTATGAGTTTGCAACCATGGCAATCCAAGCACTAAGACATCATGCAAGTTATGCAACACAAGGAAGCGAATCACCTCCCGATGGTCAGGAGTCATACACATAGTCACTTGTGTCCAGAACTGTGGCTTATTCCTAGCCAAAGGTGTGGAGTCGATACCCTTCAGAGGGATAGGAACTTCCAAAGGCTCTAGGCTAAACCCACAACGTCTGGCAAAGGACCAATCCATAAGACTCAAGGAAGCGCCAGAATCCACATAGGCATCCACAGTAATAGTTGATAATGAACAGATCAAAGTTACAGACAAAATAAACTTAGACTGTAAGGTGCCAATTGCAAAAGACTTATCAACCTTTTTTGTGCGTTTAGAGCATGCTGATATAACATGAGCAGAATCACCACAGTAGAAGCACAACCCATTTTTACGCCTATAATTCTGCCGTTCACTTCTGGACAGAATTCTATCACATTGCATAATCTCCGGTGCCTGCTCAGAAGACACCGCCAAATGGTGCACAGGTTTGCGCTCCCGCAAACGCCGATCAATCTGAATAGCCATAGTCATGGATTCATTCAGACCTGTGGGCGTAGGAAACCCCACCATGACATCTTTAACGGCGTCAGAGAGACCTTCTCTGAAATTCGCCGCCAGGGCGCACTCATTCCACTGAGTAAGCACAGACCATTTTCGAAATTTTTGACAATATACTTCAGCTTCATCATGCCCTTGAGAGAGGGCTAGCAAGGCCTTTTTAGCCTGAATCTCCAAATTAGGTTCCTCATAGAGCAACCCCAGTGCCAGAAAAAACGCATCCACATTGAGCAGCGCAGGATCCCCTGGTGCCAATGCAAATGCCCAATTCTGGGGGTCACCCCGCAACAAGGCAATAACAATTTTAACCTGCTGAGCGGGGTCTCCAGCGGAACGAGATCTCAGAGAAAGATACAATTTACAATTGTGCTTAAAATTCAAAAAGCGAGATCTATCTCCAGAAAAGAACTCAGGTATAGGGATCTTGGGTTCAGACATAGGAGCATGTATCACATAGTCTTGGATATTTTGAACCTTAGAGGCAAGAGTATTAAGATTAGAAGCTAAACTCTGGATATCCATTTCTCAACAGCAGAGATCTGAGCCATTCAGGGGTTAAGAGGAGAGAAAAAAAAACAAAAAAACAGCAGATTGCAATTATGGCTAGACAGAACCTCTGAGTAATAAAAAAAAAAAGTGTCAGAAACTTCTTTTTTTTCTCTCCTTCTTTAGCCAATACCTTTAATACATTATGGCCGGCAATACTGTCATGATTCCCAATGGCAGGGACATGGGCAAAAACGGACTAGCTCTAGGAAGATGGTATCTCAGGTAACCGCGATGCTGAACCTAACACGCAAATTAAAGTAGCCAGGGGGTGTGCCTACGTTGTATCCCTAGACACCTCGCGCCAGCCGGAGAGCTAACTACCCCTATAAGAGGAATACACAGACCTGGCTTGCCTCCAGGGAAACCCCAAAAGTTATAGTAGCCCCCCACATGTAATAACGGTTAGGTAAGAGGAAAACACAAACGCAGTATGAATATATATTCAGCAAAGTGAGGCCCTCTGACTAGATAGATGAAAATACAAAAGAGGACTTCGCGGTTACCTCAAAACCCTAAGCAGCCATCCTGAAACTACCTTAACTCCGTTATCAACTCATGACACCGGAGTAGTAATTTCAGATCACTAGAGCTTCCAGCAGCACGAGAAATATAAATGCATGCTGGACAAAACAAACACAAAAAGCCAAAGATTTCAACTTAGCTGAATTGCAGACTTGGAGCAGGTAGCAAGCAACAGAGATGCTCTGGTAACATTGATTGCCGGCACTAGAGTGACTGAGAAGCCAGACTAAATAGGAAACTCCCAATTTCCTGATGAAAACAGGTGCACTGGAAACACAAGACCAAAGTCAACCAGTACCACCAGTAGCCACCAGAGGGAGCCAAAAACAGAATTCACAACAGTCTCCCACATAATAAATGGAGATTTAAATTGCCCCTAATTGGATCTGCATCAGTTCTGTTTGTCGAAAATCTGCCTGCCACGTTCTGCCACTTACATTGTGTAGTGCAATACAGTGGGTCTGGTTTTTGGCAGCAGTCTCCCACCCATAAAAGGGAGATTTAAATTGCCCCTAAGTGGATCTGCATCAGTTCTGTTTGTCGTATATCTGCCTGCCACGTTCTGCCACTTACATTGTGTAGTGTAATACAGTGGGCCTGGTTTTTTGCAGCAGTCTCCCACATAAAGGGAGATTTAAATTGCCCCTAAGTGGATCTGCGTCAGTTCTGTTTGTCGCATATATGCCTGCCACTTTCTGCCACTTACATTGTGTAGTGTAATACAGTGGTCCTGGTTTTTTGCAACAGTCTCCCACATAATAAAGGGAGATTTAACCCCTTAACGACTGCCGATACGCCTTTTAACGGCGGCCGCTAAGGGTACTTAAACCACAGCGCAGTTAATTAACGGCGCTGTGAAAAAAGTGAATAGCGCCCCCCAGAGTCGGATTCCCTCTGGGGTCTCGGTTACCGGGGGTAGCCGAGACCCCAGAGAACATGATTCGGGGGTTTTTTACCGACCCCCGAGTTGCGATCGCCGGTAATTAACCGTTTACAGGCGATCGCAAAAAAAAACCAAACAAACGCGATTTCCCATTTAATTTCTCTGTCCTCCGATGTGATCGCACATCGGAGGACAGAGAAATGGGGTCCCCGGTCGCCCCCGATGCCCCCCCGATACTCACCTGTCTCCCCCGGTGTTCCTCGTGGCTCCCCATGGGCGCCGCCATCTTAAAAATGGCAGGCGCATGCGCAGTGCGCCCGCCGGCCGGCACCTAGGAGATCTTTTGGGTCTCGGCTGCTGGGGGTAGCCGAGACCCCAAAGAACATGATCGGGGTTGGTTTTTACCGACCCCTGTTTTGCGATCGCCGGTAATTAACTGTTTACCGGCGACCGCAAAAAAAAAAAAAGTGATGTGTAATTCTCTGTCCTCTGATGTGATCGCACATCAGAGGACAGAGAAATAGGGGGATTCGGGGACCCTATCATACTTACCGGTGTCCCTGGATCCTCCTGTGTCTTCTCTTGGCCGCCGGCTTCTTCCTATGAAAAGAAAATGGCGGGCGCATGCGCAGTGCACCCGCTCTCTGCTGCCATCTGCCGGCCGGCAGGAGAGAAGAGTTGGGACTAAAATTAGGGTTAGGGTTAAGGCTAGGGTTAGGGCTAGGGTTAGGGCTAGGGTTAGGGCTAGGGTTAGGGTTAGGGTTAGGGCTAGGGTTAGGGCTAGGGTTAGGGTTAGGGCTAGGGCTAGGGTTGGGGCTAAATTTAGGGTTAGGGTTGGAGCTAAATTTAGGGTTAGGGTTGGGGCTAAATTTAGGGTTAGGGCTGGGGCAAAATTTAGGGTTAGGTTTGGGGCTAAAGTTAGGGCTATAGTTAGAGTTGGGGCTAAAGTTAGGACTAGGGTTGCGGCTAAAGTTAGGGTTAGGGTTGGGATTAGGGTTTGGATTAAGGTTGGCATTAGGGTTACGTTTGGGATTACGGTTAGGTTTGGGATTAGGGTTAAGGGTAGGGTTGGGATTAGGGGTGTATTGGGATTAGGGTTAGGTTTGAGGTTAGGGTTGAGATTAGGATTAGGGGTGTGTTGGCTTTAGGGTTCTGATTAGGGTTATGGTTGTTTTGAGGTTAGGGTTGCGATTATCCTTAGGGTTGTGATTAGGATTATGGATCGGGTTGGCATTAGGGTTAGGCCTCTTTCACACTTCAGTCTTTTGGCGTCAGTCTGAAACCGCCATTTTCATCAAATAGCAGATCCGCCATTTTTTTGGCGGTTCCGCTATTTTCCCATAGACATGCATTAGCGACGGATTGTGGCGGATGGTCGTCCGTTCCATCCGCCATGTGACGGATCCGTCGAGATTTGGCGGACGTCATCTAGACATTGACGGCCATTGTAACGTTTTTTGTCTGCGCCGAAATGGCGGTTCGCGACGGATCCATCGCGTTCGTCATTCCATAGAATGGCCGCCTATGGGCGACGGATCCGTCGTTACCGTAATTTCGGCGGATCCTTCGCTCCAATCCGCTTTTTCAATTGCGCATGTTCCAAAAAGTAGATACTTTTCCCAGACAACCCCCAAGTAACGGATCCGTCAAAAAAACGGATCCGTTAGAACCGTTTTCTCAACAATTGTGACGGATCCGTCACTATGTCAGAGCTGACTGACGCCAAACAACTGAAGTGTGAAAGAAGCCTTAGGGGTGTGTTGGGGTTAGGGTTGGAGTTAGATTTGGGGGGTTTCCACTGTTTAGGTACATCAGGGGGTTTCTAAACGCCACAGCCAATTTTTGCACTCAAAAAGTCAAATGGTGCTCCCTCCCTTCCGAGCTCTGCCGTGCACCCAAACAGTGGTTTACCCCCACATATGGGGCATCAGCGTACTCGGGATAAATTGCACAACAACTTTTGGGGTCCAATTTCTCCTGTTACCCTTGTGAAAATAAAAACTTGGGGGCTAAAATATATTTTTTGTGGAAAAAAAAATATTTTTTATTTTCACAACTCTGCATTATAAACGTCTGTGAAGCACTTGGGCATTCAAAGTTCTCACCATACATCTAGATAAGTTCCTTTGGGGCTCTAGCTTCCAAAATGGGGTCACTTGTGGGGGGTTTCTACTGTTTAGGTACATCAGGGTCTCTGCAAACGCAACATAATGCCCGCAGACCATTCTATCAAAGTCTGCATTCCAAAATGGGGTTCCTTCCCTTCCGAGCTCTGCCATGCGCTCAAACAGTGGTCCCCACCACACATGGGGTATCAGTGTACTCAGCACAAATTGGACAACAACTTTTGGGGTCCAATTTCTCTTGTTACCCTTGTCAAAATAAAAATTTGGGGGCTCAAAAATCTTTTTTGTGAAAAAAAAATTTTATTTTTATTTTCACGACTCTGCATTATAAACTTCTGTGAAGCACTTGGGCATTCAAAGTTCTCATCACACATCTAGATAAGTTCCCTGGGGGGTCTAGTTTCCAAAATGGAGTCACTTGTAGGGGGTTTCTACTGTTTAGGCACATCAGGGGCTCTGCAAATGCAACATAACGCCCGCAGACCATTCTATCAAAGTCTGCATTCCAAAACGGCGCTCCTTCCCTTCCGAGCTCTGCCGTGCACCCAAACAGTGGTCCCCCCATACATGGGGTATCAGTGTACTCAGGACAAATTGGACAACAAATCTTGGGGTCTAATTTCTCTTGTTCCCTTGTGAAAATAAAAACTTGGGGGCTAAAAAATCTTTTTTGTGGAAAAAAAAATATTTTTTATTTTCACAACTCTGCATTATAAACTTCTGTGAAGCAGTTGGGCATTCAAAGTTCTCACCACACATCTAGATAAGTTCCTTGGGGGGTCTAGTTTCCAGAATGTGGTCACTTGTGGGGGGTTTCTACTGTTTAGGTACATCAAGGGCTCTGCAAACGCAACATAACGCCCGCAGACCATTCTATCAAAGTCTGCATTCCAAAACGGGGCTCCTTCCCTTCCAAGCTCTGCCATTCGCCCAAACAGTGGTTTACCCCAATATATGGGGTATCAGCCTACTCATCATAAACTGCACAATAAATTTTGGGGTCCAATTTCTCCTGTTACCCTTGAGAAAATAAAAAATTGCAGGCTAAAAAATCATTTTTGAGGGAAAAAAAAAAGGATTTTTTATTTTCACGGCTCTACTTTATAAATTTCTGTGAAGAACTTGGGGGTTTAAAGTGCTCATCACACATCTAGATAAGTTCCTTAAGTGGCCTAGTTTCCAAAATGGGGTCACTTCTGGGGGGTTTCTACTGTTTAGGCACATCAGGGGCTCTCCAAACGCGACATGGTGTCCGATCTCAATTCCAGCCAATTCTACATTGAAAAAGTAAAACGGCACTCCTTCTCTTCCAAGCTCTGCGGTGCGCCCAAACAGTGGTTTACCCCCACATATGGGGTATCTCCATACTCAGGAGAAATTGCACAACAACTTTTGTGGTCTAATTTCTCCTGTTACCCTTGTCAAAATAAAAATTTGGGGGCAAAAAGATCATTTTTGAAAAAAAAAATGCGACTTTTTATTTTCACGGCTCTACGCTATAACCTTCCGTGAAGCACCTGGGGGTTTAAAGTGCTCACCACACATCTAGATAAGTTCCTTAAGGGGTCTAGTTTCCAAAATGGTGACACTTGTGGGGGGATTCCACTGTTTAGGCACATCAGGGGCTCTCCAAACGCGACTTGGCATCCGATCTCAATTCCAGCCAATTCCACATTGAGAAAGTAAAACGGCACTCCTTCTCTTCCAAGCTCTGCAGTGCGTCCAAACAGTGGTTTACCCCCACATATGGGGTATCGATGTACTCAGGAGAAATTGCACAACAACTTTTGTGGTCTAATTTCTCATGTTACTATTGTGAAAATAAAAATTTTGGGGCAAAAATATCATTTTTGTAGAAAAAATGCGATTTTTTTATTTTCATAGCTCTACGTTATAAACTTCTGAGAAGCACCTGGGGGTTTAAAGTGCTCACCACACATTTAGTTAAGTTCGTTAAGGGGTCTAGTTTCCAAAATGGGGTCACTTGTCAGGGGCTTCTATTGTTTAGGCACATCAGAGGCTCTCCAAATGCGACATGGCGTCCAATCTAAATTCCAGCCAATTGTACATTGAAAAAGTAAAATGGCACTCCTTCTCTTCCAATCTCTGCGGTGCGCCCAAACAGTGGTTTACCCCCACATATGGGGTATCAACATACTCAGGAGAATTTGCACAACAACTTTTGTGGTCTAATTTCTCCTGTTACCCTTGTGAAAATAAGAATTTGCGGGTGAAAAGATCATTTTTGTGTAAACAAATGCGATTTTTTATTTTCACGGCTCTACTTTATAAACTTCTGTGATGCACTTGGGGGCTCAAAGTGCTCACCAGACATCTAGATAAGTTCCTCAAGGGGTCTAGTTTCCAAAATGGGGTCACGTGTGGGGGGTTTCCACTGTTTAGGCACATCATGGGCTCTCTAAACGTGACATGGCATCCGATCTCAATTCCAGCCAATTCTGCATTGAAAAAGTCAAACGGCGCTCCTTCTCTTCCAAGCTCTGCGGTGCGCCCAAACAGTGGTTTACCCCCACATATGGGGTATCGGTGTATTCAGGAGAAATTGCACAACAACAATTATGGTTAAATTTCTGTTTTTACACTTGTAAAAATAAAAAAAAATGGTTCTGAAGCAAAATGTTTGCAAAAAAAGTTAAATGTTCATTTTTGCCTTCCACATTGTTTCAGTTCCTGTGAAGCACGTAAAGGGTTAATAAACTTCTTGAATGTGGTTTTGAGCACCTTGAGGGGTGCAGTTTTTAGAATGGTGTCACAATTGGTTATTTTCTATCATATTGACCCTCAAAATGACTTCAAATGTGATGTGGTCCCTAAAAAAAATGGTGTTGTAAAAATGAGAAATTGCTGGTCAATTTTAACCCTTATAACTCCCTAACAAAAAAAAATGTTGGTTCCAAAATTGTGCTGATATAAAGTAGACATGTGGGAAATGTTATTTATTAACTATTTTTTGTGACATATCTCTCTGATTTAAGGGCATAAAAATCCAAAGTTTGAAAATTGCTAAATTTTAAATTTTTTTGCCATATTTCCATTTTTTTCATAAATAATCGCAAGTAATATCGAAGAAATGTTACCACTAACATGAAGTACAATATGTCACGAAAAAATAGTCTCAGAATCAGCAGGATCTATTGAAGCGTTCCAGAGTTATAACCTCATAAAGTGACAGTGGTCAGAATTGTAAAAATTGGCCTGGTCATTAAGTACCAAATTGGCTCTGTCACTAAGGGGTTAAATTGCCCATAAGTGGATCTGCATCAGTTCTGTTTGTCGTATATCTGCCTGCCATGTTCTGCCACTTACATTGTGTAGTGTAATACAGTGGGCCTGGTTTTTTGCAGCAGTCTCCCACATAATAAAGGGAGATTTCAGTTGCCCCTTAGTGGATCTGCGTCAGTACTGTTTGTCATATATCTGCCTGCCACGTTCTGCCACTTACATTGTGTAGTGTAATACAGTGGGTGTGGTTTTTTGCAGCAGACTCCCACACAATAAAGGGAGATTTAAATTGCCCCTAAGTGGATCTGCCTCAGTTCTGTTTGTCGTATATATCTGCCTACCACGTTCTGCCACTTACATTGTGTAGTATAATAAAGTGGGCCTTGTTTTTTGCAGCAATCTCCCACATATTAAAGGGAGATTTAAATTGCCACTATGTGGATCTGCGTCTGTTCTGTTTGTCGTATATCTGCCTGCCACCTTCTGCCACTTACATTGCGTAGTGTAATACAGTGGGCCTGGTTTTTTGCAGCAGTCTCCCACATAATAAAGGGAGATTTAAATTGCCACTAAGTGGATATGCGTCAGTTCTGTTTGTCATATATCTGCCTGCAACGTTCTGCCACTTACATTGTGTAGTATAATACAGCGGGCCTGGTTTTTTGTAGCAGTCTCCCACATAATAAAGTGAGATTTAAATTGCCCCTAAGTGGATCTGCGTCAGTTCTGTTTGTCGCATATCTGCCTGCCACGTTCTGCCACTTACATTGTGTGGTGCAATACAGCGGGCCTGGTTTTTTGCAGCAGTCTCCCACATAATAAAGGGAGATTTAAATTGCCCCTAAGTGGATCTGCGTCAGTTCTGTTTGTCGTATATCTGCCTGCCACGTTCTGTCACTTACATTGTGCAGTATAATACAGGGGGCCTGGTTTTTTGCAGCAGTCTCCCACACAATAAAGGGAGATTTAAATTGCCCCTAAATTGATCTACATCAGTTCTGTTTGTCGCATACCTGTCTGCCACGTTCTGCCACTTACATTGTGTGGTGCAATACAGTGGGCTTGGTTTTTTGCAGCAGTCTCCCACCCATAAAAGTAGATTTAAATTGCCCCTAAGTGGATCTGCATTAGTTCTGTTTGTCGTATATCTGCCTGCCACGTTCTGCCACTTATATTGTGTATTGTAATACAGTGCGCCTGGTTTTTTGCAGCAGTGTCCCTCATAATAAAGGGAGATTTAAATTGCCCCTAAGTGGATCTACATCAGTTCTGTTTGTCGTATTTCTGCCTGCCACGTTCTGCCACTTACATTGTGTAGTGTAATACAGTGGGCCTGGTTTTTTGCAGCAGACTCCCACACAATAAAGGGAGATTTAAATTGCCACTAAGTGGATCTGTGTCAGTTCTTTTTGTCATATATCTGCCTGCCACGTTCTGACACTGATATTGTGTAGTATAATACAGCGGGCCTGGTTTTTTGCAGCAGTCTCCCACATAATAAAGGGAGATTTAAATTGCCCCTAAGTGGATCTGCGTCAGTTCTGTTTGTCGTATATCTGCCTGTCACGTTCTGCCACTTATATTGTGTAGTGTATTACAGTGGGCCTGGTTTTTTGCAGCAGTCTCCCACATAATAAAGGGAGATTTTAATTGCCACTAAGTGGATCTGCGTCAGTTCTGTTTGTCGTATATCTGTCTGCCACGTTCTGCCACTTACATTGTCTAGTATAATAAAGTGGGCCTTGTTTTTTGCAGCAATCTCCCACATATTAAAGGGAGATTTAAATTGCCACTATGTGGATCTGCGTCTTTTCTGTTTGTCGTATATCTGCCTGCCACCTTCTGCCACTTACATTGCGTAGTGTAATACAGTGGGCCTGGTTTTTTGCAGCAGTCTCCCACATAATAAAGGGAGATTTAAATTGCCACTAAGTGGATCTGCGTCAGTTCTGTTTGTCATATATCTGCCTGCAACGTTCTGCCACTTACATTGTGTAGTATAATACAGCGGGCCTGGTTTTTTGTAGCAGTCTCCCACATAATAAAGTGAGATTTAAATTGCCCCTAAGTGGATCTGCGTCAGTTCTGTTTGTCGCATATCTGCCTGCCACGTTCTGCCACTTACATTGTGTGGTGCAATACAGCAGGCCTGTTTTTTTGCAGCAGTCTCCCACATAATAAAGGGAGATTTAAATTGCCCCTAAGTGGATCTGCGTCAGTTCTGTTTGTCGTATATCTGCCTGTCACGTTCTGTCACTTACATTGTGCAGTATAATACAGGGGGCCTGGTTTTTTGCAGCAGTCTCCCACACAATAAAGGGAGATTTAAATTGCCCCTAAATTGATCTACATCAGTTCTGTTTGTCGCATACCTGTCTGCCACGTTCTGCCACTTACATTGTGTGGTGCAATACAGTGGGCTTGGTTTTTTGCAGCAGTCTCCCACCCATAAAAGTAGATTTAAATTGCCCCTAAGTGGATCTGCGTCAGTTCTGTTTGTCGTATATCTGCCTGCCACGTTCTGCCACTTATATTGTGTATTGTAATACAGTGCGCCTGGTTTTTTGCAGCAGTGTCCCTCATAATAAAGGGAGATTTAAATTGCCCCTAAGTGGATCTACATCAGTTCTGTTTGTCGTATTTCTGCCTGCCACGTTCTGCCACTTACATTGTGTAGTGTAATACATTGGGCCAGGTTTTTTGCAGCAGACTCCCACACAATAAAGGGAGATTTAAATTGCCACTAAGTGGATCTGCGTCAGTTCTTTTTGTCATATATCTGCCTGCCACGTTCTGACACTGATATTGTGTATTATAATACAGCGGGCCAGGTTTTTTGCAGCAGTCTCCCACATAATAAAGGGAGATTTAAATTGCCCCTAAGTGGATCTGCGTCAGTTCTGTTTGTCGTATATCTGCCTGTCACGTTCTGCCACTTATATTGTGTAGTGTAATACAGTGGGCCTGTTTTTTTGCAGCAGTCTCCTACATTGTAAAGGGAGATTTAAATTGCCCCTAAGTGGATCTGCATCAGTTCTGTTTGTCGTATATCTGCCTATCACGTTCTGCCACTTATATTGTGTAGTATAATACAGCGGGCCTGGTTTTTGCAGCAGTCTCCCACATAATAAAGGGATATTTACATTTCCACTAAGTGGATCTGCGTCAGTTCTGTTTGTCGTATATCTGCCTGCCACGTTCTGCCACTTACATTGTGTAGTGTAATACAGTGGGCCTGGTTTTTTGCAGCAGTCTCCCACATAATAAAGGGAGATTTTAATTGCCACTAAGTGGATCTGCGTCAGTTCTGTTTGTCGTATATCTGTCTGCCACGTTCTGCCACTTACATTGTGTAGTATAATAAAGTGGGCCTTGTTTTTTGCAGCAATCTCCCTCATATTAAAGGGAGATTTAAATTGCCACTATGTGGATCTGCGTCTGTTCTGTTTGTCGTGTATCTGCCTGCCACCTTCTGCCACTTACATTGCGTAGTGTAATACAGTGGGCCTGGTTTTTTGCAGCAGTCTCCCACATAATAAAGGGAGATTTAAATTGCCACTAAGTGGATCTGCGTCAGTTCTGTTTGTCATATATCTGCCTGCAACATTCTGCCACTTACATTGTGTAGTATAATACAGCGGGCCTGGTTTTTTGTAGCAGTCTCCCACATAATAAAGTGAGATTTAAATTGCCCCTAAGTGGATCTGCGTCAGTTCTGTTTGTCGCATATCTGCCTGCCACGTTCTGCCACTTACATTGTGTGGTGCAATATAGTGGGCCTGGTTTTTGCAGCAGTCTCCCACCCATAAAAGGGAGATTTAAATTGCCTCTAAGTGGATCTGCGTCAGTTCTGTTTGTCGTATACCTGCCTGCCATGTTCTGCCACTTACATTGTGTAGTGTAATACAGCGGGCCTGTTTTTTTGCAGCAGTCTCCCACATAATAAAGGGAGATTTAAATTGCCCCTAAGTTGATCTGTGTCAGTTCTGTTTGTCGTATATCTGCCTGCCATGTTCTGCCACTTACATTGTGTAGTGTAATACAGCGGGACTGGTTTTTTGCAGCAGTCTCCCACATAATAAAGGGAGATTTAAATTGCCCCTAAGTGGATCTGCGTCAGTTCTGTTTGTTGTATATCTGCCTGCCACGTTCTGCCACTTACATTGTGTAGTGTAATACAGTGGGCCTGGTTTTTTGCAGCAGTCTCCCACATAATAAAGGGAGATTTAAATTGCCCCTAAGTGGATCTGCGTCAGTTCTGTTTGTCGTATATCTGCCTGCCACGTTCTGCTACTTACATTGTGTAGTGTAATACAGGGGGCCTGGTTTTTTGCAGCTGTCTCCCGCATAATAAAAGGGAGATTTAAATTGCCCCTAAGTGGATCTGCATCAGTTCTGTGTGTTGCATATCTGCCTGCCACGTTCTGCCACTTACAATGTGTGGTGCAATACAGTGGGCCTGTTTTTTTGCAGCAGTCTCCCACCCATAAAAGGGAGTTTTAAATAGCCCCTAAGTGTATCTGCATCAGTTCTGTTTGTCATATATCTGCCTGCCACGTTCTGCCACTTACATTATGTAGTATAATACAGCGGGCCTGGTTTTTCGCAGCACTCTCCCACATAATAAAGGGAGATTTAAATTGCACCTAAGTGAATCTGAGTCAGTTCTGTTTGTCGCATATCTGACTGCCACGTTCTGACACATTGTGTGGTGCAATACAGTGGGCCTGTTTTTTTGCAGCAGTCTCCCACCCATAAAAGGGAGATTTAAATTGCCCCTAAGTGGGTCTGTGTCAGTTCTGTTTGTCGTATATCTGCCTGCCACGTTCTGCCACTTACATTGTGTAGTGTAATACAGGGGGCCTGTTTTTCTGCAGCAGTCTCCCACATAATAAAGGGAGATTTAAATTGCTACTAAGTGGAGCTGCATCAGTTCTGTTTGTCGTATATCTGGCTGCCATGTTCTGTCACTTACATTGTGCAGTATAATACAGGGGGCCTGTTTTTTTGCAGCAGTCTCCCACATAATAAAGGGAGATTTAAATTACCCATAAGTGGATCTGCATCAGTTCTGTTTGTCGTATATCTTCCTGCCACGTTCTGCCACTTACATTGTGTAGTGTAATACAGGGGGCCTGTTTTTCTGCAGCAGTCTCCCACATAATAAAGGGAGATTTAAATTGCTACTAAGTGGAGCTGCATCAGTTCTGTTTGTTGTATATCTGGCTGCCACGTTCTGTTATTTACATTGTGCAGTATAATACAGGGGGCCTGCTTTTTTGCAGCAGTCTCCCACACAATAAAGGGAGATTTAAATTGCCCCTAAATTGATCTACATCAGTTCTGTCTGTTGCATACCTGTCTGACATGTTCTGCCACTTACATTGTGTGGTGCAATACGGTGGGCCTGGTTTTTTGCAGCAGTCTCCCACATAAACGGAGATTTAAATTGCCCCTAAGTGGATCTGCGTCAGTTCTGTTTGTCGTTTATCTACCTGCCACGTTCTGCCACTTATATTGTGTATTGTAATACAGTGCGCCTGGTTTTTTGCAGCTGTCTCCCACATAATAAAGGGAGATTTAAATTGCCCCTAAGTGGATCTGCGTCAGTTCTGTTTGTCGTATATCTGCCTGCCACGTTCTGCCACTTACATTGTGTAGTGTAATAAAGTGGGCCTGGTTTTTTGCAGCAGTCTCCCACACAATAAAGGGAGATTTAAATTGCCACTAAGTGGATCTGCATCAGTTCTGTTTGTCGTTTATCTGCCTGCCACGTTCTGCCACTTATATTGTGTAGTATAATACAGCAGGCCTGGTTTTTTGCAGCAGTCTCCCACATAATAAAGGGAGATTTAAATTGCCCCTAAGTGGATCTGCATCAGTTCTGTTTGTCGTATATCTGCCTGCCACGTTCTGCCACTTACATTTTGTAGTGTAATACAGTGGGCCTGGTTTTTTGCAGCAGTCTCCCACATAATAAAGGGAGATTTAAATTGCCCCTAAGTGGATCTGCGTCAGTTCTGTTTGTCGTATATCTGCCTGCCACGTTCTTCCACTTACATTGTGTAGTGTTATACAGCGGGCCTGGTTTTTGCAGCAGTCTCCCACACAAAAAAGGTATATTTAAATTCTCAACAAGTTTATATACACCTTCTGCCTTGTTTTATAGTACCCTATAACGTTTGTTAGTTTGGTTACATTTTCCCAAAAATGAGGAAGTCTGGTGGAAGAGGCCGTGGGTGGTCATTGCCAGCTGGTAATGATGGTGGTGGTGGTGGTGGAGCATCGGGTGGTAGTGGGAAAAGCAAAATAGCACCTAAGGCTCGAGTTGTTCAGACAGCGTCATCGTCTGGCTACTCAAGGCCTCAAAGGCTCCCTTATCTGGGAGTAGGAAAACCGCATTTAAAGCCGGAGCAGCAGGAACAAGTTTTGGCTTTCATTGCTGACTCAGCCTCTAGCTCTTTCGCCTCCTCTTCCGAAAGTTTGAAATATAAAAGCAGCAAGTCGTCAGTGAATGCTCCCGGTCAGGAACAAGTCGCTTCCTTGTGTCCTTCACCCAAAGCAAAAGTCAAGGATGCGGCAGGTGACACTACAGTTTACTCCATGGATCTCTTTACACATACCGTGCCAGGGTTAGAAATGGAAATAGTTAACAGCCCATTACAAGATGAATCGGACATGGAGTGAACAGATGCACAGCCACAGCTAGATTATTATGCTGTTCCATTGACTCAGATCACTACATTTCCCTCGCAGTGTACTGAGCCAGAATCTGACCCTGATGAGACTATGGTGCCCCTTCCCGAACGCTATAGCACCTTACATGGTGTCACAGAGGATGGTGCACAGGACATTGAATAGTAGGTGATGATGACCCTGTGTGTCTAAAACAAAAACAGTTTTAGGACAGCGTGGCCATCCATTGAAAGTAGCACAGCATGCAATGCCTGAAAAGGTATGCGATAGTAGGAAGAGTGCAGTGTGGCAATTTTTTAACCAAGATCCGAATGATCAGTGCAAAGTTATCTGTAAGAATTGCTCAAAGACCTTTAGCAGAGGGAAGAATCCCCTAAGTTTAAAAACAACGTGCATGCATAGACATTTAACCAGCATGCACTTGCAAGCCTGGACTAACTACCAAACGTCCGGTAACATTGGTGCACCCGCTCAGAATGAAGGTAGTCAGCAATGCTACATTGCTTCCCTCACTGTAAGCCCACCGTTTAGGGCACCACCTGCAGCAAATATGGAGGTATCGTCGCTAGGCCAAGGCAGTCGGGGAATCACCAGGTTCTTGGGAGGAAACACTGCATGTAGGCTAACATCAAGAATACCATCACCAACCCTCTCTCAATCTGCCATGTCCACCACCACCCTCGCTAGTTCCACCATATGCAGCTCTCCAGTCCAGCTCACCCTACAAGAGACTCTCGTTAGGAAAAGGAAGTACTCATCCTCTCATCCGCGTACACAGGGTTTAAACACCCACATTGCTAGACTAATCTCATTAGAAATGATGCCCTACCGGTTGGTTGAAAGCAAAGCTTTCAAGGCCCTGATTGCCTACGCAGTACCACGCTATGACCTACCCAGTCGACACTTTTTTGCGAGAAAAGTCATCCCAGCCCTACACCCTCATGTCAATGACCGCATTGTCCATGCACTCAGGCAATCAGTCAGTAGAAAGGTGCACCTCACAACAGATGCATGGACCAGTAGGCATGGCCAGGGATGTTATGTGTCCATCACTGCACACTGGGTTAATGTGGTGGATGCAGGGTCCACAGGGGACAGCCATAGTGGGACAGTTCTGCCTAGCCCATGGTATAGGAAACAGTAGGCAGTAGGCGTTCAACACCCCTCCTCCTCCAGAAGCGAAAGGTCGTCCACAGAGCGCAGTCGCCCTACTACTCCATCCGCAGCTGCCAGTGTTGCACACGAGGTGTCCCATTATGGAACAGCTAGTGGTAAGCGTCAGCAGGCTGTGTTGGAAATGAAGTGTTTGGGCGACAACAGAAACACCGCGGAAGTACTGGCAGAGTACTTGCAGCAAGAAACTCAGTCATGGCTGGGCAGTGTACATCTTGAGGCAGGCAAGGTAATCAGTGATAACGGAAGGAATTTTATGGCTGCCATAGCCCTTTCAGAACTGAAACACATACCTTGCCTAGCTCACACCTTGAACCTGGTGTTGCAGTGCTTCCTGAAAAGTTATCTGGGGTTACCAGCCCTGCTCCTCAAGGTGCGAAGACTTTGCTAGCACATCCGCCTGTCGCCTGTACACTCCAGCCGTATGCTGAACCATCAGCGATTGTTGAAGCTTCCCCAGCACCGCCTAATAATCGACGTTGCAACAAGGTGGGACTCTACACTGCACATGCTTCAGAGGCTGTGCGAACAGAGGCGTGCTGTAATTAATTTGTTGGAGGATACACATACACGGGCAGGCAGTTGGATGGCAGACATGGAGTTGTCTGGTGTGCAGTGGTCGAAGCTACAAGACCCCTGTCAAGTCCTTCAGTGTTTTGAGGAATGCACACGGCTGGTAAGTGCAGATGACGCCATCATAAGCATGAGTATCCCACTATTGCATCTTCTGATGCAAAGTTTGACGCACATTAAGGAGCAGGCATCTGCAGCCGAGGATGAGGGAAGCCTTGATGAAAGTCAGCCATTGTCTGCTCAGGGAACTCTCCTGGACGAGGTGGTGGACGAAGAGGAGGAGGAGGAGGATGATGGGTAAGAATATTTATGGGAGGAGGATGCTTCTCAGGGGGCAATAGAAACTGGTGGCGTTGCAAGATCAGGTACAGGGTTTTTGCGGGAGAAAAGTGATGTTGATTTGCAAGAAAGTGCTCCTCAGCCCAGCACAAGCAGTGAATTGACACCTGGAACATTGGCCCACATGGCTGATTATGCCTTGCGTATCCTAAAAAGGGACCCCCGCATTATAAAAATGATGATCGATGACGATTACTGGTTGGCCTGCCTCCTGGATCCACGCTACAAAGGGAAATTACAAAATATCATGCCACATGAGAACCTTGAGCAAATATTGGCTACCAAACAAGCAACTCTTGTAGACCGTTTGGTTCAGGCATTCCCAGCACACAGCGGCCATGATGGTTCTCACACGAGCTGCAGGGGGCATCATGGCAGAGGTGTTAGAGGTGCACAAATCAGAAGTGGCCTTGGACAGAGGGGTTTTATGACCAGGGTGTGGAGTGATTTCGCAATGACCGCAGACACAACAGGTACTGCTGCATCAATTCAAAGTGACAGGAGACAACATTTGTCCAGTATGGTTACAAACTATTTTTCCTCCCTTATGGATGTTCTCCCTCACACGTCATTCTCCTTTGATTACTGGGTATCTAAAATAGACACCTGGCCTGAATTGGCAGAATATGCATTACAGGAGCTCGCTTGCCCAGCTGCTAGTGTGCTATCAGAAAGAGTGTTCAGTGCTGCTGGTTCAATACTGGCCAAAAACAGAACTTGTCTGGCTACCCAAAATGTTGATGATCTATCCTTCATTAAAATGAACCAATCATGGATTTCTAATTATTTTGCCCCACCTTCCCCTGCTGACACGAAGCTTGCCTGAAAAATGTCTTGCTTTTGGCCTACTCTTACTAACTGCTCCAATTCCTCCATTTGCAGCTGCTGAATATCCACCATAGGCCATTTTTATACCTCCCTAAATGGGCTGACTCACCCCACGGGGCCATGGTCACCACCTGGCGCAAGCACCCGTGTGAGTGCCGTTTGCCTGGACAGGTGGGTGTGCCCACTCTTGGGCGACGGCACTGGCACAGGGTCCCTCATAGTACAATGAAGTGTCTCTGACAGTGGTGGTGCACAACCAACGTCAGACACACCATCGTAATATGAGTGGCCCTGTGCCAGTACAACCGCCCAAGAGAGAGTGTTCCCCCCAGGTCAAACAGTGCACTACCACTTGCAATACTTACCTCTCCCTGCTCCACCACAGTGTAGTCTGTGCTGATAAATCCTTCAATGGCACTGCCAATACAAATTTGTTGAAATGATAGATGATAGTTGAAATATACAGGGGCCCTGGCCTCCATTTAGACCATTTAATACTTTGCACCAACTACCACTGTCTGCTACTCAGCAGAGGAGCCGACCCCTGTACGTAGCTATGCCACCTGTTTATTTTTGAAAATTGTTTTGGCAGACATTTACCTCACTTTATTATTTTGGCCTACTAACTGTGTCAGCCACTCCTTACAGTTGGCCTCCGCTGAACAACACTATGCCGCCTGTGTACCCCTGTAACCAATTTTAAACTGCACTGAGCCGACTTTTTTAATTTAGGCATACTAAGTCTGTCTGCGCCACTCATTACAATCGTCCTCCGCTGAACAACGCTATGCCGCCTGTGTACCCCTCTAAGCAATTTTAAACTGCATTGAGCCTACTTTTTTATTTTAGGCCTACTAAGTCTGTCTGCGCCACTCCTTACTGTTGACCTCCACTGAACTAACCAATGCCGCCTGTGTACCCCTGTAAGCAATTTTAAACTGCATTGAGCCTACTTTTTTATTTTAGGCCTACTAACTCTGCGCCACTTCTTACAGTTGACCTCCACTGAACAAACCTATGCCGCTGGTGTACCCCTGTATGCAATTTTAAACTGCATTGAGCCTACTTTTTTATTTTAGGCCTACTAAGTCTGTCTGCGCCACTCCTTACAGTTGACCTCCACTGAACTAACCAATGCCGCCTGTGTACCCCTGTAACCAATTTTAAACTGCAATTGCCCTACTTGTTTGGTTGGGCCTACTAACGGTGTCTGCCGCTGCTTGTTGTTCTCCTCCACTGAACAAAGCTGAACTTCAATTTTCAGCCTATACCAGATATTAAACTGCATTTGGCCCACTTGTTTGGTTGGGCCTACTAACGGTGTCTACCACTGCTTGGTGTTCTCCTCCACTGAACAAAGCTGAGCTTCAATTTTCAGGCTTTCAGCCTATATCAGAAATGAAACTGCATTTGGCCTACTTGTTTGGTTGGTCCTACTAACGGTGTCTGCCGCTGCTTGCTTTTCTCCTCCACTGAACAAAGCTAAGCTTCAATTTTCCGGCTTTCAGCCTATATCAGATATTAAACTGCATTTGGCCTACTTGTTTGGTTGGGCCTACTTACCGTGTCTGCCGCTGCTTGCTTTTCTCCACTGAACAAAGCTGAGCTTTAATTTTCAGCCTATACCAGACATTAAACTGCATTTGGCCTACTTGTTTGGTTGGGCCTACTAACGGTGTCTGCCGCTGCTTGCTTTTCTCCTCCACTGAACAAAGCTGAGCTTCAATTTTCAGCCTATACCAGATATTAAGCTGCATTTGGCCTACTTGTTTAGTTGGGCCTACATACGGTGTCTGCCGCTCCTTGCTTTTCTCCTCCACTGAACAAATCTGAGGTTCAATTTTCAGGCTTTCAGCCTATATCAGATATGAAACTGCATTTTTCCTACTTGTTTGGTTGGGCCTACTAATGGTGTCTGCCGCTGCTTGTTGTTCTCCTCCACTGAACAAAGCTGAGCTTCAATTTTCAACCTATACCAGATATTAAACTGCATTTGGCCTACTTGTTTAGTTGGGCCTACTTACGGTGTCTGCCGCTGCTTGGTGTTCTCCTCCACTGAACAAATCTGAGCTTCAATTTTCAGGCTTTCAGCCTATATCGGATATTAAACTGCATTTGGCCTACTTGTTTGGTTGGGCCTACTAACGGTGTCTGCCGCTGCTTGTTGTTCTCCTCCACTGACCAAAGCTGAGCTTCAATTTTCAACCTATATCAGATATTAAACTGCATTTGGCCTACTTGTTTGGTTGGGCCTACTAATGGTGTCTGCCGCTGCTTGGTGTTCTCCTTCACTGAACAAAGCTGAGCTTCAATTTTCAGGCTTTCAGGCTATATCAGGCATGAAACTGCATTTGGCCTACTTGTTTGGTTGGTCATACTAACGGTGTCTGCCGCTCCTTGCTTTTCTCCTCCACTGAACAAAGCTGAGCTTCAATTTTCAGGCTTTCAGCCTATATCAGATATTAAACTGCATTTGGCCTACTTGTTTGGTTGGGCCTACTAACGGTGTCTGCTGCTGCTTGCTTTTCTCCTCCACTGAACAAAGCTGAGCTTCAATTTTCAGCCTATACCCGATATTAAACTGCATTTGGCCTACTTGTTTGGTTGGGCCTACTAATGGTGTCTGCCGCTCCTTGCTTTTCTCCTCCACTGAACAAAGCTGAGCTTCAATTTTCAGGCTTTCATCCTATTTCAGATATGAAACTGCATTTGGCCTACTTGTTTGGTTGGGCCTACTAACGGTGTCTGCCACTGCTTGGTGTTCTCCTCCACCGAACAAAGCTGAGCTTCAATTTTCAGCCTATACCAGATATTAAACTGCATTTGCCCTACTTGTTTGGTTGGAACTACTAACGGTGTCTTCCGCTGCTTGGTGTTCTCCTCCACTGAACAAAGCTGAGCTTCAATTTTCAGCCTATATCGGATATTAAACTGCATTTGGCCTACTTGTTTGGTTGGGCCTACTAACGGTGTCTTCCGCTGCTTGGTGTTCTCCTCCACTGAACAAAGCTGAGCTTCAATTTTCAGGCTTTCAGCCTATTTCAGATATTAAACTGCATTTGGCCTACTTGTTTGGTTGGGCCTACTAACGGTGTCTGCCGCTCCTTGCTTTTCTCCTCCACTGAACAAAGCTGAGCTTCAATTTTCAGGCTTTCAGCCTATTTCAGATATTAAACTGCATTTGGCCTACTTGTTTGGTTCGGCCTACTAACGGTGTCTGCCGCTGGTTGTTGTTCTCCTCCACTGAACAAAGCTGAGCTTCAATTTTCAGCCTATACAAGATATTAAACTGCATTTGGCCCACTTGTTTGGTTGGGCCTACTAACGGTGTCTACCACTGCTTGGTGTTCTCCTCCACTGAACAAAGCTGAGCTTCAATTTTCAGCATATACCAGATATTAAACTGCATTTGCCCTACTTGTTTGGTTGGAACTACTAACGGTGTCTGCCGCTGCTTGCTTTTCTCCTCCACTGAACAAGCTGAGCTTCAATTTTCAGCCTATACCAGATATTAAACTGCATTTGGCCTACTTGTTTGGTTGGGCCTACTAACGGTGTCTGCCGCTGGTTGTTGTTCTCCTCCACTGAACAAAGCTGAGCTTCAATTTTCAGCCTATACAAGATATTAAACTGCATTTGGGCCACTTGTTTGGTTGGGCCTACTAACGGTGTCTACCACTGCTTGGTGTTCTCCTCCACTGAACAAAGCTGAGCTTCAATTTTCAGCCTATACCAGATATTAAACTGCATTTGCCCTACTTGTTTGGTTGGAACTACTAACGGTGTCTGCCGCTGCTTGCTTTTCTCATCCACTGAACAAAGCTGAGCTTCAATTTTCAGCCTATATCAGATATTAAACTGCATTTGGCCTACTTGTTTGGTTGGGCCTACTAACGGTGTCTGCCGCTGCTTGCTTTTCTCCTCCATTGAACAAAGCTGAGCTTCAATTTTCAGGCTTTCAGCCTATATCAGATATTAAACTGCATTTGGCCTACTTGTTTGGTTAGGCCTACTAACGGTGTCTGCCGCTCCTTGCTTTTCTCCTCAACTGAACAAAGCCGAGCTTCAATTTTCAGCCTATACCAGATATTAAACTGCATTTGCCCTACCTGTTTGGTTGGAACTACTAACGGTGTCTGCCGTTGCTTGCTTTTCTCCTACACTGAACAAAGCTGAGCTTCAATTTTCAGCCTATATCAGATATTAAACTGCATTTGGCCTACTTGCTTGGTAGGGCCCACTAGCGGTGTCTTCCGCTGCTTGGTGTTCTCCTCCACTGAACAAAGCTGAGCTTCAATTTTCAGGCTTTCAGCCTATTTCAGATATTAAACTGCATTTGGCCTACTTGTTTGGTTGCTCCTACTAACGGTGTCTGCCGCTGCTTGCTTTTCTCCTCCATTGAACAAAGCTGAGCTTCAATTTTCAGGCTTTCAGCCTATATCAGATATTAAACTGCATTTGGCATACTTGTTTAGTTAGGCCTACTAATGGTGTCTGCCACTGCTTGCTTTTCTCCTCAACTGAACAAAGCTGAGCTTCAATTTTCAGCCTATACCAGATATTAAACTGCATTTGGCCTACTTGTTTGGTTGGGCCTACTAACGGTGTCTGCCGCTGCTTGGTGTTCTCCTCCACTGAACAAAGCTGAGCTTCAATTTTCAGCCTATACCAGATATTAAACTGCATTTGCCCTACTTGTTTGGTTGGAACTACTAACGGTGTCTGCCGCTGCTTGCTTTTCTCCTACACTGAACAAAGCTGAGCTTCAATTTTCAGCCTATATCAGATATTAAACTGCATTTGGCCTACTTGTTTGGTTGGGCCTACTAACGGTGTCTGCCGCTGCTTGCTTTTCTCCTCCACTGAACAAAGCTGAGCTTCAATTTTCAGCCTATACCAGATATTAAGCTGCATTTGGCCTACTTGTTTAGTTGGGCCTACATACGGTGTCTGCCGCTCCTTGCTTTTCTCCTCCACTGAACAAATCTGAGGTTCAATTTTCAGGCTTTCAGCCTATATCAGATATGAAACTGCATTTTTCCTACTTGTTTGGTTGGGCCTACTAATGGTGTCTGCCGCTGCTTGTTGTTCTCCTCCACTGAACAAAGCTGAGCTTCAATTTTCAACCTATACCAGATATTAAACTGCATTTGGCCTACTTGTTTAGTTGGGCCTACTTACGGTGTCTGCCGCTGCTTGGTGTTCTCCTCCACTGAACAAATCTGAGCTTCAATTTTCAGGCTTTCAGCCTATATCGGATATTAAACTGCATTTGGCCTACTTGTTTGGTTGGGCCTACTAACGGTGTCTGCCGCTGCTTGTTGTTCTCCTCCACTGACCAAAGCTGAGCTTCAATTTTCAACCTATATCAGATATTAAACTGCATTTGGCCTACTTGTTTGGTTGGGCCTACTAATGGTGTCTGCCGCTGCTTGGTGTTCTCCTTCACTGAACAAAGCTGAGCTTCAATTTTCAGGCTTTCAGGCTATATCAGGCATGAAACTGCATTTGGCCTACTTGTTTGGTTGGTCATACTAACGGTGTCTGCCGCTCCTTGCTTTTCTCCTCCACTGAACAAAGCTGAGCTTCAATTTTCAGGCTTTCAGCCTATATCAGATATTAAACTGCATTTGGCCTACTTGTTTGGTTGGGCCTACTAACGGTGTCTGCTGCTGCTTGCTTTTCTCCTCCACTGAACAAAGCTGAGCTTCAATTTTCAGCCTATACCCGATATTAAACTGCATTTGGCCTACTTGTTTGGTTGGGCCTACTAATGGTGTCTGCCGCTCCTTGCTTTTCTCCTCCACTGAACAAAGCTGAGCTTCAATTTTCAGGCTTTCATCCTATTTCAGATATGAAACTGCATTTGGCCTACTTGTTTGGTTGGGCCTACTAACGGTGTCTGCCACTGCTTGGTGTTCTCCTCCACCGAACAAAGCTGAGCTTCAATTTTCAGCCTATACCAGATATTAAACTGCATTTGCCCTACTTGTTTGGTTGGAACTACTAACGGTGTCTTCCGCTGCTTGGTGTTCTCCTCCACTGAACAAAGCTGAGCTTCAATTTTCAGCCTATATCGGATATTAAACTGCATTTGGCCTACTTGTTTGGTTGGGCCTACTAACGGTGTCTTCCGCTGCTTGGTGTTCTCCTCCACTGAACAAAGCTGAGCTTCAATTTTCAGGCTTTCAGCCTATTTCAGATATTAAACTGCATTTGGCCTACTTGTTTGGTTGGGCCTACTAACGGTGTCTGCCGCTCCTTGCTTTTCTCCTCCACTGAACAAAGCTGAGCTTCAATTTTCAGGCTTTCAGCCTATTTCAGATATTAAACTGCATTTGGCCTACTTGTTTGGTTCGGCCTACTAACGGTGTCTGCCGCTGGTTGTTGTTCTCCTCCACTGAACAAAGCTGAGCTTCAATTTTCAGCCTATACAAGATATTAAACTGCATTTGGCCCACTTGTTTGGTTGGGCCTACTAACGGTGTCTACCACTGCTTGGTGTTCTCCTCCACTGAACAAAGCTGAGCTTCAATTTTCAGCATATACCAGATATTAAACTGCATTTGCCCTACTTGTTTGGTTGGAACTACTAACGGTGTCTGCCGCTGCTTGCTTTTCTCCTCCACTGAACAAGCTGAGCTTCAATTTTCAGCCTATACCAGATATTAAACTGCATTTGGCCTACTTGTTTGGTTGGGCCTACTAACGGTGTCTGCCGCTGGTTGTTGTTCTCCTCCACTGAACAAAGCTGAGCTTCAATTTTCAGCCTATACAAGATATTAAACTGCATTTGGCCCACTTGTTTGGTTGGGCCTACTAACGGTGTCTACCACTGCTTGGTGTTCTCCTCCACTGAACAAAGCTGAGCTTCAATTTTCAGCCTATACCAGATATTAAACTGCATTTGCCCTACTTGTTTGGTTGGAACTACTAACGGTGTCTGCCGCTGCTTGCTTTTCTCATCCACTGAACAAAGCTGAGCTTCAATTTTCAGCCTATATCAGATATTAAACTGCATTTGGCCTACTTGTTTGGTTGGGCCTACTAACGGTGTCTGCCGCTGCTTGCTTTTCTCCTCCATTGAACAAAGCTGAGCTTCAATTTTCAGGCTTTCAGCCTATATCAGATATTAAACTGCATTTGGCCTACTTGTTTGGTTAGGCCTACTAACGGTGTCTGCCGCTCCTTGCTTTTCTCCTCAACTGAACAAAGCCGAGCTTCAATTTTCAGCCTATACCAGATATTAAACTGCATTTGCCCTACCTGTTTGGTTGGAACTACTAACGGTGTCTGCCGTTGCTTGCTTTTCTCCTACACTGAACAAAGCTGAGCTTCAATTTTCAGCCTATATCAGATATTAAACTGCATTTGGCCTACTTGCTTGGTAGGGCCCACTAGCGGTGTCTTCCGCTGCTTGGTGTTCTCCTCCACTGAACAAAGCTGAGCTTCAATTTTCAGGCTTTCAGCCTATTTCAGATATTAAACTGCATTTGGCCTACTTGTTTGGTTGCTCCTACTAACGGTGTCTGCCGCTGCTTGCTTTTCTCCTCCATTGAACAAAGCTGAGCTTCAATTTTCAGGCTTTCAGCCTATATCAGATATTAAACTGCATTTGGCATACTTGTTTAGTTAGGCCTACTAATGGTGTCTGCCACTGCTTGCTTTTCTCCTCAACTGAACAAAGCTGAGCTTCAATTTTCAGCCTATACCAGATATTAAACTGCATTTGGCCTACTTGTTTGGTTGGGCCTACTAACGGTGTCTGCCGCTGCTTGGTGTTCTCCTCCACTGAACAAAGCTGAGCTTCAATTTTCAGCCTATACCAGATATTAAACTGCATTTGCCCTACTTGTTTGGTTGGAACTACTAACGGTGTCTGCCGCTGCTTGCTTTTCTCCTACACTGAACAAAGCTGAGCTTCAATTTTCAGCCTATATCAGATATTAAACTGCATTTGGCCTACTTGTTTGGTTGGGCCTACTAACGGTGTCTGCCGCTGCTTGCTTTTCTCCTCCACTGAACAAAGCTGAGCTTCAATCTTCAGGCTTTCAGCCTATATCAGATATTAAACTGCATTTGGCCTACTTGTTTGGTTGGGCCTACTAACGGTGTCTGCCGCTCCTTGCTTTTCTCAACTGAACAAAGCTGAATTTCAATTTTCAGCCTATACCAGATATTAAACTGCATTTGGCCTACTTGTTTGGTTGGGCCTACTAATGGTGTCTGCCGCTGCTTGCTTTTCTCCTCCACTGAACAAAGCTAAGCTTCAATTTTCAGGCTTTCAGCCTATGTGAAATATGAAACTGCATTTGGCCTACTTGTTTGGTTGGGCCTACTAACGGTGTCTGACGCTGCTTTTTGCTCTCCTCCACTGAACAAAACTGAGCTTCAATTTTCAGCCTATATCAGATATTAAACTGCATTTGGCCTACTTGTTTGGTTGGGCCTGCTAATGGTGTCTGCCGCTGCTTGCTTTTCTCCTCCACTGAACAAAGCTGAGCTTCAATTTTCAGCCTATATCAGATATTAAACTGCATTTGGCCTAATTGTTTGGTTGGGCCTACTAACGGTGTCTGCCGCTGCTTGCTTTTCTCCTCCACTGAAAAAAGCTGAGCTTCAATTTTCAGGCTTTCAGCCTATATCAGATATTAAACTGCATTTGGCCTACTTGTTTGGTTGGGCCTACTAACGGTGTCTGCCGCTCCTTGCTTTTCTCAACTGAACAAAGCTGAGCTTCAATTTTCAGCCTATACCAGATATTAAACTGCATTTGGCCTACTTGTTTGGTTGGGCCTACTAACGGTGTCTGCCGCTGCATGCTTTTCTTCTCCACTGAACAAAGCTGAGCTTCAATTTTCAGCCTATACCAGATATTAAACTGCATTTGGCCTACTTGTTTGGTTGGGCCTACTAATGGTGTCTGCCTCTGCTTGTTGTTCTCCTCCACTGAAAAAAGCTGAGCTTCAATTTTCAGGCTTTCAGCCTATATGAAATATGAAACTGCATTTGGCCTACTTGTTTGGTTGGGCCTACTAACGGTGTCTGAGGCTGCTTGTTGTTCTCCACTGAACAACGCTATGCCGCCTGTGTACCCCTGTAACCAACTTTAAACTGCATTGAGCCTACTTTTTTATTTTAGGCCTACTAAGTCTGTCTGCGCCACTCAGTACAATCGTCCTCCGCTGAACAACGCTATGCCGCCTGTGTACCCCTGTAACCCATTTTAAACTGCATTTGGCCTACTTGTTTCATTGGGCCTACTAACGGTGTCTGCCGCTTCTTGGTGTTCTCCACTGAACAAGCTGAGCTTCAATTTTCAGGCTTTCAGCCTATATCAGATATGAAACCGCATTTGGCCTACTTGTTTGGTTGGGCCTACTAACGGTGTCTGCTGCTGCTTGCTTTTCTCCTCCACTGAACAAAGCTGAGCTTCAATTTTCAGTCTTTTTGCCTATATGAAATATGAAACTGCATTTGGCCTACTTGTTTGGTTGGGCCTACTAACGGTGTCTGCCGCTGCTTGTTGTTCTCCACTGAACAAAGCAGTGCTGTCTGTTTACTCCTGTTTAGTGTTGAGCGATACTTTCCGATATCGGAAAGTATCGGTATCGGAAAGTATCGGCCGATACCGTCACAGTATCGGAATCCAATCCGATACCGATACCCGATCCCAATGCAAGTCAATGGGACGAAAATATCGGAATTAAAATAAACCCTTTCTTTCCTTGTAGGTTAATTCTACATGAAGGAAAACAACTAAGAATAATGTAGGATGTATTGGGGGAGGTGGCGGAGACATTAAAGGCACAGGGGTTTATCCCAATCAAATAGAATAGCAGTATTTTTAATTTTTTTATGACGTTCGGCGTTAGAAAGAATTTGACTATGTTAATTTTTTATTTATTTTGTCAGATATTGATGTTTCACTACTTCCACGCCCTTCACCCTATTTTTTACTTCTCCCACACTTTCTTCTTCATTATCCTCATCATCAGCTTCTGTGACATCAACTTCTTCACCTTATTCATCTTCTTCTTTTCTACGTATATATATATTTTTTTTTTTACATTGTTCATATTCTTTTTATTTAACTATTATCTTTTTTATATTCAACTTCTTCATCATATTCTTATTTGTGACAGGCATTCCCGTAGTTGTTATCTATAAAAGTTTGAAGATTACACCTTCCGTTCTGCCTGTCACAAAACAGTTACATTTGTCCGCGTTCAGTTTGGCCTGCAGCATCAGGCTTTATCCAGGGGCACCACGAGGAGGAACGGACTCACCCCCATACACTGCTTAGTCTTCTTCTGCTTATAATTTAGATAATATCTTTTGCTCTGATATTTAGTCTTATGCTTAATGTTCTTCTGCTCTTTGTTCTGCAGCCTCTTGTTCTTCTGCTTCTCGGTCTTCCAGGTTGTCGTCGTCATCTCCAGGGTCGTCATCTCCAGGGTCGTCGTCATCGGGGTCGTCGTCATCGGGGTCGTCGTCATCGGGGTCGTCTTCAGGGTCATCGTCTCCAGGGTCGTCGTCATCTCGGTGGTTGTCGTCTCTGGTGTCGTCATCATCTTAGGGGTGGTCTTCCGGGTCATCGTCTTTCGGGTCTTGAACTCGGAAATGTAGCAGAAGGTACAAGAAGGCTGAGAAAATGCCGAGAAACAGCTGATGGAACTGGAACTCGGATGGCTACCCGAAGGTCCAAGAGCCAATGGAACTACCGAGGACCAGCTGACGTTACTGGAACCCGGTTACTAAGCAGGAGGTACCCGTGCCTGAAAGCACTAGCAAGGACCACCTGACGTTGGTGGAACTCGGATACCCAGAGGGAGGCACCTAAGCCAAAGGCTCTGCCCGGAACCAGCTGACGGTACTGGAACCAGGATGGGGAGCAGAAGGTACAAGAGCAAAAGACACTGCCGAGAACCAGCTGACGGTACTGGAACCCGGATGGGTAGCCGAAGGTCCAAGAGCCAATGGAACTACCGAGGACCAGCTGACGTTACTGGAACCCGGTTACTAAGCAGGAGGTACCCGTGCCTGAAAGCACTACCAAGGACCACCTGACGTTGGTGGAACTCGGATACCCAGAGGGAGGCACCTAAGCCAAAGGCTCTGCCCGGAACCAGCTGACGGTACTGGAACCAGGATGGGGAGCAGAAGGTACAAGAGCAAAAGACACTGCCGAGAACCAGCTGACGGTACTGGAACCCGGATGGGGGCCTATTCAAGCTTGTCTTCCTAGGGCCCCAACTGGCGGTGTGTTAGAGCCCAGGGACAGCAGGAGGAGGAGCAGGGGGAGGGGAGTGTAGGCCGAAGCCTGCACAGGCGGCAGCTTTGGGTGTGTTGTGTCTGCGTGGCTTTTGCAGGACACGTTGCCGGCTACACAGCAGGGGAACAGCTGGCGGTGCTGGACCCCACTGACACATTGGTGAGGTGTTTGGCTCTGTGCAGCCAGCACTTCCGGACAGCAACTAGCGTTGTTGGAGCCCGGGCTCTGCAGGTGGAGCAGAGTGTAGGCCGAAGCCTAATTGAACCAATTTCAAAAGTCACCTTTAACCCCCCTCAGGGGTTACAAAGTAGAAGAGCCACAGCTTATGCAGCAGCAGTGCTGCGCAAGTCAAAGGTTGCTCTTGTAATTTTTCTCCTTGCACACGCTGAATGGAACACGTATAACATTTAGCCCTTTATACAGTCAAACTGTGTAATGGAGGCGAGAGTTCCCTTTGTAATGAGACGCAGCACAGGTGTCAAGAATCCCACCTTGGTGCTGGGTGCAGCCTCCCGAGCGTTGTTATTTGCTGTACAGGAGTCTGCGCTGTCGTGTTATCCCCTGGCCTAGCGCCGTTAGCGCTGCCCATCTTCTGGCATCATGTAATGTCGGCCGGTGCGGTTCGCGATGCCCATGAATCCCAGCCCCGCAGTGTCTTAACATTGTTAAAACACTGCGCGGCTGGGATTCAGGGCCTGGCGCAGCACATATGTTCGCCTCTCACACTCGGGTCCTTACACCCGCTTCAGACTGTGCGGCGTCATCTGATCCCTTATCGCATGCCACGGCCATGAAGCCGCACAGTCCGAAGAAGGCGGAAGGAGAGGAGGGACAGGCGAACTGATGCACTGATCCTGCCCATGAATCGCACCCTCGCAGTCCCAATAAATAAGACACCGAGGGGCGTTGTGTGGGTCAGGGCGGCCGCAGAGGCGCAGCCAGCCAAACAATGATGCCAGAAGACGGGCAGCGCTACCAAGGGGGTTGCAGCGTGTCATTACAAAGGAAAGTCACACCACCGGGACGGTTAAATGGTCACACAGAGGACACATTTCAGACGTGTTTTCAGTTCCACATGTGCGAGGAGAATACGTTTCTGAGCCACCTTGCACACATGCAGCATTACCGCTGTACAAGGTGGCTGGATAACGTAAAAACGCCTGGGGGAGGGGGGACAGGTTCCCTTCAATTTCAGTTCTTGTGTCTGCGTGGCTTTTGCAGGACACGTTGCCGGCTGCACAGCAGGGGAACAGCTGGCGGTGCTGGACCCCACTGACACATTGGCTGGTGTTTTTCTCTGTGCAGCTAGCACATCTGGGCCCCAACTGGCGGTGTGTTAGAGCCCAGGGACAGCAGGAGGAGGAGCAGGAGGAGGAGGAGCAGGGGGAGGGGAGTGTAGGCCGAAGCCTGCACAGGCGGCAGCTTTGGGTGTGTTGTGTCTGCGTGGCTTTTGCAGGACACGTTGCCGGCTACACAGCAGGGGAACAGCTGGCGGTGCTGGACCCCACTGACACATTGGCGAGGTGTTTGGCTCTGTGCAGCCAGCACTTCCGGACAGCAACTAGCGTTGTTGGAGCCCGGGCTCTGCAGGTGAAGCAGAGTGTAGGCCGAAGCCTAATTGAACCGATTTCAAAAGTCACCTTTAACCCCCCCTCAGGGGTTACAAAGTAGAAGAGCCACAGCTTATGCAGCAGCAGTGCTGCGCAAGTCAAAGGTTGCTCTTGTAATTTTTCTCCTTGCACACGCTGAATGGAACACGTATAACATTTAGCCCTTTATACAGTCAAACTGTGTAATGGAGGCGAGAGTTCCCTTTGTAATGAGACGCAGCACAGGTGTCAAGAATCCCACCTTGGTGCTGGGTGCAGCCTCCCGAGCGTTGTTATTTGCTGTACAGGAGTCTGCGCTGTCGTGTTATCCCCTGGCCTAGCGCCGTTAGCGCTGCCCATCTTCTGGCATCATGTAATGTCGGCCGGTGCGGTTCGCGATGCCCATGAATCCCAGCCCCGCAGTGTCTTAACATTGTTAAAACACTGCGGGGCTGGGATTCAGGGCCTGGCGCAGCACATATGTTCGCCTCTCACACTCGGGTCCTTACACCCGCTTCAGACTGTGCGGCGTCATCTGATCCCTTATCGCATGCCACGGCCATGAAGCCGCACAGTCCGAAGAAGGCGGAAGGAGAGGAGGGACAGGCGAACTGATGCACTGATCCTGCCCATGAATCGCACCCTCGCAGTCCCAATAAATAAGACACCGAGGGGCGTTGTGTGGGTCAGGGCGGCCGCAGAGGCGCAGCCAGCCAAACAATGATGCCAGAAGACGGGCAGCGCTACCAAGGGGGTTGCAGCGTGTCATTACAAAGGAAAGTCACACCACCGGGACGGTTAAATGGTCACACAGAGGACACATTTCAGACGTGTTTTCAGTTCCACATGTGCGAGGAGAATACGTTTCTGAGCCACCTTGCACACATGCAGCATTACCGCTGTACAAGGTGGCTGGATAACGTAAAAACGCCTGGGGGAGGGGGGACAGGTTCCCTTCAATTTCAGTTCTTGTGTCTGCGTGGCTTTTGCAGGACACGTTGCCGGCTGCACAGCAGGGGAACAGCTGGCGGTGCTGGACCCCACTGACACATTGGCTGGTGTTTTTCTCTGTGCAGCTAGCACATCTGGGCCCCAACTGGCGGTGTGTTAGAGCCCAGGGACAGCAGGAGGAGGAGCAGGAGGAGGAGGAGCAGGGGGAGGGGAGTGTAGGCCGAAGCCTGCACAGGCGGCAGCTTTGGGTGTGTTGTGTCTGCGTGGCTTTTGCAGGACACGTTGCCGGCTACACAGCAGGGGAACAGCTGGCGGTGCTGGACCCCACTGACACATTGGCGAGGTGTTTGGCTCTGTGCAGCCAGCACTTCCGGACAGCAACTAGCGTTGTTGGAGCCCGGGCTCTGCAGGTGGAGCAGAGTGTAGGCCGAAGCCTAATTGAACCGATTTCAAAAGTCACCTTTAACCCCCCCTCAGGGGTTACAAAGTAGAAGAGCCACAGCTTATGCAGCAGCAGTGCTGCGCAAGTCAAAGGTTGCTCTTGTAATTTTTCTCCTTGCACACGCTGAATGGAACACGTATAACATTTAGCCCTTTATACAGTCAAACTGTGTAATGGAGGCGAGAGTTCCCTTTGTAATGAGACGCAGCACAGGTGTCAAGAATCCCACCTGGTGCTGGGTGCAGCCTCCCGAGCGTTGTTATTTGCTGTACAGGAGTCTGCGCTGTCGTGTTATCCCCTGGCCTAGCGCCGTTAGCGCTGCCCATCTTCTGGCATCATGTAATGTCGGCCGGTGCGGTTCGCGATGCCCATGAATCCCAGCCCCGCAGTGTCTTAACATTGTTAAAACACTGCGGGGCTGGGATTCAGGGCCTGGCGCAGCACATATGTTCGCCTCTCACACTCGGGTCCTTACACCCGCTTCAGACTGTGCGGCGTCATCTGATCCCTTATCGCATGCCACGGCCATGAAGCCGCACAGTCCGAAGAAGGCGGAAGGAGAGGAGGGACAGGCGAACTGATGCACTGATCCTGCCCATCAATCGCACCCTCGCAGTCCCAATAAATAAGACACCGAGGGGCGTTGTGTGGGTCAGGGCGGCCGCAGAGGCGCAGCCAGCCAAACAATGATGCCAGAAGACGGGCAGCGCTACCAAGGGGGTTGCAGCGTGTCATTACAAAGGAAAGTCACACCACCGGGACGGTTAAATGGTCACACAGAGGACACATTTCAGACGTGTTTTCAGTTCCACATGTGCGAGGAGAATACGTTTCTGAGCCACCTTGCACACATGCAGCATTACCGCTGTACAAGGTGGCTGGATAACGTAAAAACGCCTGGGGGAGGGGGGACAGGTTCCCTTCAATTTCAGTTCTTGTGTCTGCGTGGCTTTTGCAGGACACGTTGCCGGCTGCACAGCAGGGGAACAGCTGGCGGTGCTGGACCCCACTGACACATTGGCTGGTGTTTTTCTCTGTGCAGCTAGCACATCTGGGCCCCAACTGGCGGTGTGTTAGAGCCCAGGGACAGCAGGAGGAGGAGCAGGAGGAGGAGGAGCAGGGGGAGGGGAGTGTAGGCCGAAGCCTGCACAGGCGGCAGCTTTGGGTGTGTTGTGTCTGCATGGCTTTTGCAGGACACGTTGCCGGCTACACAGCAGGGGAACAGCTGGCGGTGCTGGACCCCACTGACACATTGGCGAGGTGTTTGGCTCTGTGCAGCCAGCACTTCCGGACAGCAACTAGCGTTGTTGGAGCCCGGGCTCTGCAGGTGGAGCAGAGTGTAGGCCGAAGCCTAATTGAACCGATTTCAAAAGTCACCTTTAACCCCCCCTCAGGGGTTACAAAGTAGAAGAGCCACAGCTTATGCAGCAGCAGTGCTGCGCAAGTCAAAGGTTGCTCTTGTAATTTTTCTCCTTGCACACGCTGAATGGAACACGTATAACATTTAGCCCTTTATACAGTCAAACTGTGTAATGGAGGCGAGAGTTCCCTTTGTAATGAGACGCAGCACAGGTGTCAAGAATCCCACCTGGTGCTGGGTGCAGCCTCCCGAGCGTTGTTATTTGCTGTACAGGAGTCTGCGCTGTCGTGTTATCCCCTGGCCTAGCGCCGTTAGCGCTGCCCATCTTCTGGCATCATGTAATGTCGGCCGGTGCGGTTTGCGATGCCCATGAATCCCAGCCCCGCAGTGTCTTAACATTGTTAAAACACTGCGGGGCTGGGATTCAGGGCCTGGCGCAGCACATATGTTTGCCTCTCACACTCGGGTCCTTACACCCGCTTCAGACTGTGCGGCGTCATCTGATCCCTTATCGCATGCCACGGCCATGAAGCCGCACAGTCCGAAGAAGGCGGAAGGAGAGGAGGGACAGGCGAACTGATGCACTGATCCTGCCCATCAATCGCACCCTCGCAGTCCCAATAAATAAGACACCGAGGGGCGTTGTGTGGGTCAGGGCGGCCGCAGAGGCGCAGCCAGCCAAACAATGATGCCAGAAGACGGGCAGCGCTACCAAGGGGGTTGCAGCGTGTCATTACAAAGGAAAGTCACACCACCGGGACGGTTAAATGGTCACACAGAGGACACATTTCAGACGTGTTTTCAGTTCCACATGTGCGAGGAGAATACGTTTCTGAGCCACCTTGCACACATGCAGCATTACCGCTGTACAAGGTGGCTGGATAACGTAAAAACGCCTGGGGGAGGGGGGACAGGTTCCCTTCAATTTCAGTTCTTGTGTCTGCGTGGCTTTTGCAGGACACGTTGCCGGCTGCACAGCAGGGGAACAGCTGGCGGTGCTGGACCCCACTGACACATTGGCTGGTGTTTTTCTCTGTGCAGCTAGCACATCTGGGCCCCAACTGGCGGTGTGTTAGAGCCCAGGGACAGCAGGAGGAGGAGCAGGAGGAGGAGGAGCAGGGGGAGGGGAGTGTAGGCCGAAGCCTGCACAGGCGGCAGCTTTGGGTGTGTTGTGTCTGCGTGGCTTTTGCAGGACACGTTGCCGGCTACACAGCAGGGGAACAGCTGGCGGTGCTGGACCCCACTGACACATTGGCGAGGTGTTTGGCTCTGTGCAGCCAGCACTTCCGGACAGCAACTAGCGTTGTTGGAGCCCGGGCTCTGCAGGTGGAGCAGAGTGTAGGCCGAAGCCTAATTGAACCGATTTCAAAAGTCACCTTTAACCCCCCCTCAGGGGTTACAAAGTAGAAGAGCCACAGCTTATGCAGCAGCAGTGCTGCGCAAGTCAAAGGTTGCTCTTGTAATTTTTCTCCTTGCACACGCTGAATGGAACACGTATAACATTTAGCCCTTTATACAGTCAAACTGTGTAATGGAGGCGAGAGTTCCCTTTGTAATGAGACGCAGCACAGGTGTCAAGAATCCCACCTTGGTGCTGGGTGCAGCCTCCCGAGCGTTGTTATTTGCTGTACAGGAGTCTGCGCTGTCGTGTTATCCCCTGGCCTAGCGCCGTTAGCGCTGCCCATCTTCTGGCATCATGTAATGTCGGCCGGTGCGGTTCGCGATGCCCATGAATCCCAGCCCCGCAGTGTCTTAACATTGTTAAAACACTGCGGGGCTGGGATTCAGGGCCTGGCGCAGCACATATGTTCGCCTCTCACACTCGGGTCCTTACACCCGCTTCAGACTGTGCGGCGTCATCTGATCCCTTATCGCATGCCACGGCCATGAAGCCGCACAGTCCGAAGAAGGCGGAAGGAGAGGAGGGACAGGCGAACTGATGCACTGATCCTGCCCATGAATCGCACCCTCGCAGTCCCAATAAATAAGACACCGAGGGGCGTTGTGTGGGTCAGGGCGGCCGCAGAGGCGCAGCCAGCCAAACAATGATGCCAGAAGACGGGCAGCGCTACCAAGGGGGTTGCAGCGTGTCATTACAAAGGAAAGTCACACCACCGGGACGGTTAAATGGTCACACAGAGGACACATTTCAGACGTGTTTTCAGTTCCACATGTGCGAGGAGAATACGTTTCTGAGCCACCTTGCACACATGCAGCATTACCGCTGTACAAGGTGGCTGGATAACGTAAAAACGCCTGGGGGAGGGGGGACAGGTTCCCTTCAATTTCAGTTCTTGTGTCTGCGTGGCTTTTGCAGGACACGTTGCCGGCTGCACAGCAGGGGAACAGCTGGCGGTGCTGGACCCCACTGACACATTGGCTGGTGTTTTTCTCTGTGCAGCTAGCACATCTGGGCCCCAACTGGCGGTGTGTTAGAGCCCAGGGACAGCAGGAGGAGGAGCAGGAGGAGGAGGAGCAGGGGGAGGGGAGTGTAGGCCGAAGCCTGCACAGGCGGCAGCTTTGGGTGTGTTGTGTCTGCGTGGCTTTTGCAGGACACGTTGCCGGCTACACAGCAGGGGAACAGCTGGCAGTGCTGGACCCCACTGACACATTGGCGAGGTGTTTGGCTCTGTGCAGCCAGCACTTCCGGACAGCAACTAGCGTTGTTGGAGCCCGGGCTCTGCAGGTGGAGCAGAGTGTAGGCCGAAGCCTAATTGAACCGATTTCAAAAGTCACCTTTAACCCCCCCTCAGGGGTTACAAAGTAGAAGAGCCACAGCTTATGCAGCAGCAGTGCTGCGCAAGTCAAAGGTTGCTCTTGTAATTTTTCTCCTTGCACACGCTGAATGGAACACGTATAACATTTAGCCCTTTATACAGTCAAACTGTGTAATGGAGGCGAGAGTTCCCTTTGTAATGAGACGCAGCACAGGTGTCAAGAATCCCACCTTGGTGCTGGGTGCAGCCTCCCGAGCGTTGTTATTTGCTGTACAGGAGTCTGCGCTGTCGTGTTATCCCCTGGCCTAGCGCCGTTAGCGCTGCCCATCTTCTGGCATCATGTAATGTCGGCCGGTGCGGTTCGCGATGCCCATGAATCCCAGCCCCGCAGTGTCTTAACATTGTTAAAACACTGCGGGGCTGGGATTCAGGGCCTGGCGCAGCACATATGTTCGCCTCTCACACTCGGGTCCTTACACCCGCTTCAGACTGTGCGGCGTCATCTGATCCCTTATCGCATGCCACGGCCATGAAGCCGCACAGTCCGAAGAAGGCGGAAGGAGAGGAGGGACAGGCGAACTGATGCACTGATCCTGCCCATCAATCGCACCCTCGCAGTCCCAATAAATAAGACACCGAGGGGCGTTGTGTGGGTCAGGGCGGCCGCAGAGGCGCAGCCAGCCAAACAATGATGCCAGAAGACGGGCAGCGCTACCAAGGGGGTTGCAGCGTGTCATTACAAAGGAAAGTCACACCACCGGGACGGTTAAATGGTCACACAGAGGACACATTTCAGACGTGTTTTCAGTTCCACATGTGCGAGGAGAATACGTTTCTGAGCCACCTTGCACACATGCAGCATTACCGCTGTACAAGGTGGCTGGATAACGTAAAAACGCCTGGGGGAGGGGGGACAGGTTCCCTTCAATTTCAGTTCTTGTGTCTGCGTGGCTTTTGCAGGACACGTTGCCGGCTGCACAGCAGGGGAACAGCTGGCGGTGCTGGACCCCACTGACACATTGGCTGGTGTTTTTCTCTGTGCAGCTAGCACATCTGGGCCCCAACTGGCGGTGTGTTAGAGCCCAGGGACAGCAGGAGGAGGAGCAGGAGGAGGAGGAGCAGGGGGAGGGGAGTGTAGGCCGAAGCCTGCACAGGCGGCAGCTTTGGGTGTGTTGTGTCTGCGTGGCTTTTGCAGGACACGTTGCCGGCTACACAGCAGGGGAACAGCTGGCGGTGCTGGACCCCACTGACACATTGGCGAGGTGTTTGGCTCTGTGCAGCCAGCACTTCCGGACAGCAACTAGCGTTGTTGGAGCCCGGGCTCTGCAGGTGGAGCAGAGTGTAGGCCGAAGCCTAATTGAACCGATTTCAAAAGTCACCTTTAACCCCCCCTCAGGGGTTACAAAGTAGAAGAGCCACAGCTTATGCAGCAGCAGTGCTGCGCAAGTCAAAGGTTGCTCTTGTAATTTTTCTCCTTGCACACGCTGAATGGAACACGTATAACATTTAGCCCTTTATACAGTCAAACTGTGTAATGGAGGCGAGAGTTCCCTTTGTAATGAGACGCAGCACAGGTGTCAAGAATCCCACCTGGTGCTGGGTGCAGCCTCCCGAGCGTTGTTATTTGCTGTACAGGAGTCTGCGCTGTCGTGTTATCCCCTGGCCTAGCGCCGTTAGCGCTGCCCATCTTCTGGCATCATGTAATGTCGGCCGGTGCGGTTCGCGATGCCCATGAATCCCAGCCCCGCAGTGTCTTAACATTGTTAAAACACTGCGGGGCTGGGATTCAGGGCCTGGCGCAGCACATATGTTTGCCTCTCACACTCGGGTCCTTACACCCGCTTCAGACTGTGCGGCGTCATCTGATCCCTTATCGCATGCCACGGCCATGAAGCCGCACAGTCCGAAGAAGGCGGAAGGAGAGGAGGGACAGGCGAACTGATGCACTGATCCTGCCCATCAATCGCACCCTCGCAGTCCCAATAAATAAGACACCGAGGGGCGTTGTGTGGGTCAGGGCGGCCGCAGAGGCGCAGCCAGCCAAACAATGATGCCAGAAGACGGGCAGCGCTACCAAGGGGGTTGCAGCGTGTCATTACAAAGGAAAGTCACACCACCGGGACGGTTAAATGGTCACACAGAGGACACATTTCAGACGTGTTTTCAGTTCCACATGTGCGAGGAGAATACGTTTCTGAGCCACCTTGCACACATGCAGCATTACCGCTGTACAAGGTGGCTGGATAACGTAAAAACGCCTGGGGGAGGGGGGACAGGTTCCCTTCAATTTCAGTTCTTGTGTCTGCGTGGCTTTTGCAGGACACGTTGCCGGCTGCACAGCAGGGGAACAGCTGGCGGTGCTGGACCCCACTGACACATTGGCTGGTGTTTTTCTCTGTGCAGCTAGCACATCTGGGCCCCAACTGGCGGTGTGTTAGAGCCCAGGGACAGCAGGAGGAGGAGCAGGAGGAGGAGGAGCAGGGGGAGGGGAGTGTAGGCCGAAGCCTGCACAGGCGGCAGCTTTGGGTGTGTTGTGTCTGCGTGGCTTTTGCAGGACACGTTGCCGGCTACACAGCAGGGGAACAGCTGGCGGTGCTGGACCCCACTGACACATTGGCGAGGTGTTTGGCTCTGTGCAGCCAGCACTTCCGGACAGCAACTAGCGTTGTTGGAGCCCGGGCTCTGCAGGTGGAGCAGAGTGTAGGCCGAAGCCTAATTGAACCGATTTCAAAAGTCACCTTTAACCCCCCCTCAGGGGTTACAAAGTAGAAGAGCCACAGCTTATGCAGCAGCAGTGCTGCGCAAGTCAAAGGTTGCTCTTGTAATTTTTCTCCTTGCACACGCTGAATGGAACACGTATAACATTTAGCCCTTTATACAGTCAAACTGTGTAATGGAGGCGAGAGTTCCCTTTGTAATGAGACGCAGCACAGGTGTCAAGAATCCCACCTTGGTGCTGGGTGCAGCCTCCCGAGCGTTGTTATTTGCTGTACAGGAGTCTGCGCTGTCGTGTTATCCCCTGGCCTAGCGCCGTTAGCGCTGCCCATCTTCTGGCATCATGTAATGTCGGCCGGTGCGGTTCGCGATGCCCATGAATCCCAGCCCCGCAGTGTCTTAACATTGTTAAAACACTGCGGGGCTGGGATTCAGGGCCTGGCGCAGCACATATGTTCGCCTCTCACACTCGGGTCCTTACACCCGCTTCAGACTGTGCGGCGTCATCTGATCCCTTATCGCATGCCACGGCCATGAAGCCGCACAGTCCGAAGAAGGCGGAAGGAGAGGAGGGACAGGCGAACTGATGCACTGATCCTGCCCATCAATCGCACCCTCGCAGTCCCAATAAATAAGACACCGAGGGGCGTTGTGTGGGTCAGGGCGGCCGCAGAGGCGCAGCCAGCCAAACAATGATGCCAGAAGACGGGCAGCGCTACCAAGGGGGTTGCAGCGTGTCATTACAAAGGAAAGTCACACCACCGGGACGGTTAAATGGTCACACAGAGGACACATTTCAGACGTGTTTTCAGTTCCACATGTGCGAGGAGAATACGTTTCTGAGCCACCTTGCACACATGCAGCATTACCGCTGTACAAGGTGGCTGGATAACGTAAAAACGCCTGGGGGAGGGGGGACAGGTTCCCTTCAATTTCAGTTCTTGTGTCTGCGTGGCTTTTGCAGGACACGTTGCCGGCTGCACAGCAGGGGAACAGCTGGCGGTGCTGGACCCCACTGACACATTGGCTGGTGTTTTTCTCTGTGCAGCTAGCACATCTGGGCCCCAACTGGCGGTGTGTTAGAGCCCAGGGACAGCAGGAGGAGGAGCAGGAGGAGGAGGAACAGGGGGAGGGGAGTGTAGGCCGAAGCCTGCACAGGCGGCAGCTTTGGGTGTGTTGTGTCTGCGTGGCTTTTGCAGGACACGTTGCCGGCTACACAGCAGGGGAACAGCTGGCAGTGCTGGACCCCACTGACACATTGGCGAGGTGTTTGGCTCTGTGCAGCCAGCACTTCCGGACAGCAACTAGCGTTGTTGGAGCCCGGGCTCTGCAGGTGGAGCAGAGTGTAGGCCGAAGCCTAATTGAACCGATTTCAAAAGTCACCTTTAACCCCCCCTCAGGGGTTACAAAGTAGAAGAGCCACAGCTTATGCAGCAGCAGTGCTGCGCAAGTCAAAGGTTGCTCTTGTAATTTTTCTCCTTGCACACGCTGAATGGAACACGTATAACATTTAGCCCTTTATACAGTCAAACTGTGTAATGGAGGCGAGAGTTCCCTTTGTAATGAGACGCAGCACAGGTGTCAAGAATCCCACCTTGGTGCTGGGTGCAGCCTCCCGAGCGTTGTTATTTGCTGTACAGGAGTCTGCGCTGTCGTGTTATCCCCTGGCCTAGCGCCGTTAGCGCTGCCCATCTTCTGGCATCATGTAATGTCGGCCGGTGCGGTTCGCGATGCCCATGAATCCCAGCCCCGCAGTGTCTTAACATTGTTAAAACACTGCGGGGCTGGGATTCAGGGCCTGGCGCAGCACATATGTTCGCCTCTCACACTCGGGTCCTTACACCCGCTTCAGACTGTGCGGCGTCATCTGATCCCTTATCGCATGCCACGGCCATGAAGCCGCACAGTCCGAAGAAGGCGGAAGGAGAGGAGGGACAGGCGAACTGATGCACTGATCCTGCCCATCAATCGCACCCTCGCAGTCCCAATAAATAAGACACCGAGGGGCGTTGTGTGGGTCAGGGCGGCCGCAGAGGCGCAGCCAGCCAAACAATGATGCCAGAAGACGGGCAGCGCTACCAAGGGGGTTGCAGCGTGTCATTACAAAGGAAAGTCACACCACCGGGACGGTTAAATGGTCACACAGAGGACACATTTCAGACGTGTTTTCAGTTCCACATGTGCGAGGAGAATACGTTTCTGAGCCACCTTGAACACATGCAGCATTACTGCTGTTCAAGGTAGCTGTAAAACATAGAAACACCTGGGGGAGGGGGGACAGGTTCCCTTCAATTTCAGTTCTTGTGTCTGCGTGGCGGTCGCAGGACACGTTGCCGGCTACACAGCAGGGGAACAGCTGGCGGTGCTGAACCCCACTGACACATTGGCTGGTGTTTTTCTCTGTGCAGCTAGCACATCTGGGCAAAAACTGGCGGTGTTAGAGCCCAGGGTCAGCAGGAGGAGCAGGGGGAGCGGAGTGTAGGCCGAAGCCTGCACTCGAGCAAGTTGAAAAGAAACCTTTAACCCCCCCCCCCCCAGGCGTTTGTAGCTGAAAGAGCCATTGTGTACAGCACTAATGCTGGAAAAGGTAAACTTAGCTCTTTTAATTATGGTCCTTGTACATGCGGAACCTAACATTTATGAAATGTGTCTCCTCACAGCGTTAAACCGTCCGGTAGGTGGAACTTTCCTTTGTCGTGTGACGCAGCACAGCCATCATTTTTACCCCCTTGGCGCCGTGCGCCGCCTCCTCAGCGTTGTTTGAATCTGTCCCGGAGCCTGCGCTGTTAGGTTAGCCCTTGGCCATGCACACATGTTGCGCTGCCCGTCTTCTGACCTCATTTGGTGTCAGGCTGGCTGCGCTTGTGCGGGTGCGCTGGCCGAGATCCCGCCTCGCAGTGTCGTCTAATGTAATCCCACCGCGGGCCTGTGATCCGTGCCCGTGCGCAGTGCATATCCTCTCCTCTCACTCCCCTCCCTACGGCTTTTTCAGACTGTGCGGTGTCACGGCCGTGGCATGCTATTAGGGACCAGCTGACATCGCACAGTCTGAAGAAGCCGTAGGGAGGGGAGTGAGAGGAGAGGATATGCACTGCGCACGGGCACGGATCACAGGCCCGCGGTGGGATTACATTAGACGACACTGCGAGGCGGGATCTCGGCCAGCGCACCCGCACAGGCGCAGCCAGCCTGACACCAAATGAGGTCAGAAGACGGGCAGCGCAACATGTGTGCATGGCCAAGGGCTAACCTAACAGCGCAGGCTCCGGGACAGATTCAAACAACGCTGAGGAGGGGGCGCACGGCGCCAAGGGGGTAAAAATGATGGCTGTGCTGCGTCACACGACAAAGGAAAGTTCCACCTACCGGACGGTTTAACGCTGTGTGGGGACACATTTCATAAGTGTTTGGTTCAGCATGTGCAAGGAGCATCACGAAAAGAGGCACTTTTTCCCTTTGCATCATTACTGCTGCACAAGGTGGCTCCTTCAGTAACAAACGCCTGGGGGGGGGGGGTCAGGTTCCCTTACATTTAACTTGTTGTGTCTGCGTGGCGGTCGCAGTACACGTTGCCGTATACACAGCAGGGGAACAGCTGGCGGTGCTGAACCCCACTAACACATTGGCGAGGTGTTTGGCTCTGTGCGTACAGCACTTCTGGACGGCAACTAGCGGTGTTGGAGCCCAGGGACAGGTGGAGGAGGAGGAGGTTGGAGGAGGTTGGAGGAGGTAGGAGGAGGTAGGAGGGATTGCCACACACACAGCAGGGGAACAGCTGACGTTACTGAACCCCAATAACAGAGGAGGGACTGTTGACTGTGCGTACAGCACTTCTGGACGGCAACTGGCGGTGTTGGAGCCCAGGGACAGGTGGAGGAGGAGGAGGTTGGAGGAGGTAGGAGGGATTGCCACACACACAGCAGGGGAACAGCTGACGTTACTGAACCCCAATAACAGAGGAGGGACTGTTGACTGTGCGTACAGCACTTCTGGACGGCAACTGGCGGTGTTGGAGCCCAGGGACAGGTGGAGGAGGAGGAGGTTGGAGGAGGTAGGAGGGATTGCCACACACACAGCAGGGGAACAGCTGACGTTACTGAACCCCAATAACAGAGGAGGGACTGTTGACTGTGCGTACAGCACTTCTGGACGGCAACTGGCGGTGTTGGAGCCCAGGGACAGGTGGAGGAGGAGGAGGTTGGAGGAGGTAGGAGGGATTGCCACACACACAGCAGGGGAACAGCTGACGTTACTGAACCCCAATAACAGAGGAGGGACTGTTGACTGTGCGTACAGCACTTCTGGACGGCAACTGGCGGTGTTGGAGCCCAGGGACAGGTGGAGGAGGAGGAGGTTGGAGGAGGTAGGAGGGATTGCCACACACACAGCAGGGGAACAGCTGACGTTACTGAACCCCAATAACAGAAGAGGGACTGTTGACTGTGCGTACAGCACTTCTGGACGGCAACTGGCGGTGTTGGAGCCCAGGGACAGGTGGAGGAGGAGGAGGTTGGAGGAGGTAGGAGGGATTGCCACACACACAGCAGGGGAACAGCTGACGTTACTGAACCCCAATAACAGAGGAGGGACTGTTGACTGTGCGTACAGCACTTCTGGACGGCAACTGGCGGTGTTGGAGCCCAGGGACAGGTGGAGGAGGAGGAGGTTGGAGGAGGTAGGAGGGATTGCCACACACACAGCAGGGGAACAGCTGACGTTACTGAACCCCAATAACAGAGGAGGGACTGTTGACTGTGCGTACAGCACTTCTGGACGGCAACTGGCGGTGTTGGAGCCCAGGGACAGGTGGAGGAGGAGGAGGTTGGAGGAGGTAGGAGGGATTGCCACACACACAGCAGGGGAACAGCTGACGTTACTGAACCCCAATAACAGAGGAGGGACTGTTGACTGTGCGTACAGCACTTCTGGACGGCAACTGGCGGTGTTGGAGCCCAGGGACAGGTGGAGGAGGAGGAGGTTGGAGGAGGTAGGAGGGATTGCCACACACACAGCAGGGGAACAGCTGACGTTACTGAACCCCAATAACAGAGGAGGGACTGTTGACTGTGCGTACAGCACTTCTGGACGGCAACTGGCGGTGTTGGAGCCCAGGGACAGGTGGAGGAGGAGGAGGTTGGAGGAGGTAGGAGGAGGTAGGAGGGATTGCCACACACACAGCAGGGGAACAGCTGACGTTACTGAACCCCAATAACAGAGGAGGGACTGTTGACTGTGCGTACAGCACTTCTGGACGGCAACTGGCGGTGTTGGAGCCCAGGGACAGGTGGAGGAGGAGGAGGTTGGAGGAGGTTGGAGGAGGTAGGAGGGATTGCCACACACACAGCAGGGGAACAGCTGACGTTACTGAACCCCAATAACAGAGGAGCGACTGTTGACTGTGCGTACAGCACTTCTGGACGGCAACTAGCGGTGTTGGAGCCCAGGGGCAGGTGGAAAAGCAGAGGAACACAATGTAGGCCGAAGCCTGAGAAAGTCGAAAGGGAACCTTTAACCCCCCCCCCAAGGCGTTTGTAGCTGAAAGAGCCAGCTTGTGCAGCACAAAAGATGCAAAAGGAAAAGGTGGCTCTTTTCATCATGCTCCTTGCAAACACAGAACTAAACACTTTTAAAATGTGTCCCCTGAAGCCGTGAAACCGTCCCGGAGGTGGGACTTTCCTTCGTAATATGACGCAGCACAGCCATCATTACTACCCCCCCGCCGCCGTGCCCCGGCTCCTCAGCGTTGTTTGATTCCGTCCCGGAGCCTGCGCTGTTATGTTATCCCGTGGCCTGGCACACTTAGCGCTGCCCATCTTCTGACATCATTTGGTGTCAGGCTGGCTGCGCCTGTGCGGCCGCGCTGGCCGAGAGCCCGACTCGCAGTGTCTTCTGATGTAATCCCACTGGGGGCCTGGGATCCATGGCCATGCGCAGTGCATATCCTCGCCTCTCACTCCCCTCCCTACGGCTTCTTTTTCAGACTGTGCGGTGTCACGGCCGTGGCATGCTATTAGGGACCAGCTGACACCGAACAGTCTGAAGAAGCCATAGGGAGATGAGTGAGAGGTGGAGGTTCAGATATGCACTGCGCATGTCCATAGATCCCAGGCCCCCAGTGGGATTAAATCAGAAGACACTGCGAGGCGGGCTCTCGGCCAGCGTGGCCGCACAGGCGCAGCCAGCCTGACACCAAATGATGCCAGAAGACGGGCAGCGCTAAGTGTGCCTGGCCACGGGATAACATAACAGCGCAGGCTCCGGGACGGAATCAAACAACGCTGAGGAGCCGGGGCGCGGCGCCGGGGGGGTAGGAATGACGGCTGTGCTGCGTCATATTACGAAGGAAAGTCCCACCTCCGGGACGGTTTTACGGTATCAGTGGACACATTTTATAAGTGTTAAGTTTTGCGTGTGCAAGGAGCAAAACCAAAATAGCTACCTTTTTCCTTGTGCAGCATTACTGCTGCACAAGGTGGCTCTTTCAGTAACAAACGCCTTGGGGGGGGGGGCAGATTCCCTTACATTTCAGTTGTTGTGTCAGCGTGGCGGTCGCATGACACATTGCCGGCTACACAGCTGGGGATCAGCTGACGTTACTGAAACCCAATAACACTGGGTCGTATGTTTTGACTGTGCAGACGGCACATCTGAGCCTCAACTGGCGGTGTTGGAGCCCAGGAATTTAAGTTCAGGTGGTAGAAAGATGAACACAACAGGAGACCTGGATAACGTATACAGTGACCTAATTATTTAATCAGGAGGAGGAGTGGCAAATTCCTGCGAGATCCAGGCCTTGTTCATTTTCAGGAAAGTAAGCCGGTCAATGTTATCGGAGGATAGTCGCATGCGACGGTCAGTTAGTACACCACCTGCAGCACTAAAGACACGTTCCGATAATACACTGGCCGCAGGGCAAGACAGCACCTCCAATGCATACTGGCTTAGCTCTGGCCATGTATCCAGCTTTGAGACCCAAAACTTGAAAGGGGAAGAGCCGTCTGGGAGTACAGCAAGAGGGCAAGACATGTAGTCTGTCACCATCTGACGGAACCGTTGCCTCCTGCTGACTGGAGCCGTCTGTGATGGTGTAGACTTTTGTGGCGGGCACAGAAAACTGTGCCACAGTTGGGCCATACTGGTCTTGCCTTGGGCAGAGGCACTGCTTCTGCTCCCTCTTTGTGCAGAGCCTCCACCACTGCCTGGACGCACTGAGCTGCTTTGGAATGCACTAGCAGCACTTCTCTCAGTTGGAATGGAGAAGATGATGGAACTGACCAGTGTGTCTTGGTACTCCCGCATTTTTCGCTCCCGGTTCAACGGTGTGATGAGGCTTTCTACGTTGTCCCGGTAGCGAGGATCGAGGAGGGTGAACACCCAATAATCAGACATGTTGAGAATGTGGTCGATGCGGCGGTCGTTTCTCAGGCACTGCAGCATGTAATCCACCATGTGCTGCAGACTGCCAACTGCCCAAGAAACGCTGTCCCCAGCTGGAGGCGTGATCTCTGCCCGGTCGTCATCACCCCACCCTCGCTGTACACACTGAGTACTGGACAATTCGGGAATTCCCTCCTCTGGACGGATGTCTTCCTCCTCCATTGACTCCTCCTCATCCTCCTCACAAACTGTCCCCTGCCTACGCGTTTGTGAGGAACCACGTGGCGCTGACTGTCCAGAAGATGATGGAAGTGGTGAATCCTCATCCTCCACCTCTTCCACAACATCATCCCTTAGCGCTTGCAGTGATTTTTCAAGCAGGCAGATAAGGGGGACAGTCATGCTGACTAGTGCATCATCTGCACTCGCCATCCGCGTGGAATAATCAAAGGGACGCAAAACCTGGCAGACATCCTTCATAGTGGCCCACTCTGTGGTTGTGAAGTCTGTACGGCGCTGACTGCGACTTTTTTGCGCCTGATACAGCTGGTACTCCATTACAGCTTGCTGCTGCTCACACAACCGCTCCAACATATGTAACGTGGAATTCCACCTGGTAGGTAGGTCACATATGATGCGATGTTCCGGCAGGCGGTGTCGGCGCTGCAGAGCCGCAATGCGCGCTTTTGCCGTGCTGGAACGCCGCAAGTGAGCACACTCTAGGCGGACCTTGTGCAGCAGTGCATCAAGATCCGGATAGTCCCTCAAAAAACTCTGCACGACCAAATTGAGCACATGTGCCAGACATGGGATGTGAGTGAGGTTGCCGAGGCCCAGGGCTGCCACCAGATTTCGGCCATTATCACACACTACCATGCCTGGCTGGAGATTCGCTGGCTCAAACCACACATCGCTCTCCTGCTTGATGGCATTCCAGAGCTCCTGCGCTGTGTGGCTACGATTCCCCAAAAAAATTAATTTCAAGACGGCCTGTTGACGTTTGGCCACGGCTGTGCTCATGTCAGTCGTAACAGGTACACGTTCATCACGGGTCCATGTGGAGGTGGACTGTGACGGCTCCTGCAGCGATGATTCTGAGGAACTGGTGTAAGAGGAGGAGTCAATGCGTACAGAATGGATTCCTGCAATCCTTGGAGTGGGCAGGACACGTCCTGCGCCACTCGCACGGTCTGTACCCGGCTCAACGACATTAACCCAATGGGCAGTGAGGGAAAGGTATCGCCCCTGTCCATGTTGACTGGTCCACGCATCGGTGGTGAGGTGGACCTTGCTACTGACGGCGTTCAGTAGCGCGTGTTTTATGTGTCCCTCCACATGCTTGTGCAGGGCAGGGACGGCTTGCCTGCTGAAGTAAAAGCGGCTGGGCACACTGTACTGTGGGACTGCCAATGACATCAAGTCACGGAAGCTGTCAGTCTCCACCAGCCTGAATGACAGCATTTCCAGTGACAGAAGTTTGGCAATGCCTGCAGTCAGAGCCTGTGCTCGTGGGTGGTTTGACGAGAAAGGCCGCCTTTTCTCCCATGCCTGTACTACCGATGGTTGTAGACTGGGCTGGGAGTGTGTGGTTGACTGGGAAAGTGGTGCTGCGGGTGGAATGACAGCGGGTCTCTGGACAACAGGGCCAGAGGTTCTTCCACGGCGATCCTGGGAGGAAGCCGAACCAGCTGCGTGTGAGCTAGAGGAAGAGGCAACACGAGCTGAAGAGGTGGTAGCTGCCGCTGTTGGTTGGCCTAGCTCTTCAGTGTGTTTGTCTAACTCCGCCGGGTGCCTGTTGCGCACATGTTTCCACATGTTGGAGGTATTGAGGTTGGCGACTTTTTGACCTCTTTTGATTTTTTGATGACACACCTTGCATCTGACATAGCAAATGTCATCTGCAACTGTGTCAAAAAAGGACCAGGCACTGCAAGTCTTGGGAGCCCCCCTTTTGACTTTTGGAAGAGACATGCTCCTTACGGGTGCCAAAGCGGAGGCTGCAGGATCCGCAGTCTTCCCCCTCCCTCTCCCTCTTTGGGCCGTACGGGGAATCTCTTCCTCAGAGCTGCTCCCACCACCTTCCTGTCCCTGACGCCAAGATGGGTCAAGGACCTCATCATCTACACTACCCTCTGCCCCCAACTGCTCCTCCTGGGTAGTCTCAGCAGCAGAGCACGCACCAGTAAGTGGCACCTGAGTGTCATCATCAGCTGATGCGGCCTGCGAGGTGGTGACCGGAGCCACTGGCCCACCCGCCTCTTCAGAGGAAGACAGAAAAAGCTGTTGGGCATCACTGCACCCTGCCTCTTCTTCCATTTCTCCAATGCTGCTTGGCTGGCCCCCTGTTTCCAAGCCAAGAGATGATTCAGAGAACAGAAGTAGAGACTGCTCCTGTCCTGGGATCTCTGTCTGCCTGGGCAATTTTGCAGGTGGTGAAGAGACAGATGGCTGCTCTCCAGTGCTCTGTGTCTGAGAGGATGTGGCACTAATGGAAGTTGATGCATTAGCTGCCATCCATCCCACAACGGCTTCAATTTGGTCTTCACGCAGCAGCGGTGTACGGCGCTCGGCGACAAAGCTGCGCATGAACGACTGTTCCCTTGTGAAAGTGGGTGCTGATGACTCACCGGTGCCCGCAGCAGGCACAGAATCCTCACGTCCCCTCCCTGCTCCGCGCCCACGCCCACGCCCACGTGCCTTACTCACTGCCTTCTTCATCTTGGTTGACTGATAAAGATAAGCAGAAAAGTACTAACGGCTTTGTGTGCTTATTCCTGAGCAACTCCTCCTAACAGGTATAAGACACACTAATTTTCTAAAGTGTGGACTAGACTTGAATATGAGCTAATGTGGCCTACACAAATGTAAAGTGGTGTGTAACTGGTGTGTTTGGTGAACTTTATTATTTATTTATTTTTTGGGGGCTGAACTGACAACGGATAGAGCTGCAATCACACGGAGACCGTGCAGACAGCCGTAAACGGCGCTGCAAGGCCCAAAAACCCTCCTCTACTTTATCCTATGTAGTGTTTTTCCACAAATTAGCTGGAGACGGGTGGAAAGACACTAATAGGATTTTTTAAAATAAATTAGCAGCAGACTACACTACTTTGAAAAAAAAGAAAATTGATTTGGCGGTATGACGCAGTGAAAAACCCTGAGCTGCAGACAACCAGGCTACGGCTGCTCACAGACTACAGGGCGAGCTGCAGTCACACGGAGACCGTGCAGACAGCCGTAAACGGCGCTGCAAGGCCCAAAAACCCTCCTCTACTTTATCCTATGTAGTGTTTTTCCACAAATTAGCTGGAGACGGGTGGAAAGACACTAATAGGATTTTTTAAAATAAATTAGCAGCAGACTACACTACTTTGAAAAAAAAGAAAATTGATTTGGCGGTATGACGCAGTGAAAAACCCTGAGCTGGAGACAACCAGGCTACGGCTGCTCACAGACTACAGGGCGAGCTGCAGTCACACGGAGACCGTGCAGACAGCCGTAAACGGCGCTGCAAGGCCCAAAAACCCTCCTCTACTTTATCCTATGTAGTGTTTTTCCACAAATTAGCTGGAGACGGGTGGAAAGACACTAATAGGATTTTTTAAAATAAATTAGCAGCAGACTACACTACTTTGAAAAAAAAGAAAATTGATTTGGCGGTATGACGCAGTGAAAAACCCTGAGCTGGAGACAACCAGGCTATAGCTGCTCACAGATTACAGGGCGAGCTGCAGTCACACGGAGACCGTGCAGACAGCCGTAAACGGCGCTGCAAGGCCCAAAAACCCTCCTCTACTTTATCCTATGTAGTGTTTTTCCACAAATTAGCTGGAGACGGGTGGAAAGACACTAATAGGAATTTTTGGAAAAAATGTGCAGCAGCCTGCACTACTTCAAAAAAAAAAAAAAAAAGGACAGTATGAGGCAATGAACCACCCTCCCTGAACTGAATACAACCAGCTATGGATGGCCTATGTGGCTGCACTCAGACTAGAGAGTGGGCTGCACTCACACACACACACACAGAGAGACCTTGCAGATCGCTGTGAAAACAGCGCTACAAGGCAAAAGGAAGGTGAATAGTAGGTGAACACAGCGGTTGCTAAATTAGCCTTTGGAAAGCACAAAGAAGCAAATCGCTATCTCTAAACTGTCCCTCAGTCAGCAAACAGCGTCCTGTCACTAACTGAATTCACAGCAGAGTGATCGCAAAATGGCGCCAGCGACTTTTAAACTGCATCATGACATCATTTCAGCAGCCAATCACAGCCTTGCCAGTAGTTTCATGCCCTCCATGCTAAACAGGATGTGCCCACACTTGGAATCTTTCTCATTGGCTGAATTTCTGAATTTTGAATCATTGAACTTCCGATTCCGGTATCCGATACGCGCCAAGTATCGGAATCCCGGTATCGGAATTCCGATACCGCTAGTATCGGCCGATACCCGATACTTGCGGTATCGGAATGCTCAACACTACTCCTGTTACCAATTTTGAACTTCATTTGGCCCACTTTATTACTTGGGCCTACTAACTGTGTCTGCCACTCATTACAGTTTTTCCTCCACTGAACAAAGCAATGCCGCCTGTTTAGTCCTGTTACCAATTTTGAACTGCATTTAGCCTACTTTATTCTTGGGCCTATATCTGTGTTTCCTCCTCATCCTTCCCATTGCCCAGCCACTGCTGGATGAGTCTGCTGGTACATTGACACAGACCACTACATTCCCCTTGCACTCTACACAGCCAGTATCTGACCCTGCTGAAAGTCTGGTTCCCCTTCCCGCATACTATGCCACCTTACACAGGGACAAAGAGGAAGGTGCAGATGAAAGTGCAGGTTCCTTCATCAGGTGGGGGGCATACTCGTTGGCGATGTCACTGGCACAGGGCCCCTCATAGTGCGCAAAAGTGTCTCTGCTGGTGGGAGGCGCCCCCGCCATCAAACACACCGCCGTACTTTGAGGGGCCCTATGCCAGTGCCAATGCGAACGAGTGTTCCCCCCTGCTTGCTCAGGATCACAGCACTTGCAAAGTTGAAATACTTACCTCTCCCTGCTCCACCGCCGTGATGTAGTCCGCGTTTCCTGGGCTCACAGAAAACTTGAGCCAGCCCTAATCCCCCACAACTTTAGCCAAATGACCCTCAATTGTCAATGCCTAACTATTATTATAAGGCAAATTAAGATTGACAAGCTTAAGTAACAATAATTGATGTTTTTGGCATTAAAATGGGCACTGTAGGTGTTTTCCTGTTCTCCACTCACTGCCGACTTTGCTTCCCCTGTTGTGAACTCTGTTTTTGGGCTCCCTCTAGTGGTCACAAGCGGTACTGTGTAGTGTTGTCTTTCTGCAGGTTGGCAGCATCTGCTGGTTCGTTATCCTTGGTTGGTTTCCTATTTAGTTCACCTGGATACTCAGTTCCTTGCCTGCTCTCAATGTATTCCGTGCTCTTCAGATTCCTTGTGACTACCTTGCTCCCAGTCTCTCCAAGACAAGCTAAGTTTTTGTTTGATCATTTTTTGATTATCAGCATTTATTATGTTTTTAGTCCAGCTCGCTAAAATGTGATTTCCTCGCTTGCTGGTTGCTCTAGGGGACTGAGTTTCTCCCCCCCACACCGTTAGTTGGTGCGGGGGTTCTTGTAATCTCAGTGTGGATATTTTGTAAGGGTTTTTTACTGACCGCACAGACCCCTTTACTATTTTCTGCTATCTAGTATTAGTGGGCCTCATTTGCTAAATCTGTTTTCACCCCTGTGTATGTGCCTTCCTCTTACCTCACCGTTATTATATGTTGGGGGCTTCTATTTCTTTGGGGATTATTTCTCTGGAGGCAAGAGAGGTCTTTCTTTCTCTCTAGGGGTAGTTAGTTCCTCAGGCTGGCTCGAGACATCTAGGATTTTTTAGGCACGTTCACCGGCTACTTCTAGTGTGTTTGGATAGGTTCATATTTGCGGTCAGTCCAGTTTGCCACCTCCCTAGAGCTTGTCCTATGTATGTTACTTAGCTGGAGTAATTTGTGATCCTCAACCACTAAGGATCATAACAGTAGAGCAGGCCTCAAAAGTGTTTAATGCATCGCTGAAGTGGGATAAAAAGAAGACCTGAGTACATTTTTTTTTTCCTCCCGCTTTTCCTTTGCTGCAGTCTGTTTAGCTTCTTTCATCCCCTTGAACTCTGGGTGGTTTTGAGCTCAGCTGCAGACATGAATTTTCAGACTCTGACTTCTAGTGTGGATCATCTGACTGCACGGGTGCAAAGTATTCAGGATTTTGTTATTCATAGCCCTATGTCAGAACCAAAGATACCCATTCCTGAATTGTTTTCTGGTGATAGATCTAGGTTTCTAAACTTTAAGAATAATTGTAAGTTATTTCTATCTCTGAGACCTCGTTCCTCTGGTGATTCCGCTCAGCAAGTTAAAATTGTTATCTCCTTGTTGCGTGGCGACCCTCAAGATTGGGCTTTCTCTCTGGCGCCAGGAGATCCTGCATTGCTTAATGTAGATGCATTTTTTCTGGCTCTTGGACTGCTTTATGAGGAGCCTAATCTTGAGAATCAGGCAGAAAAAGCGTTGCTGGCTATCTCTCAAGGTCAGGATGAAGCAGAGGTGTATTGTCAAAAATTTCGGAAATGGTCGGTGCTTACTCAATGGAATGAGTGTGCCTTGGCTGCAAATTTCAGAGAAGGTCTTTCTGAGGCCGTTAAGAATGTTATGGTGGGGTTTCCCACCCCTACAAGTCTGAGTGATTCTATGGCTTTAGCCATTCAGGTTGATCGGCGTTTGCGGGAGCGCAAATCTGCTCATCCTTTGGCGGTATTTTCTGAACAGAGACCTGAGTCTATGCAATGTGACTGAACTCTGACCAGAACTGAGCGACAAAGTCATAGACGTCAAAATGGGTTGTGCTTTTACTGTGGTGATTCTATTCATGTTCTCTCAGCATGCTCTAAACGCTTAAATAAAATCGCTAAACCTGTCACCATTGGTACTATGCAGCCTAAGTTTATTTTGTCTGTTACTTTGATTTGTTCTTTGTCATCCTACCCGGTTATGGCTTTTGTGGATTCGGGTGCTGCCCTGAATCTGATGGATTTGTCGTTTGCCAGGTGCTGTGGTTTTGTCCTGGAGCCTTTGGAATTTCCTATTCCTCTGAGGGGAATTGATGCTACACCATTGGCTGAGAATAAGCCTCAGTATTGGACGCAAATGACCATGTGCATGACTCCCGTACATCAGGAGGTGATTCGCTTTCTTGTTCTGCATAATTTGCATTATGTTGTCGTTTTGGGTCTGCCATGGCTGCAGGCTCATAATCCAGTTTTAGATTGGAAAGCTATGTCTGTGTCAAGTTGGGGTTGTCAGGGAATTCATGGCGATGTTCCGTTGGTGTCTATTGCTTCTTCCACTCCTTCTGAGATCCCTGAGTTTTTGTCTGACTACCAGGATGTATTTGATGAACCCAGGTCCAGTGCCGTGCCCCCTCATAGGGATTGTGACTGTGCTATACATTTAATTCCTGGTAGTAAATTCCCTAAGGGACGACTTTTTAATCTGTCTATACCAGAGCATGCCGCGATGCGGAGTTATATAAAGGAGTCTTTGGAGAAGGGACATATTCGCCCATCCTCTTCCCCTCTTGGTGCAGGATTTTTTTTTGTGGCCAAGAAGGACGGTTCGTTGAGACCTTGTATAGATTATCGTCTTCTGAATAAAATCACAGTCAAATTTCAGTATCCTTTACCACTATTGTCTGATTTGTTTGCTCGGATTAAGGGTGCCAGTTGGTTCACCAAGATAGATCTCCGTGGTGCGTATAACCTTGTGCGCATTAAGCAGGGAGATGAATGGAAAACAGCATTTAATACGCCTGAAGGCCATTTTGAGTACTTGGTGATGCCTTTTGCACTCTCTAATGCTCCTTCTGTGTTTCAGTCTTTCATGCATGACATCTTCCGAGAATATCTGGATAAATTTATGATTGTTTATCTGGATGACATTTTGGTCTTTCCTGATGATTGGGAGTCCCATGTGAAGCAAGTCAGGATGGTGTTTCAGGTCCTGCGTGCTAATGCTTTATTTGTGAAGAGCTCAAAATGCCTCTTCGGAGTACAGAAGGTCTCCTTTTTGCGTTTTATTTTTTCTCCTTCTACTGTGGAGATGGACCCAGTCAAGGTCCAGGCTATTCATGACTGGACTCAGCCCACGTCTGTTAAGAGTCTTCAGAAGTTCTTGGGTTTTGCTAATTTTTACCGTCGTTTCATCGCTAATTTTTCTAGCGTGGTTAAACCTTTGACGGATTTGACCAAGAAGGGTTCTGATGTGACTAATTTGTCTCCTGCGGCCGTGGAGGCCATTCGGGAGCTGAAACACCGGTTTTCTTCAGCTCCAGTCTTATGTCAGCCAGATGTCTCTCTCCCCTTCCAGGTCGAGGTTGATGCTTCTGAGATTGGAGCAGGGGCTGTTTTGTCGCAGAGAAGCTCTGATGGCTCTGTGATGAAACCATGTGCTTTCTTTTCAAGAAAGTTTTCGCCTGCCGAGCGGAATTATGATGTTGGTAATCGGGAGTTGTTGGCTATGAAGTGGGCATTTGAGGAGTGGCGACATTGGCTCGAAGGAGCTAAACATTGTGTGGTGGTCTTGACTGATCACAAAAATCTGATTTACCTTGAATCTGCCAAGCGCCTGAATCCTAGACAGGCTTGTTGGTCGTTGTTTTTCTCCCGTTTCAACTTCGTGGTCTCATATCTGCCTGGTTCGAAGAACGTGAAAGCTGATGCACTTTCTAGGAGTTTTGTGCCTGACTCTCCGGGAGTTTCTGAGCCGGCTGGTATTCTCAGAGAGGGAGTGATTTTGTCTGCCATTTCCCCAGATTTGCGACGAGTGCTGCAGAAATTTCAGGCGGATAGACCTGACCGTTGTCCACCAGAGAGACTGTTTGTCCCGGATAGATGGACCAGCAGAGTTATTTCCGAGGTTCATTCTTCGGTGTTGGCGGGTCATCCTGGGATTTTTGGTACCAGAGATTTGGTGGTTAGGTCCTTCTGGTGGCCTTCCTTGCCACGGGATGTGCGTTCCTTTGTGCAGTCTTGTGGGATTTGTGCTCGGGCTAAGCCTTGCTGTTCTCGTGCCAGCGGTTTGCTTTTGCCTTTGCCTATTCCGAAAAGGCCTTGGATGCACATTTCCATGGATTTTATTTCAGATCTTCCGGTACCTCAGAAAATGTCTGTCATCTGGGTGGTGTGTGATCGTTTTTCCAAGATGGTCCATTTGGTGCCCTTGCCTAAGTTGCCTTCTTCCTCTGATTTGGTTCCTCTATTTTTTCAGAATGTGGTTCGCTTGCACGGCATTCCTGAAAATATTGTGTCTGATAGAGGATCCCAGTTTGTGTCCAGGTTTTGGCGGACTTTTTGTGCTAAGATGGGCATTGATTTGTCTTTTTCGTCGGCCTTCCATCCTCAGACTAATGGCCAAACCGAGCGAACTAATCAGACGTTGGAAACTTATTTGAGATGTTTTGTTTCTGCTGATCAGGATGATTGGGTGACTTTTTTGCCATTGGCCGAGGTTGCCCTTAATAATCGGGCTAGTTCTGCTACTTTGGTTTCGCCTTTTTTCTGCAATTCTGGTTTCCATCGTCGTTTTTCCTCGGGTCAGGTTGAGCCTTCTGACTGTCCTGGGGTGGATTCTGTGGTGGATAGGTTGCAGCAGATTTGGAACCATGTGGTGGACAATTTGAGGTTGTCACAAGAGAAGGCTCTGCGCTTTGCCAACCGCCGTCGCGGTGTGAGTCCCTGACTTCGTGTTGGGGATTTGGTGTGGCTGTCTTCTCGGTATGTTCCTATGAAGATCTCCTCTCCTAAATTCAAGCCTCGCTTCATCGGTCATTATAAGATCTTGGAAATCCTTAACCCGGTGTCTTTTCATTTGGATCTCCCAGCATCGTTTGCCATTCATAATGTGTTCCATAGGTCTTTGTTGCGGAGGTATGTGGTACCTGTGGTTCCTTCTGTTGAGCCTCCTGCTCCGGTGCTGGTCGAGGGCGAAGTGGAGTACGTGGTGGAGAAGATCTTGGATTCTTGTATCTCTAGACGGAGGCTTCAGTATTTGGTGAAGTGGAAGGGCTATGGTCAGGAGGATAATTCCTGGGTTGTCGCCTCTGATGTTCATGCGGCCGATTTGGTTCGTGCCTTCCACGCGGCTCGTCCTGATCGCCCTGGGGGTCTTGATGAGGGTTCGGTGACCCCTCCTCAAGGGGGGTACTGTTGTGAACTCTGTTTTTGGGCTCCCTCTAGTGGTCACAAGCGGTACTGTGTAGTGTTGTCTTTCTGCAGGTTGGCAGCATCTGCTGGTTCGTTATCCTTGGTTGGTTTCCTATTTAGTTCACCTGGATACTCAGTTCCTTGCCTGCTCTCAATGTATTCAGTGCTCTTCAGATTCCTTGTGACTACCTTGCTCCCAGTCTCTCCAAGACAAGCTAAGTTTTTGTTTGATCATTTTTTGATTATCAGCATTTATTATGTTTTTAGTCCAGCTCGCTAAAATGTGATTTCCTCGCTTGCTGGTTGCTCTAGGGGACTGAGTTTCTCCCCCCCACACCGTTAGTTGGTGCGGGGGTTCTTGTAATCTCAGTGTGGATATTTTGTAAGGGTTTTTTACTGACCGCACAGACCCCTTTACTATTTTCTGCTATCTAGTATTAGTGGGCCTCATTTGCTAAATCTGTTTTCACCCCTGTGTATGTGCCTTCCTCTTACCTCACCGTTATTATATGTTGGGGGCTTCTATTTCTTTGGGGATTATTTCTCTGGAGGCAAGAGAGGTCTTTCTTTCTCTCTAGGGGTAGTTAGTTCCTCAGGCTGGCTCGAGACGTCTAGGACTTTTTAGGCACGTTCACCGGCTACTTCTAGTGTGTTTGGATAGGTTCAGATTTGCAGTCAGTACAGTTTTCCACCTCCCTAGAGCTTGTCCTATGTATGTTACTTAGCTGGAGTAATTTGTGATCCTCAACCACTAAGGATCATAACATTCCCCATTGACTTGCATTGGGTTTCGTGTTTCAGTCGGATCCCTGACTTTTCGCAATAATCGGCCGATTTCACCTTTGACAAAGTCGGGTTTCGCGAAACCCGACTCGATCCTAAAAAAGTAAAAGTCGCTCAACTCTAGTGCTCACCTCTATCATTCCACTTAGGTTGGTATAGAGTTCTTTTGGCCTACTCATTACTGGTTAATATGCGATGTTATGACACCATGAAATTCAACGCCGCACATGTTGCAGTGACTGTGGCTGCAGCACCGAGACCTAGTGCAGTATGACATTTTGCATAGCCTGGCCCAATGCAGTACAGACATCGTGTAATACACACTTGCAGAGTGGACACAGATGAAGGACCTCTACACCCTTCTGCTCATTTTTGAAGTGGCTACTCAGATGGTTCGTGTTGACAATGCTGTCATCAGCATCACTAATCCAGTCATCTACATGCTGGAGCACACTTTGAGTAGTCTGCGGGAGGAGGTCCTGGTGGTCCCAGGGGAATAGGAAGAAGCAGAAAGTATGTGGAAGGTTAGCAATATCTCTAAGTTCTGGTCTGTTATCTCACAGGCGGTTGCTATTGGAGGAACATATGGAGAAGGATGAGGGGAAGGATGAGAAGGAACAACAGTGAGGAGAAAATGAGGACAATGATCTCTCTGTTGTCCCTGGTTGGTGTTATTCTGCCACCAACACACTATGGACTTGTACCTCACGAAAGAGACTGATCCATGAGTGCCTTCTTGCACCACTATCTGCAACAAGATTGTCACCCTTATTGTTAGGATTCGAAATAATGCTGGCTACTGGTTTGTCAGTCTGTTCGATCTATGATACAAAAGTAAATTTTGCCAGTTGCTTCTCCCTGGAAAGGGAGGCGCCCAGGCTGAAGTATCAAAGCATACTTGAAGACAATCTTGACAGTGGTTTTACCCAGGAGAGCAGTCAGGCACACAGTGTGCATCGCAGTGATAGGCTTCTGACCCCAGAAACATTGAGTCATCAACGCTAAAACATTAGCAGCCTTGCAGCACTGGAGTCCTGGATCCTATCACCACCAAGACAGCATCTGCAAGGAGTTTGTATGCTCTCCCCATGTTTGTGAGGGTTTCCTCCGAGTACTCATTTTTCTTCCCACACTCCAAAGACATACTTATAGGAAATTTAGATTGTGAGACTCAATGGGGACAGTGCCTCTAATGTCTGTAAATGTCTGTAAAGTGCTGTGGAATTATTGGCGCTAATTGAGTAAAAAATAAACAGAAATTAATGCCACTTTTTAGTGGCATCTGGCCATAAATTTTGGAAATGTATGGTCTCCAAAGTTGAGTCTCCTTCATTTGTGTTGCCTGAATTTGGAAGCGCTTTCAGAGCACCAGGGTACACCTGTCACTCATCCACCAGTTACTGATCAAACTTTAAGCAAGAAATACTGCTCCAGGTCAATGTACTGGTCCAATTCTTAAATGTGGCATGGATTCAGGACCATGCTATTAGCACAAAGAATTTATATTGTGAAATGTGGACTCCTGGCTGGAACACAATACCAGACCAAAATAATTAAAAGATAAAATGTGGCTTGCTTTATGTAGCATGGTAGTAGCAGAAAAAATAGATTTTTTTTTACTGTGGATGAGCCTTGGATGCAGCAGAATCTCAGCACAAAAGAATTACAACTACCTCAGATGTGACCAACTTTTTGGAGCACAGTAATAACAGAACAAATTTATATTTTATCATGTGTACCCCTGTATGGAGAACAATATCTGCACCAAAGAATAAAATCATTAAAGGTAGCCTGCTTTTGGTATCACGATAGTGAGAAAACCAATTTCGATTTTATCATGTGTACCCCTGAATGGAAACCAATATCAGCATCCAAAAATGTCAAGCTGACATCTCGCCTGCTGTATGACATTACTAACAGAAGAAAGTATTTTTTTTTTTACTGTGGATGAGGCCTGTATAACATAGAATATATGCTTCAATTTCAAACTGAGATCTCCCCTACTGTATAACCTTAGAAACAGAAGAAAGTATTTTTTAGTGTGGATGAGGCCTTTATAACATAGAAGATATGCTCCAAACAATTTTAACGTGAGATCTCCCTTAATGTATCACGTCAGTAACAGAAGAAAGTATGTTTTAGTGTGGATGAGTCCTGTATAACATGGGATATATGCTCCAAACAATTTCAAACTGAGATCTCCCCACTGTATCACTTTAGTAACAGAAGAAAGTATTTTTTTTTACTGTGGATGAGGCCTGTATACAATACAATATATGCTCCAAACAATTTCAAACTCAGATCTAGCCTGCTGTATCATGTTTGTCACAGAAAAAAATATTTTTTTTAACTAAATTTCACTGCCTCAAAATGAGACGGTGGAATATGAAGTGTTGTATCATGTTTGTAACAGAAAAAAAATTCTGCAGTCTGCACACAGATTAAGTTCAGCGGAACTACATGACAAGGTGACATATGCCTTGCTGAATCACGTTAGCAGCAGAAAAAAAATGTTTGTTTTTACTCTGAAACAGCTCTGCACACAGATGAATTTCACTACCACTAAATGACAAGTTGGGATATGGCTTGCTGTATCATGTTTACAGTAGCAACAGACAAAAATAGTTTTTTTTACTCTGCAACAGCTCTGCACACAGATAAATTTCACAGCCACTAAATGACAAAATGAGATATGGTGTGCTGTATCATGTTAGCAATTGAAAAAATAGTTTTTTTACTCTGCAACTGCACTGCACATAGAGGAATTTCATCACAACTAGATGACAAGGTGGGATATGGCTTGCTGTATCATGTTTGTAAAAGAAAAATTATTTTTTTTACTCTGCAACAGCTCTGCACGCAGGTGAATTTCACCACCACAAAATGAGAAAGTGGGATATGGCGTGCTGTATCATGTTTGCAACAGGAAAAAAAATAGTTTTTTTTTACTCTGCAACAGCTCTGCACAAAGATTAAGTTCTCAGGCACCAAATGAAAAGGTGACATATGCCTTGCTGAATCACATTTAACAAGTGAAAAAAAATGATTTTGGAGCACAACAGAAGCACTGAACAGCACACTTCTATGAAATGTGCCTTGCTGTCTTTGTCTGTCAACCTCACTAATGGCACAAGAATGAAAAAATCTGATGGAAGGTCGATTTCACAGCCACACAGGATACTAGCTATCTAAACTATCTGACTTAGAAACAACTGCCTAGCTAGCTAGCTAAAATCTGTCAGCACCCAGTACCAGGGTCAGGAGCAGCCTCTCTGTGCTGTTTCTCTGTGCTGTTTTACTGACAAAATGGCACTAAAACAAGATGTCAGCTCTTTATACAGAGAAGAACATGTGATTCCAGCAGCCAATGGCACTGTCACGCCCTACAGATGGGTCTATCGGGTGGACCCTCTGGACCGCAAATACAGCGGTTGCTGATACCAGGAAGGGAGAGCCAGACCAAGAAAGCAGGTTAAAAGCTTTATTGTAAAGTAATACAAATACTAGGGGAGACTCCCCAAAGGAGGGCCACAGGACCACAACACCAGGGTGCCTCTAAGGAGTCCAAGGCTTTGAGTGACCCCTATACAGGGATTTCCCCTTGACCACCAATAGAGGGTCCGATGAAGCAGACACCTGTGTTAAACCGACCTAGGAGGCTGGGGAGAAATGAACTGAAAAGACAGGGCAGAACGTGGAACTAGGAAGCAGGCTGAAGACTGCAGGGAACCGTCCAGGATCCAGGACACAGGATGCCGAGAAGGCCAGACACGATCCTAGGGGAAAAAGGAACACAGAGTAAGGCAGGCAAACTGGATTGGTAAGCATAGCAGGACAAGACCTGGAGCAGCAACTTCAGGATAATAGAAGTTGCCCAGGCGGAGTCCAGGAGTGACTGAGATCCTTTTATCCCTCCAGCCTGCAGGTGATAGGCCGGGAGGAGGGGCAGTGAGTAGGAACGGGCTGGCCGTTTAAGAAGCCAGAGAGCTGGCCTGCCCGCCCCCTATGCACTCCCTAGGAGAGGGAGAGGAACGAGGAAGTGCAGCAGACATGGGAGCAAGGACCCGGGCAGCATGTCTGCAGGGATGGGCCCCGGAGCGCCGGCGGATGACCGGAGCGTGACCCTGCTGGCTCAGGACAGAACCGGAGGAGGTAAGAACAGGCGGGGAAGAGAAAGTAGGTGCCCCGGACCGCGAGGTGGTGACAGGCACAATCCGTTGTGTCTGGAAATTGTGGATGTTTTGTGCATTCTGATTGGCTAGCCACAATGTGCATACATAAAGGTAGAAAAAAAAATAAAAAAATTACAAGCATGCCGATCCTCTGAGCTCTCCCCACCCCCCTCATCAAACACATGCCCCCTGTTCATCATGCACCACCACTATCATAGTCAAAGTGCTGAAAATACTTTAGTGACAATGCAAATATTTTCCTGCACTTTTACCAAATGTTACTGATTTTTCCCAATTTAAAAAGAATTTGCTCGTTTTTCCAATCACGAATCTGAATGTGCCATATTCGTGCCGAATTAATGTTTGGCGATTGTTTTCCAAACATATTTGCTCATCTCTAGTAGTAATGAAACACATATTTAAAAACAACCAATACTTTCCCTATTTACAACATTAAAACATGTTCAAAGGTTAGTGTGAATGAAAAAAAAGCAAAAAACTCTTCTAGGCATTGAAAGTGGCATTTAAGATACCACGTCCCTAGTGTTTATTTGTTACATGATTATGGATATTTGTTAATTGCTTCTACTATGAATGTCATACCTTTAAAATACTGTTAAATACAGTGATAAAATTCACAGCCATTTATAAAGAATTTTGTCCTCTGTGATTTTGTTTGTTTCTTCCTAATGTTCGTAAATATTTTGTAATGAGTTTTTTAAAGCTTTATTGAATTAGTTGTTTCTCTGTATATAATTAGATGGCACTGTTGTTAGTACTGATGAAATAGAAGGCTTCCTATAACACGTCTCAGTCTCTGTCAATTTTGAAATCTATTGTTAAGTCAATGAAAGATCTACCTAGCAAATACATATTCACAGTTTACATCTACGTTTGATGTAAATAAAAGAGTAATTTGCTGTGCACATACCATGAAAATAATTAAACTATGCAGAATAAAAATCAAAGACAAAAAGGCTATACTTACCGATACCTTGCTACAATACCAATGTACTACAACATGCAACAGTCCCCCATGACAAAAGTTGTAGCTGGCACAAGTTCAAAATTTTAATGAGCAACCAGTAACACTCTAAACATTCATGCGGGGTGGGGGTGGAGGATCTTCTAATATATAATTGCCTAGAATACTACTTCCTGCAATTTGTGCCAACTTCCGTGGCATTGTCCGGAGCTAATGTCCGGAGATAATGTCCGGAGCTAATGTCCGGAGCTAATGTCCGGAGCTAATGTCCGGAGATAAGTGACGTCACCAGTGTCCTACACCCAGGCAGAGCACAGGGGCCCCAGGCAGCATATGGGGCCCCAGGCAGAGCACAGTGGTCCCAGGCAGAGCACAGGGGCCCCAGGCAGCATATGGGGCCCCAGGCAGAGCACAGTGGTCCCAGGCAGAGCACAGGGGCCCCAGGCAGCCTATGGGGCCCCAGGCAGAGCACAGTGGCCCCAGGCAGAGCACAGGGGCACCAGGCAGCATATGGGGCCTCAGGTAGAACACAGGGGCCCCAGGCAGCATATGGGGCCCCAGGCAGAGCACAGTGGCCCCAGGCAGAGCACAGGGACCCCAGGCAGAACATGGGGCCCCAGGCAGAGCACAGGGGCCCCAGGCAGCATATGGGGCCCCAGGCAGAGCACAGGAGCCCCAGGCAGCATATGGGGCCCCAGGCAGAGCACAGTGGCCCCAGGCAGAGCAAAGGGGCCCCAGGCAGAACATGGGGCCCCAGGCAGAGCACAGGGGCCCCAGGCAGAGCACAGGAGCCCCAGGCAGCATATGGGGCCCCAGGCAGAGCACAGGGGCCCCAGGCAGCATATGGGGCCCCAGGCAGACCACAGTGGCCCCAGGCAGCATATGGGGCCCCAGGCAGAGCACAGTGGCCCCAGGCAGAGCACAGGGGCCCGAGGCAGCATATGGGGCCCCAGGCAAAGCACAGTGGCCCCAGGCAGAACATGGGGCCCCAGGCAGAGCACAGTGGCCCTAGGCAGAGCACAGTGGCCCCAGGCAGAGCACAGGGGCCCCAGGCAGAACATGGGGCCACAGGCAGAGCACAGGGGCCCCAGGCAGAGCACAGGGGCCCCAGGCAGCATATGGAACCCCAGGCAGAGCACAGGGGCCCCAGGCAGCATATGGGGCCCCAGGCAGAGCACAGGGGCCCCAGGCAGCATATGGGGCCCCAGGCAGAGCACAGTGGCCCCAGGCAGAGCACACACCAAATCGGAGGCTGAGGGGCCCCATCAACCAAATCGGAGGCCGAGGGGCCCCGCCAACCAAATCGGAGGCCGAGGAGCCCTGCCCACCAAATCGAAGGCCGAGCGGCCCCGCCCACCAAAGCGGAGGCCGAGGGGCCCGGCCCCGCCCACCAAAGCGGAGGCCGAGGGGCCCCGAACACCACATCGGAGGCCGAGGGGCCCCGCCCACCAAATCGGAGGCCGAGGGTCCCCGCCCACCAAATCGGAGGCCGAGGGTCCCCGCCCACCAAATTGGAGGCCGAGGGGCCCCGCCAACCAAATCGGAGGCCGAGGAGCCCCGCCCACCAAATCGAAGGCCGCGCGGCCCCGCCCACCAAAGCGGAGGCCAAGGGGCCCGGCCCCGCCCACCAAATCGGAGGCCGAGGGGCCCCGCCCACCACATCGGAGGCCGAGGGGCCCCGCCCACCAAATCGGAGGCCGAGGGTCCCCACCCACCAAATCGGAGGCCGAGGGTCCCCGTCCACCAAATCGGAGGCCGAGGGTCCCCGCCCACCAAATTGGAGGCCGAGGGTCCCCGCCCACCAAATCGGAGGCCGAGGGTCCCCGCCCACCAAATCAGAGGCCGAGGGGCCCCACCAACCAAATCGGAGGCAGAGGGTCCCCGCCCACCAAATCGGAGGCCGAGGGTCCCCGCCCACCAAATCGGAGGCCGAGGGTCCCCGCCCACCAAATCGGAGGCCGAGGGTCCACACCAACCAAATCGGAGGCCGAGGGGCCCCGCCCACCAAATCGGAGGCCAAGGGGCCCCGCCCACCAAATCGGAGTCAGAGGGGCCCCGCCCACCAAAGCGGAGGCCGAGGGTCCCCGACCACCAAATCGGAGGCCGAGGGTCTCTGCCCACCAAATCGGAGGCCGAGGGTCCCGGCCCACCAAATCGGAGGCCGAGGGTCCCCGCCCACCAAATCGGAGGCCGAGGGTCCCCGCCCACCAAATCGGAGGCTGAGGGGCCCCGCCAACCAAATCGGAGGCCGAGGGGCCCCGCCAACCAAATCGGAGGCCGAGGAGCCCTGCCCACCAAATCGAAGGCCGAGCGGCCCCGCCCACCAAAGCGGAGGCCGAGGGGCCCGGCCCCGCCCACCAAAGCGGAGGCCGAGGGGCCCCGAACACCACATCGGAGGCCGAGGGGCCCCGCCCACCAAATCGGAGGCCGAGGGTCCCCGCCCACCAAATCGGAGGCCGAGGGTCCCCGCCCACCAAATCGGAGGCCGAGGGGCCCCGCCAACCAAATCGGAGGCCGAGGAGCCCCGCCCACCAAATCGAAGGCCGCGCGGCCCCGCCCACCAAAGCGGAGGCCAAGGGGCCCGGCCCCGCCCACCAAATCGGAGGCCGAGGGGCCCCGCCCACCACATCGGAGGCCGAGGGGCCCCGCCCACCAAATCGGAGGCCGAGGGTCCCCACCCACCAAATCGGAGGCCGAGGGTCCCCGTCCACCAAATCGGAGGCCGAGGGTCCCCGCCCACCAAATTGGAGGCCGAGGGTCCCCGCCCACCAAATCGGAGGCCGAGGGTCCCCGCCCACCAAATCAGAGGCCGAGGGGCCCCACCAACCAAATCGGAGGCAGAGGGTCCCCGCCCACCAAATCGGAGGCCGAGGGTCCCCGCCCACCAAATCGGAGGCCGAGGGTCCCCGCCCACCAAATCGGAGGCCGAGGGTCCACACCAACCAAATCGGAGGCCGAGGGGCCCCGCCCACCAAATCGGAGGCCAAGGGGCCCCGCCCACCAAATCGGAGTCAGAGGGGCCCCGCCCACCAAAGCGGAGGCCGAGGGTCCCCGACCACCAAATCGGAGGCCGAGGGTCTCTGCCCACCAAATCGGAGGCCGAGGGTCCCGGCCCACCAAATCGGAGGCCGAGGGTCCCCGCCCACCAAATCGGAGGCCGAGGGTCCCCGCCCACCAAATCGGAGGCTGAGGGGCCCCGCCAACCAAATCGGAGGCCGAGGGGCCCCGCCAACCAAATCGGAGGCCGAGGAGCCCCGCCCACCAAATCGAAGGCCGAGCGGCCCCGCCCACCAAAGCGGAGGCCGAGGGGCCCGGCCCCGCCCACCAAATCGGAGGCCGAGGGTCCCCGCCCACCAAATTATTCTTACATTTGAATAAATAAAGTATATATGGATTCTAGACTCCCGATTCTTTAGAATCGGGCTGCCATCTAGTAGTATTATAAATGCATATGAGTAAAGCTTGTATAAGGTGCCAGTCAGTGCAGTGCGTGTAGGGCACCAATTTGGCTTACAGCTTGTCAGTGACAGCCATACTATTGGGTCAAGCAAGCTTCTCCGTACTATATAAATGTGCCCCAAAAGGATAATCACCCCTATTCTCCCAAATAAAACTACAAAGATTGCAGTATTAGTTGTATTAGTTTGTATTTCCCCCCCAAAAATCACAATTTTTGGTTCTTAAAGGGAACCTGTCACCCCCAAAATCGATGTGAGGTAAGCTCACCTTCATCAGGGGCTTATCTACAGCATTCTGTAATGCTGTAGATAAGCCCCCGATGTTACCTGAAAGAGGAGAAAAAGAGGGTATATTATACTCACCCAGGGGCGGTCCCGCTGCGGTCCGGTCTGATGGGTGTCTCAGGTCCACTCCAGCGCCTCCTATCTTCATTCCATGATGTCCTCTTCTGGTCTTCACGCCGCAGCTCCGGCACAGGCGTACTTTGTCTGCCCTGTTGAGGGCAGCGCAAAGTACTGCAGTGTGCAGGCGCCGGGCCTCTCTGTCCTTTCCGGCGCCCACGCACTGCAGTACTTTGCTCTGCCCTCAACAGGGCAGACAAAGTACACCTGCGCTAGAGCCGCGGCATGAAGACCAGAAGAGGACATCATGGAATGAAGATGGGAGGCGCTATACCAGACCTGAGACACCCATCGGAGCGGGACCGCCCCTGGGTGAGTATAATCTAATGTCATTTTCTCATCTTTCAGGTAACACCGGGGGCTTATCCACAGCATTACAGAATGCTGTAGATAAGCCCCTGATGCCGGTGAGCTTACCTCACCATCGATTTTGGGGGTGACAGGTTCCCTTTAATAAGAGTCTAACGTATGGACCAGGGATACATGCTAAATGGTTTCAATTGCAGATCGATATGTATTGTTTTTTCAGATCAATTAAATTGAAAGAATGGTTTTCTAATAAGATTGTTATTCCATGGGCAATTGATGGTGAATTCAATCTGCAGAAAATTTCTTTGTTTAAGAAAAGTAATTTTACTTCACCCAGTCATTCAGCGGTAATTGATGCATTTATTTCTGCACTGAAACATTATCTTGACAAATTAAAAGATATGTCAGGTAAACATTTTAAACAGTCCAATCTAATATATAATTGCCTAGAATACTACTTCCTGCAATTTGTGCCAACTTCCGTGGCTTTGTCCGGAGCTAATGTCCAGAGCTAATGTCCGGAGCTAATGTCCGGAGCTAATGTCCGGAGATAAGTGACGTCACCAGTGTCCTACACCCAGGCAGAGCACAGGGGCCCCAGGCAGCATATGGGGCCCCAGGCAGAGCACAGTGGCCCCAGGCAGAGCACAGGGGCCCCAGGCAGCATATGGGGCCCCAGGCAGAGCACAGTGGTCCCAGGCAGAGCACAGGGGCCCCAGGCAGCCTATGGGGCCCCAGGCAGAGCACAGTGGCCCCAGGCAGAGCACAGGGGCCCCAGGCAGAACATGGGGCCCCAGGCAGAGCACAGGGGCCCCAGGCAGAGCACAGGGGCCCCAGGCAGCATATGGGGCCCCAGGCAGAGCACAGGGGCCCCAGGCAGCATATGGGGCCCCAGGCAGAGCACAGTGGCCCCAGGCAGCATATGGGGCCCCAGGCAGAGCACAGTGGCCCCAGGCAGAGCACAGGGGCCCCAGGCAGCATATGGGGCCCCAGGCAGAGCACAGTGGTCCCAGGCAGAGCACAGGGGCCCCAGGCAGCTTATGGGGCCCCAGGCAGAGCACAGTGGCCCCAGGCAGAACATGGGGCCCCAGGCAGAGCACAGTGGCCCCAGGCAGAGCACAGGGGCCCCAGGCAGAACATGGGGCCCCAGGCAGAGCACAGGGGCCCCAGGCAGAGCACAGGGGCCCCAGGCAGCATATGGGGCCCCAGGCAGAGCACAGGGGCCCCAGGCAGCATATGGGGCCCCAGGCAGAGCACAGTAGCCCCAGGCAGAGCACACACCAAATCGGAGGCCGAGGGGCCCCGCCAACCAAATCGGAGGCCGAGGGGCCCCGCCAACCAAATCGGAGGCCGAGGAGCCCCGCCCACCAAATCGAAGGCCGAGCGGCCCCGCCCACCAAAGCGGAGGCCGAGGGGCCCGGCCCCGCCCACTAAAGCAGAGGCCGAGGGGCCCCGACCACCACATCGGAGGCCGAGGGGCCCCGCCCACCAAATCGGAGGCCCACCAAATCGGAGGCCGAGGGTCCCCGCCCACCAAATCGGAGGCCGAGGGTCCCCGCCCACCAAATTGGAGGCCGAGGGTCCCCGCCCACCAAATCGGAGGCCGAGGGGCCCAGCCTACCAAATCGGAGGCCGAGGGTCCCCGCCCACCAAATCGGAGGCCGAGGGTCCCCGCCCGCCAAATCGGAGGCCGAGGGTCCCCGCCCACCAAATCGGAGGCCGAGGGTCCCCGCCCACCAAATCGGAGGTCGAGGGTCCCCACCCACCAAATCGGAGGCCGAGGGTCCCCGCCCACCAAATCGGAGGCCGAGGGTCCCCGCCCACCAAATCGGAGGCCGGGGGTCCCGCCCTCCAAATCAGAGGCCGAGGGGCCCCGCCCACCACATCGGAGGCCGAGGGTCCCCGCCCACCAAATCGGAGGCCGAGGGTCCCCGCCCACCAAATCGGAGGCCGAGGGTCCCCGCCCACCAAATCGGAGGCCGAGGGTCCGCACCATCCAAATCGGAGGCCGAGGGTCCCCGCCCACCAAATCGGAGGCCGACGGGCCCCACCCACCAAAGCGGAGGCCGAGGGTCCCCGCCCACCAAATCGGAGGCCGAGGGTCCCCGCCCACCAAATCGGAGGCCGAGGGTCCCCGCCCACCAAATTGGAGGCCGAGGGGCCCCGCCAACCAAATCGGAGGCCGAGGAGCCCCGCCCACCAAATCGAAGGTCGAGGGGCTCCGCCCACCAAATCGGAGGCCGGGGTCCCCGCCAACCAAATCGAAGGCCGAGAGGCCCCGCCCACCACATCGGAGGCCGATGGGCCCCGCCCACCAAATCGGAGGCCGAGGGTCCCCGCCCACCAAATTGGAGGCCGAGGGTCCCCGCCCACCAAATCGGAGGCCGAGGGTCCACACCATCCAAATCGGAGGCCGAGGGTCCCCGCCCACCAAATCGGAGGCCGACGGGCCCCACCCACCAAAGCGGAGGCCGAGGGTCCCCGCCCACCAAATCGGAGGCCGAGGGTCCCCGCCCACCAAATCGGAGGCCGAAGGTCCCCGCCCACCAAATTGGAGGCCGAGGGGCCCCACCAACCAAATCGGAGGCCGAGGAGCCCCGCCCACCAAATCGAAGGTCGAGGGGCCCCGCCCACCAAATCGGAGGCCTGGGGTCCCCGCCCACCAAATCGAAGGCCGAGGGGCCCCACCCACCACATCGGAGGCCGATGGGCCCCGCCCACCAAATCGGAGGCCGAGGGTCCCCGCCCACCAAATCAGAGGCCGAGGGTCCCCGCCCACCAAATCGGAGGCCGAGGGTCCACACCATCCAAATCGGAGGCCGAGGGTCCCCGCCCACCAAATCGGAGACCGACGGGCCCCACCCACCAAAGCGGAGGCCGAGGGTCCCCGCCCACCAAATCGGAGGCCGAGGGTCCACGCCCACCAAATCGGAGGCCGAGGGTCCCCGCCCACCAAATTGGAGGCCGAGGGTCCCCGCCCACCAAATTGGGGGCCGAGGGGCCCCACCAACCAAATCGGAGGCCGAGGAGCCCCGCCCACCAAATCGAAGGTCGAGGGGCCCCGCCCACCAAATCGGAGGCCGGGGGTCCCCGCCCACCAAATCGAAGGCCGAGGGGCCCCACCCACCACATCGGAGGCCGATGGGCCCCGCCCACCAAATCGGAGGCCGAGGGTCCCCGCCCACCAAATCAGAGGCCGAGGGTCCCCGCCCACCAAATCAGAGGCCGAGGGTCCACACCATCCAAATCGGAGGCCGAGGGTCCCCGCCAACCAAATCGGAGGCCGACGGGCCCCACCCACCAAAGCGGAGGCCGAGGGTCCCCGCCCACCAAATCGGAGGCCGAGGGTCCCCGCCCACCAAATCGGAGGCCGAGGGTCCCCGCCCACCAAATTGGAGGCCGAGGGGCCCCGCCAACCAAATCGGAGGCCGAGGAGCCCCGCCCACCAAATCGAAGGTCGAGGGGCCCCGCCCACCAAATTGGAGGCCGGGGGTCCCCGCCCACCAAATCGAAGGCCGAGGGGCCCCGCCCACCACATCGGAGGCCGATGGGCCCCACCCACCAAATCGGAGGCCGAGGGTCCCCGCCCACCAAATCGGAGGCCGAGGGTCCCCGCCCACCAAATCGGAGGCCGAGGGTCCACACCATCCAAATCGGAGGCCGAGGGTCCCCCCCACCAAATCGGAGGCCGACGGGCCCCACCCACCAAAGCAGAGGCCGAGGGTCCCCGCCCACCAAATCGGAGGCCGAGGGTCCCCGCCCACCAAATCGGAGGCCGAGGGTCCCCGCCCACCAAATTGGAGGCCGAGGGGCCCCACCAACCAAATCGGAGGCTGAGGAGCCCCGCCCACCAAATCGAAGGTCGAGGGGCCCCGCCCACCAAATCGGAGGCCGGGGGTCCCCGCCCACCAAATCGAAGGCTGAGGGGCCCCGCCCACCACATCGGAGGCCGATGGGCCCCGCCCACCAAATCGGAGGCCGAGGGTCCCCGCCCACCAAATCGGAGGCCGAGGGTCCCCGCCCACCAAATCGGAGGCCGAGGGTCCCCGCCCACCAAATCGGAGGCCGAGGGTCCACACCAACCAAATCGGAGGCCGAGGGGCCCCGCCCACCAAATCGAAGGCCGAGGGGCCCCGCCCACCAAAGCGGAGGCCGAGGGTCCCCGCACACCAAATCGGAGGCAGAGGGACCCCGCCCACCAAATCGGAGGCCGAGGGGCCCCACCCACCAAAACGGAGGCCAAGGGTCCCCGACCACCAAATCGGAGGCCGAGGGTCCCTGCCCACCAAATCGGAGGCCGAGGGTCCCCGCCCACCAAATCGGAGGCCGAGGGTCCCCGCCCACCAAATCGGAGGCCGAGAGTCCCCGCCCACCAAATCGGAGGCCGAGGGTCCCCGCCCACCACATCGGAGGCCGATGGGCCCCACCCACCAAATCGGAGGCCGAGGGTCCCCGCCCACCAAATCGGAGGCCGAGGGTCCCCGCCCACCAAATTGGAGGCCGAGGGGCCCCGCCAACCAAATCGGAGGCCGAGGAGCCCCGCCCACCAAATCGAAGGTCGAGGGGCCCCGCCCACCAAATCGGAGGCCGGGGGTCCCCGCCCACCAAATCGAAGGCCGAGGGGCCCCGCCCACCACATCGGAGGCCGATGGGCCCCACCCACCAAATCGGAGGCCGAGGGTCCCCGCCCACCAAATCGGAGGCCGAGGGTCCCCGCCCACCAAATCGGAGGCCGAGGGTCCACACCATCCAAATCGGAGGCCGAGGGTCCCCCCCACCAAATCGGAGGCCGACGGGCCCCACCCACCAAAGCAGAGGCCGAGGGTCCCCGCCCACCAAATCGGAGGCCGAGGGTCCCCGCCCACCAAATCGGAGGCCGAGGGTCCCCGCCCACCAAATTGGAGGCCGAGGGGCCCCACCAACCAAATCGGAGGCTGAGGAGCCCCGCCCACCAAATCGAAGGTCGAGGGGCCCCGCCCACCAAATCGGAGGCCGGGGGTCCCCGCCCACCAAATCGAAGGCCGAGGGGCCCCGCCCACCACATCGGAGGCCGATGGGCCCCGCCCACCAAATCGGAGGCCGAGGGTCCCCGCCCACCAAATCGGAGGCCGAGGGTCCCCGCCCACCAAATCGGAGGCCGAGGGTCCCCGCCCACCAAATCGGAGGCTGAGGGTCCACACCAACCAAATCGGAGGCCGAGGGGCCCCGCCCACCAAATCGAAGGCCGAGGGGCCCCGCCCACCAAAGCGGAGGCCGAGGGTCCCCGCACACCAAATCGGAGGCAGAGGGACCCCGCCCACCAAATCGGAGGCCGAGGGGCCCCACCCACCAAAACGGAGGCCAAGGGTCCCTGCCCACCAAATCGGAGGCCGAGGGTCCCCGCCCACCAAATCGGAGGCCGAGGGTCCCCGCCCACCAAATCGGAGGCCGAGAGTCCCCGCCCACCAAATCGGAGGCCGAGGGTCCCCGCCCACCAAATTGGAGGCCGAGGGTCCCCGCCCACCAAATTGGGGGCCGAGGGGCCCCACCAACCAAATCGGAGGCCGAGGAGCCCCGCCCACCAAATCGAAGGTCGAGGGGCCCCGCCCACCAAATCGGAGGCCGGGGGTCCCCGCCCACCAAATCGAAGGCCGAGGGGCCCCACCCACCACATCGGAGGCCGATGGGCCCCGCCCACCAAATCGGAGGCCGAGGGTCCCCGCCCACCAAATCAGAGGCCGAGGGTCCCCGCCCACCAAATCAGAGGCCGAGGGTCCACACCATCCAAATCGGAGGCCGAGGGTCCCCGCCAACCAAATCGGAGGCCGACGGGCCCCACCCACCAAAGCGGAGGCCGAGGGTCCCCGCCCACCAAATCGGAGGCCGAGGGTCCCCGCCCACCAAATCGGAGGCCGAGGGTCCCCGCCCACCAAATTGGAGGCCGAGGGGCCCCGCCAACCAAATCGGAGGCCGAGGAGCCCCGCCCACCAAATCGAAGGTCGAGGGGCCCCGCCCACCAAATCGGAGGCCGGGGGTCCCCGCCCACCAAATCGAAGGCCGAGGGGCCCCGCCCACCACATCGGAGGCCGATGGGCCCCACCCACCAAATCGGAGGCCGAGGGTCCCCGCCCACCAAATCGGAGGCCGAGGGTCCCCGCCCACCAAATCGGAGGCCGAGGGTCCACACCATCCAAATCAGAGGCCGAGGGTCCACACCATCCAAATCGGAGGCCGGGGGTCCCCGCCCACCAAATCGAAGGCCGAGGGGCCCCGCCCACCACATCGGAGGCCGATGGGCCCCACCCACCAAATCGGAGGCCGAGGGTCCCCGCCCACCAAATCGGAGGCCGAGGGTCCCCGCCCACCAAATTGGAGGCCGAGGGGCCCCACCAACCAAATCGGAGGCTGAGGAGCCCCGCCCACCAAATCGAAGGTCGAGGGGCCCCGCCCACCAAATCGGAGGCCGGGGGTCCCCGCCCACCAAATCGAAGGCCGAGGGGCCCCGCCCACCACATCGGAGGCCGATGGGCCCCGCCCACCAAATCGGAGGCCGAGGGTCCCCGCCCACCAAATCGGAGGCCGAGGGTCCCCGCCCACCAAATCGGAGGCCGAGGGTCCCCGCCCACCAAATCGGAGGCCGAGGGTCCACACCAACCAAATCGGAGGCCGAGGGGCCCCGCCCACCAAATCGAAGGCCGAGGGGCCCCGCCCACCAAAGCGGAGGCCGAGGGTCCCCGCACACCAAATCGGAGGCAGAGGGACCCCGCCCACCAAATCGGAGGCCGAGGGGCCCCACCCACCAAAACGGAGGCCAAGGGTCCCCGACCACCAAATCGGAGGCCGAGGGTCCCTGCCCACCAAATCGGAGGCCGAGGGTCCCCGCCCACCAAATTGGAGGCCGAGGGGCCCCGCCAACCAAATCGGAGGCCGAGGAGCCCCGCCCACCAAATCGAAGGTCGAGGGGCTCCGCCCACCAAATCGGAGGCCGGGGGTCCCCGCCAACCAAATCGAAGGCCGAGGGGCCCCGCCCACCACATCGGAGGCCGATGGGCCCCGCCCACCAAATCGGAGGCCGAGGGTCCCCGCCCACCAAATTGGAGGCCGAGGGTCCCCGCCCACCAAATCGGAGGCCGAGGGTCCACACCATCCAAATCGGAGGCCGAGGGTCCCCGCCCACCAAATCGGAGGCCGACGGGCCCCACCCACCAAAGCGGAGGCCGAGGGTCCCCGCCCACCAAATCGGAGGCCGAGGGTCCCCGCCCACCAAATCGGAGGCCGAAGGTCCCCGCCCACCAAATTGGAGGCCGAGGGGCCCCACCAACCAAATCGGAGGCCGAGGAGCCCCGCCCACCAAATCGAAGGTCGAGGGGCCCCGCCCACCAAATCGGAGGCCTGGGGTCCCCGCCCACCAAATCGAAGGCCGAGGGGCCCCACCCACCACATCGGAGGCCGATGGGCCCCGCCCACCAAATCGGAGGCCGAGGGTCCCCGCCCACCAAATCAGAGGCCGAGGGTCCCCGCCCACCAAATCGGAGGCCGAGGGTCCACACCATCCAAATCGGAGGCCGAGGGTCCCCGCCCACCAAATCGGAGACCGACGGGCCCCACCCACCAAAGCGGAGGCCGAGGGTCCCCGCCCACCAAATCGGAGGCCGAGGGTCCCCGCCCACCAAATCGGAGGCCGAGGGTCCCCGCCCACCAAATTGGAGGCCGAGGGTCCCCGCCCACCAAATTGGGGGCCGAGGGGCCCCACCAACCAAATCGGAGGCCGAGGAGCCCCGCCCACCAAATCGAAGGTCGAGGGGCCCCGCCCACCAAATCGGAGGCCGGGGGTCCCCGCCCACCAAATCGAAGGCCGAGGGGCCCCACCCACCACATCGGAGGCCGATGGGCCCCGCCCACCAAATCGGAGGCCGAGGGTCCCCGCCCACCAAATCAGAGGCCGAGGGTCCCCGCCCACCAAATCAGAGGCCGAGGGTCCACACCATCCAAATCGGAGGCCGAGGGTCCCCGCCAACCAAATCGGAGGCCGACGGGCCCCACCCACCAAAGCGGAGGCCGAGGGTCCCCGCCCACCAAATCGGAGGCCGAGGGTCCCCGCCCACCAAATCGGAGGCCGAGGGTCCCCGCCCACCAAATTGGAGGCCGAGGGGCCCCGCCAACCAAATCGGAGGCCGAGGAGCCCCGCCCACCAAATCGAAGGTCGAGGGGCCCCGCCCACCAAATCGGAGGCCGAGGGTCCCCGCCCACCAAATTGGAGGCCGAGGGTCCCCGCCCACCAAATCGGAGGCCGAGGGTCCACACCATCCAAATCGGAGGCCGAGGGTCCCCGCCCACCAAATCGGAGGCCGACGGGCCCCACCCACCAAAGCGGAGGCCGAGGGTCCCCGCCCACCAAATCGGAGGCCGAGGGTCCCCGCCCACCAAATCGGAGGCCGAGGGTCCCCGCCCACCAAATTGGAGGCCGAGGGGCCCCGCCAACCAAATCGGAGGCCGAGGAGCCCCGCCCACCAAATCGAAGGTCGAGGGGCCCCGCCCACCAAATCGGAGGCCGGGGGTCCCCGCCCACCAAATCGAAGGCCGAGGGGCCCCGCCCACCACATCGGAGGCCGATGGGCCCCACCCACCAAATCGGAGGCCGAGGGTCCCCGCCCACCAAATCGGAGGCCGAGGGTCCCCGCCCACCAAATCGGAGGCCGAGGGTCCACACCATCCAAATCGGAGGCCGAGGGTCCCCCCCACCAAATCGGAGGCCGACGGGCCCCACCCACCAAAGCAGAGGCCGAGGGTCCCCGCCCACCAAATCGGAGGCCGAGGGTCCCCGCCCACCAAATCGGAGGCCGAGGGTCCCCGCCCACCAAATTGGAGGCCGAGGGGCCCCACCAACCAAATCGGAGGCTGAGGAGCCCCGCCCACCAAATCGAAGGTCGAGGGGCCCCGCCCACCAAATCGGAGGCCGGGGGTCCCCGCCCACCAAATCGAAGGCCGAGGGGCCCCGCCCACCACATCGGAGGCCGATGGGCCCCGCCCACCAAATCGGAGGCCGAGGGTCCCCGCCCACCAAATCGGAGGCCGAGGGTCCCCGCCCACCAAATCGGAGGCCGAGGGTCCCCGCCCACCAAATCGGAGGCCGAGGGTCCACACCAACCAAATCGGAGGCCGAGGGGCCCCGCCCACCAAATCGAAGGCCGAGGGGCCCCGCCCACCAAAGCGGAGGCCGAGGGTCCCCGCACACCAAATCGGAGGCAGAGGGACCCCGCCCACCAAATCGGAGGCCGAGGGGCCCCACCCACCAAAACGGAGGCCAAGGGTCCCCGACCACCAAATCGGAGGCCGAGGGTCCCTGCCCACCAAATCGGAGGCCGAGGGTCCCCGCCCACCAAATCGGAGGCCGAGGGTCCCCGCCCACCAAATCGGAGGCCGAGAGTCCCCGCCCACCAAATCGGAGGCCGAGGGGCCCCGCCAACCAAATCGGAGGCCGAGGAGCCCCGCCCACCAAATCGAAGGCCGCGCGGCCCCGCCCACCAAAGCGGAGGCCGAGGGGCCCGGCCCCGCCCACCAAAGCGGAGGCCGAGGGGCCCCGCCCACCACATCGGAGGCCGAGGGGCCCCGCCCACCAAATCGGAGGCCGAGGGTCCCCACCCAACAAATCGGAGGCCGAGGGTCCCCATCCACCAAATCGGAGGCCGAGGGTCCCCGTCCACCAAATCGGAGGCCGAGGGTCCCCGCCCACCAAATTGGAGGCCGAGGGTCCCCGCCCACCAAATCGGAGGCCGAGGGGCCCCACCAACCAAATCGGAGGCCGAGGGGCCCCACCCACCAAATCGGAGGCCGAGGGTCCCTGCCCACCAAATCGGAGGCCGAGGGGCCCCGCCAACCAAATCGGAGGCCGAGGGTCCCCGCCCACCAAATCGGAGGCCGAGGGGCCCCAACCACCACATCGGAAGCCGAGGGTCCCCGCCCACCAAATCGGAGGCCGACGGGCCCCACCCACCAAAGCGGAGGCCGAGGGTCCCCGCCCACCAAATCGGAGGCCGAGGGTCCCCGCCCACCAAATCGGAGGCCGAGGGTCCCCGCCCACCAAATTGGAGGCCGAGGGGCCCCACCAACCAAATCGGAGGCCGAGGAGCCCCGCCCACCAAATCGAAGGTCGAGGGGCCCCGCCCACCAAATCGGAGGCCGGGGGTCCCCGCCCACCAAATCGAAGGCCGAGGGGCCCCGCCCACCACATCGGAGGCCGATGGGCCCCGCCCACCAAATCGGAGGCCGAGGGTCCCCGCCCACCAAATCGGAGGCCGAGGGTCCCCGCCCACCAAATCGGAGGCCGAGGGTCCCCGCCCACCAAATCGGAGGCCGAGGGTCCACACCAACCAAATCGGAGGCCGAGGGGCCCCGCCCACCAAAACGAAGGCCGAGGGGCCCCGCCCACCAAAGCGGAGGCCGAGGGTCCCCGCACACCAAATCGGAGGCAGAGGGACCCCGCCCACCAAATCGGAGGCCGAGGGGCCCCTCCCACCAAAACGGAGGCCGAGGGTCCCCGACCACCAAATCGGAGGCCGAGGGTCCCTGCCCACCAAATCGGAGGCCGAGGGTCCCCGCCCACCAAATCGGAGGCCGAGGGTCCCCGCCCACCAAATCGGAGGCCGAGAGTCCCCGCCCACCAAATCGGAGGCTCAGGGGCCCCGCCAACCAAATCGGAGGCCGAGGGTCCCCGCCCACCAAATCAAAGGCCGTGCGGCCCCGCCCACCACAGCGGAGGCCGAGGGGCCCGGCCCCGCCCACCAAAGCGGAGGCCGAGGGGCCCCGCCCACCAAATCGGAGGCCGAGGGTCCCCACCCACCAAATCGGAGGCCGAGGGTCCCCGCCCACCAAATTGGAGGCCGAGGGTCCCCGCCCACCAAATCGGAGGCCGAGGGGCCCCGCCTACCAAATCGGAGGCCGAGGGTCCCCGCCCACCAAATCGGAGGCCGAGGGTCCCCACCCACCAAATCGGAGGCCGAGGGTCCCCATCCACCAAATCGGAGGCCGAGGGTCCCCGTCCACCAAATCGGAGGCCGAGGGTCCCCGCCCACCAAATCGGAGGCCGAGGGGCCCCACCAACCAAATCGGAGGCCGAGGGGCCCCACCCACCAAATCGGAGGCCGAGGGTCCCTGCCCACCAAATCGGAGGCCGAGGGGCCCCGCCAACCAAATCGGAGGCCGAGGGTCCCCGCCCACCAAATCGGAGGCCGAGGGGCCCCAACCACCACATCGGAAGCCGAGGGTCCCCGCCCACCAAATCGGAGGCCGACGGGCCCCACCCACCAAAGCGGAGGCCGAGGGTCCCCGCCCACCAAATCGGAGGCCGAGGGTCCCCGCCCACCAAATCGGAGGCCGAGGGTCCCCGCCCACCAAATTGGAGGCCGAGGGGCCCCACCAACCAAATCGGAGGCCGAGGAGCCCCGCCCACCAAATCGAAGGTCGAGGGGCCCCGCCCACCAAATCGGAGGCCGGGGGTCCCCGCCCACCAAATCGAAGGCCGAGGGGCCCCGCCCACCACATCGGAGGCCGATGGGCCCCGCCCACCAAATCGGAGGCCGAGGGTCCCCGCCCACCAAATCGGAGGCCGAGGGTCCCCGCCCACCAAATCGGAGGCCGAGGGTCCCCGCCCACCAAATCGGAGGCCGAGGGTCCACACCAACCAAATCGGAGGCCGAGGGGCCCCGCCCACCAAAACGAAGGCCGAGGGGCCCCGCCCACCAAAGCGGAGGCCGAGGGTCCCCGCACACCAAATCGGAGGCAGAGGGACCCCGCCCACCAAATCGGAGGCCGAGGGGCCCCTCCCACCAAAACGGAGGCCGAGGGTCCCCGACCACCAAATCGGAGGCCGAGGGTCCCTGCCCACCAAATCGGAGGCCGAGGGTCCCCGCCCACCAAATCGGAGGCCGAGGGTCCCCGCCCACCAAATCGGAGGCCGAGAGTCCCCGCCCACCAAATCGGAGGCTCAGGGGCCCCGCCAACCAAATCGGAGGCCGAGGAGCCCCGCCCACCAAATCGAAGGCCGTGCGGCCCCGCCCACCAAAGCGGAGGCCGAGGGGCCCGGCCCCGCCCACCAAAGCGGAGGCCGAGGGGCCCCGCCCACCACATCGGAGGCCGAGGGGCCCCGCCCACCAAATCGGAGGCCGAGGGTCCCCACCCACCAAATCGGAGGCCGAGGGTCCCCATCCACCAAATCGGAGGCCGAGGGTCCCCGTCCACCAAATCGGAGGCCGAGGGTCCCCGCCCACCAAATTGGAGGCCGAGGGTCCCCGCCCACCAAATCGGAGGCTGAGGGGCCCCACCAACCAAATCGGAGGCCGAGGGGTCCCACCCACCAAATCGGAGGCCGAGGGTCCCTGCCCACCAAATCGGAGGCCGAGGGTCCCCGCCAACCAAATTGGAGGCCGAGGGTCCCCGCCCACCAAATCGGAGGCCGAGGGGCCCCGCCCACCAAATCGGAGGCCGAGAGGCCCCGCCCACCAAATCGGAGGCCGAGGGTCCCCGCCCACCAAATCGGAGGCCGAGGGTCCCCGACCACCACATCGGAGGCCGAGGGGCCCCGCCCACCAAATCGGAGGCCGAGGGGCCCCGCCCACCAAATCGGAGGCCGAGGGTCCCCGCCCACCAAATTGGAGGCCGAGGGTCCCCGCCCACCAAATTGGAGGCCGAGGGTCCCCGCCCACCAAATCGGAGGCCGAGGGGCCCCGCCTACCAAATCGGAGGCCGAGGGTCCCCGCCCACCAAATCGGAGGCCGAGGGTCCCCGCCCACCAAATCGGAGGCCGAGGGGCCCCGCCCACCAAATCGGAGGCCGGAGGTCCCCGCCCACCAAATCGGAGGCCGAGGGGCCCCGCCCACCACATCGGAGGCCGATGGGCCCCGCCCACCAAATCGGAGGCCGAGGGTCCCCGCCCACCAAATCGGAGGCCGAGGGTCCCCGCCCACCAAATCGGAGGCCGAGGGTCCCCGCCCACCAAATCGGAGGCCGAGGGTCCACACCAACCAAATTGGAGGCCGAGGGTCCCCGCCCACCAAATCGAAGGCCGAGGGGCCCCGCCCACCAAATCGGAGTCCGAGGGGCCCCGCCCACCAAAGCGGAGGCCGAGGGTCCCCGACCACCAAATCGGAGGCCGAGGGGCCCCGCCAACCAAATCGGAGGCCGAGGGGCCCCGCCAACCAAATCGGAGGCCGAGGAGCCCCGCCCACCAAATCGAAGGCCGAGCGGCCCCGCCCACCAAAGCGGAGGCCGAGGGGCCCGGCCCCGCCCACCAAATCGGAGGCTGAGGGTCCCCGCCCACCAAATTATTCTTACATTTGAATAAATAAAGTATATATGGATTCTAGACTCCCGATTCTTTAGAATCGGGCTGCCATCTAGTAGTATTATAAATGCATATGAGTAAAGCTTGTATAAGGTGCCAGTCAGTGCAGTGCGTGTAGGGCACCAATTTGGCTTACAGCTTGTCAGTGACAGCCATACTATTGGGTCAAGCAAGCTTCTCCGTACTATATAAATGTGCCCCAAAAGGATAATCACCCCTATTCTCCCAAATAAAACTACAAAGATTGCAGTATTAGTTGTATTAGTTTGTATTTCCCCAAAAAAAATCACAATTTTTGGTTCTTAAAGGGAACCTGTCACCCCCAAAATCGATGTGAGGTAAGCTCACCGTCATCAGGGGCTTATCTACAGCATTCTGTAATGCTGTAGATAAGCCCCCGATGTTACCTGAAAGAGGAGAAAAAGAGGGTATATTATACTCACCCAGGGGCGGTCCCGCTGCGGTCCGGTCTGATGGGTGTCTCAGGTCCACTCCAGCGCCTCCTATCTTCATTCCATGATGTCCTCTTCTGGTCTTCACGCCGCAGCTCCGGCACAGGCGTACTTTGTCTGCCCTGTTGAGGGCAGCGCAAAGTACTGCAGTGTGCAGGCGCCGGGCCTCTCTGTCCTTTCCGGCGCCCACGCACTGCAGTACTTTGCTCTGCCCTCAACAGGGCAGGCAAAGTACACCTGCGCTAGAGCCGCGGCATGAAGACCAGAAGAGGACATCATGGAATGAAGATGGGAGGCGCTATACCAGACCTGAGACACCCATCGGAGCGGGACCGCCCCTGGGTGAGTATAATCTAATGTCATTTTCTCATCTTTCAGGTAACATCGGGGGCTTATCCACAGCATTACAGAATGCTGTAGATAAGCCCCTGATGCCGGTGAGCTTACCTCACCATCGATTTTGGGGGTGACAGGTTCCCTTTAATAAGAGTCTAACGTATGGACCAGGGATACATGCTAAATGGTTTCAATTGCAGATCGATATGTATTGTTTTTTCAGATCAATTAAATTGAAAGAATGGTTTTCTAATAAGATTGTTATTCCATGGGCAATTGATGGTGAATTCAATCTGCAGAAAATTTCTTTGTTTAAGAAAAGTAATTTTACTTCACCCAGTCATTCAGCGGTAATTGATGCATTTATTTCTGCACTGAAACATTATCTTGACAAATTAAAAGATATGTCAGGTAAACATTTTAAACAGTCCAATCTAATATATAATTGCCTAGAATACTACTTCCTGCAATTTGTGCCAACTTCCGTGGCTTTGTCCGGAGCTAATGTCCAGAGCTAATGTCCGGAGCTAATGTCCGGAGCTAATGTCCGGAGATAAGTGACGTCACCAGTGTCCTACACCCAGGCAGATCACAGGGGCCCCAGGCAGCATATGGGGCCCCAGGCAGAGCACAGTGGCCCCAGGCAGAGCACAGGGGCCCCAGGCAGCATATGGGGCCCCAGGCAGAGCACAGTGGTCCCAGGCAGAGCACAGGGGCCCCAGGCAGCCTATGGGGCCCCAGGCAGAGCACAGTGGCCCCAGGCAGAGCACAGGGGCCCCAGGCAGCATATGGGGCCCCAAGCAGAGCACAGGGGCCCCAGGCAGCATATGGGGCCCCAGGCAGAGCACAGTGGCCCCAGGCAGAGCACAGGGGCCCCAGGCAGAACATGGGGCCCCAGGCAGAGCACAGGGGCCACAGGCAGAGCACAGGGGCCCCAGGCAGCATATGGGGCCCCAGGCAGAGCACAGGGGCCCCAGGCAGCATATGGGGCCCCAGGCAGAGCACAGTGGCCCCAGGCAGCATATGGGGCCCCAGGCAGAGAACAGTGGCCCCAGGCAGAGCACAGGGGCCCCAGGCAGCATATGGGGCCCCAGGCAGAGCACAGTGGTCCCAGGCAGAGCACAGGGGCCCCAGGCAGCTTATGGGGCCCCAGGCAGAGCACAGTGGCCCCAGGCAGAACATGGGACCCCAGGCAGAGCACAGTGGCCCCAGGCAGAGCACAGGGGCCCCAGGCAGAACATGGGGCCCCAGGCAGAGCACAGGGGCCCCATGCAGAGCACAGGGGCCCCAGGCAGCATATGGGGCCCCAGGCAGAGCACAGGGGCCCCAGGCAGCATATGGGGCCCCAGGCAGAGCACAGTGGCCCCAGGCAGAGCACACACCAAATCGGAGGCCGAGGGGCCCCGCCAACCAAATCGGAGGCCGAGGGGCCCCGCCAACCAAATCGGAGGCAGAGGAGCCCCGCCCACCAAATCGAAGGCCGAGCGGCCCCGCCCACCAAAGCGGAGTCCGAGGGGCCCGGCCCCGCCCACCAAAGCGGAGGCCGAGGGGCCCCGACCACCACATCGGAGGCCGAGGGGCCCCGCCCACCAAATCGGAGGCCGAGGGTCCCCGCCCACCAAATCGGAGGCCGAGGGTCCCCGCCCACCAAATCGGAGGCCGAGGGTCCCCACCCACCAAATCGGAGGCCGAGGGTCCCCGCCCACCAAATCGGAGGCCGAGGGTCCCCGCCCATTAAATTGGAGGCCGAGAGTCCCCGCCCACCAAATCGGAGGCCGAGGGGCCCCGCCAACCAAATCGGAGGCCGAGGGGTTTCGCCAACCAAATCGGAAGCCGAGGAGCCCCGCCCACCAAATCGAAGGCCGAGCGGCCCCGCCCACCAAAGCGGAGGCCGAGGGGCCTGGCCCCACCCACCAAAGCAGAGGCCGAGGGGCCCCGCCCACCACATCGGAGGCCGAGGGGCCCCGCCCACCAAATCGGAGGCCGAGGGTCCCCGCCCACCAAATCGGAGGCCGAGGGTCCCCGCACACCAAATCGGAGGCCGAGGGTCCCCGCCCACCAAATCGAAGGCCGAGGGTCCCCGCCCACCAAATCAGAGGCCGAGGGGCCCCACCAACCAAATCGGAGGCCGAGGGGCCCCGCCCACCAAATCGGAGGCCGAGGGTCCCCACCCACCAAATCGGAGGCCGAGGGGCCCCGCCAACCAAATCGGAGGCCGAGGGGCCCCGCCCACCAAATCGGAGGCCGAGGGTCCCCGCCCACCAAATCGGAGGCCGAGAGTCCCCGCCCACCAAATCGGAGGATAAGGGGCCCCGCCAACCAAATCGGTGGCCGAGGGGCCCCGCCAACCAAATCGGAGGCCGAGGAGCCCCGCCCAACAAATCGAAGGCCGAGCGGCCCCGCCCACCAAAGCGGATGCCGAGGGGCCCGGCCCCGCCCACCAAAGCGGAGGCTGAGGGGCCCCGACCACCACATCGGAGGCCGAGGGGCCCCGCCCACCAAATCGGAGGCCGAGGGGCCCCGCCAACCAAATCGGAGGCCGAGGGTCCCCGCCCACCAAATCGGAGGCCGAGGGTCCCTGCCCACCAAATTGGAGGCCAAGGGTCCCCGCCCACCAAATCGGAGGCCGAGGGGCTCCGCCTACCAAATCGGAGGCCGAGGGTCCCCGCCCACCAAATCGGAGGCCGAGGGTCTCCGCCCACCAAATCGGAGGCAGAGGGTCCCCGCCCACCAAATCGGAGGCCGGGGGTCCCCGCCCACCAAATCGGAGGCCGAGGGGCCCCGCCCACCACATCGGAGGCCGATGGGCCCCGCCCACCACATCGGAGGCCGAGGGTCCCCGCCCACCAAATCGGAGGCCGAGGGTCCCCGCCCACCAAATCGGAGGCCGAGGGTCCCCGCCCACCAAATCGGAGGCCGAGGGTCCCCGCCCACCAAATCGGAGGCCGAGGGTCCCCGCCCACCAAATCGGAGGCCGAGGGGCCCCGCCCACCAAATCGAAGGCCGAGGGGCCCCGCTCACCAAAGCGGAGGCCGAGGGTCCCTGCACACCAAATCGGAGGCAGAGGGACCGCGCCCACCAAATCGGAGGCCGAGGGGCCCCGCCCACCAAAGCGGAGGCCGAGGGTCCCCGACCACCAAATCGGAGGCCGAGGGTCCCTGCCCACCAAATCAGAGGCCGAGGGTCCCCGCCCACCAAATTGGAGGCCGAGGGTCCCCGCCCACCAAATCGGAGGCCGAGAGTCCCCGACCACCAAATCGGAGGCCGAGGGGCCCCGCCAACCAAATCGGAGGCCGAGGGGCCCCGTCCACCAAATCGGAGGCCGAGGGTCCACACCATCCAAATCGGAGGCCGAGGGGCCCCGCCCACCAAATCGGAGGCCGACGGGCCCCCGCCCACCAAAGCGGAGGCCGAGGGTCCCCGCCCACCAAAGCGGAGGCCGAGGGTCCCCGCCCACCAAATCGGAGGCCGAGGGGCCCCGCCCACCAAATCGGAGGCCGAGGGTCCCCACCCATCAAATCGGAGGCCGAGGGTCCCCGCCCACCAAATCGGAGGCCGAGGGGCCCCGCCAACCAAATCGGAGGCCGAGGCGCCCCGCCCACCAAATCGGAGGCCGAGGGTCCCCGCCCACCAAATCGGGGGCCGAGGGGCCCCGCCAACCAAATCGGAGGCTGAGGGGCCCCGCCCACCAAATTGGAGGCCGAGGGTCCCCGCCCACCAAATCAGAGGCCGAGAGTCCCCGCCCACCAAATCGGAGGATAAGGGGCCCCGCCAACCAAATCGGAGGCCAAGGGGCCCCGCCAACCAAATCGGAGGCCGAGGATCCCTGCCAACCAAATCGGAGGCCGAGGGGCCCCGCCAACCAAATCGGAGGCCGAGGGTCCCCGCCCACCAAATCGGAGGCCGAGGGTCCCCGCCCACCAAATCGGAGGCCGAGGGTCCTCGCCCACCAAATCGGAGGCCGAGGGTCCCCGCCCACCAAATCGGAGGCCGAGGAGCCCCACCAACCAAATCGGAGGCCGAGGGGCCCCGCCCACCAAATCGGAGGCCGAGGATCCCTGCCCACCAAATCGGAGGCCGAGGGGCCCCGCCCACCAAATCGGAGGCCGAGGGGCCCCGCCCACCAAATCGGAGGCCGAGGGGCCCCGCCCACCAAATCGGAGGCCGAGGGTCCCCGCCCACCAAATCGGAGGATAAGGGGCCCCGCCCACCAAATCGGAGGCCGAGGGGCCCCACCAACCAAATCGGAGGCCGAGGAGCCCCGCACACCAAATCGAAGGCCGAGCGGCCCCGCCCACCAAAGCGGAGGCAGAGGGACCCCGCCCACTAAATCGGAGGCCGTGGGGCCCCGCCAACCAAAGCGGAGGCCGAGGGTCCCCGCCCACCAAATTGGAGGCAGAGGGACCCCGCCCACCAAATCGGAGGCCGAGGGGCCCCGCCCACCAAAGCGGAGGCCGAGGGTCCCCGCCCACCAAATCGGAGGTCGAGGGTCCCCGCCCACCAAATCAGAGGCCGAGGGTCCCCGCCCACCAAATCGGAGGCCGTGGGTCCCCGCCCACCAAATCGGAGGCCGAGGGTCCCCACCCACCAAATCGGAGGACGAGGGGCCCCACCAACCAAATCGGAGGCCGAGGAGCCCCGCCCACCAAAAGTAAGTGCGCCCCCAATAGTAAGTGCGCCCCCGGGTGCAAAAGTAAGTGCGCCCCCGGGTGCAAAAGTAAGTGCGCCCCCGGGTGCAAAAGTAGGTGCGCCCCCGGGTGCAAAAGTAAGTGCGCCCCCGGGTGCAAAAGTAAGTGCGCCCCCAGGTGCAAAAGTAAGTGCGCCTCCGGGTGCAAAAGTAAGTGCGCCCCCGGGTGCAAAAGTAAGCGCGCCCCCGGCCCCGGGTGCAAAAGTAAGCGCGCCCCCCAGTCCCGTGTGTGAAAAGTGCTGCTGTTTAGCTGGTAGCGCTGTTCAAGCACCATGTATTTCCTTCAGGAAATGCCCATCTAATATATAATTGCCTAGAATACTACTTCCTGCAATTTGTGCCAAGAAAGAACATACCAATATACATAGTTATTGATACATATTATTTATTATTTACATTATTGTTCTTAAGCAAAGAACCGTTGTTGTGGCATTTGCCACAACACGCAAAGTTGTTGTCTGATGTCTTTCATCACTCCCCTCATAAGCATGTTCATGGATCCTGTGTAACTGTACCTTAAATAACAAGAATTGTCAAGAGCTGGTGAGTGCAGCCATTTTTTGTTCTTTCTTACTATTATTTATTAATTGTATTATTCTTACATTTGAATAAATAAAGTATATATGGATTCTAGACTCCCGATTCTTTAGAATCGGGCTGCCATCTAGTCTTACTATAAAATAATTCAAACCTTTAAGTGAACTTGCCCATGATGATGACATTATTATCAAACCTTGACGAGAGATCGTTTCTGGAGTGGATTCGGTATTTAACAAAAAATATGGTATATTTCTAGATAAAGTAATAAATCCATTAACAAAAAAATTAAAATCTTTCATAAAGGATACTACTGATTTCTTACTGAAGTTAGACAATTTTTTACCAACTAAATAAGTGATCTTGGCCTTGTTTGACATCACATCATTATACTCATGAATTGAACACGAAATTGACATCACACCTTTAAAAATGCAAATTGGCACTTTTGAATGTATCCACTGACTTTGTCTATGTATGCCACCACTTACAACACATTATGATGTGGTGGCAGTACATAGACAACGTTTTTCTCCTATGAACAGGTATGCAGAATGAAATTTATGATTTTCATTTATTTATAAATAAAATTGATCTCACCATTAAATTTACCTTAATTAACTCTAAAACTAATATTCAATTCTTGGATGTTCTGATAGAACAACAAAATAACAAGATTAGCACTTTCCTCTGTGTCAAATCAACTGATAAGAATGACTTACTAAATTATTAAAGTTACCATTCAAGGAAAACTATGAAATCAATACCATATAGCAAATTCCTAAGAGTAAAAAGGATAGTAAGTGACAAAGAAGAATTAATAAAATCAATTGATATGTTAGTAATCACATTTAAAGTAACAGGGTACCCTCAGCACCTTTTGGATATGCAAAATAATTAGGTACTATTTCTGGATAGGTCTGTGGTTTTCAACCAGGAAAAGAAAAAAATAATTTTTCAGGAACCCCCTGGTTACAACATATAATGAAAAAAGTGGACAGCTACAATCATCAGAAAATACTGGGCTATGTTAACTAAATGTCTCCTCAATGTAGAGGAATTTAAGAAACCCAATTATTTTCTTACAGAAGGCGCAAAAATATACTAGACCATCTCATACAATCAGATATTAGATTTTTGAAAAAAACAGCACAAACGTATTTGATAGGCACTCATAGAAAGGCATGTTATACTTGTCCACCACTTGTCCACCTTCTGTGAACTGTTTCCTTAAGCAAAAAGGATCCAAGTTTACTCATCCAATTACTTATGTAACATATCATATCAAACACTACCTGATGTGTAATTCTGATTATGTCATGTACCTCCTCCAGTGTCTGTGTTCCTTGTGGAATATCGGTGAGACTACGTGGGATTTTAAGACCAGGATCAATCACCACCGATATACCATAAGGAAGAAGAGACCTTCCAGTCCCTAAATATTTTGTAGAGGAGGGACACAATGAAAAGCAACTCAGATTTATGATTATATATTGTTCCCCCACAAAGAAGGAGAGGGGATAGAATCTGTCATCTAAAACAAAGAGGTGAATTTATAATTAACTCAATTTTTGCCTTCCCTCTTTACCTAGATTCTTGCTCTTTCATACAGTGGTATAATTAGATTGTATATTTTTACTATATCCCCTTTGGGATTATGTAAAGGATTTTATGAAATTTTAATTATTTCTTTTTTATTCACAGATCACTGTCACACACTTTCAGGTGGTCTAATTTAATGAATATTATGTTTAATGTTAAAAAATAAAAGTAAACATTTTTTTACTAATGCATATTTTGTCATAATCTTCTAGCCAAGTACTAATTTATGAGTCTTGTGGTTATGTGAGCTATAGAATTAAAAGCGCATATCTTTCTAATGTTGGGTGACAATTTAAGGTTGGCTCATGTCACTGTCCTTCTTCCTTCCTTTTGGTGTTGATGGAGGCCTTGTCCTGTAAGGGCTTGACTCATACCTGTCACCTTTTGCTCTGTGACTATCCCCATGGGTGAGTGACAGCTGCAGGGCCATAGGCATGTTGAATTGACCATACTTACATTCCCCTTGTACACCCTAGTGCTGTACTTATTGTGCTTACTCAGCCTGGATATGGGGAGCATTTGCATCTTGGAAATGGCTCACAGTAGTTGCTGCACCTTTAAAGAGCTTATGAAGTCATCGGATTATAGTTGGTAAAGTTTTCCCCGAACAAAGATGGCGACCGCACATCAGAAACGCTAACTGCGAATGCACAAAATCCTTTTGAGGCTCTGGCAGCTGTGATCTCCTGACTGATTATGACTCGTATAGACATGCGCAATTGCATTTTTCTGGATGCCAAATTTGGCGTCTTATGTATTTGATTAACAATTTGATTGCAAATTGGGAGAGTCATACTTCTCATTAAGACACAGCACATGTGCCCATTTGTATCCAATTAATGCAATTTGCACTATTATGAATCTATTTACAATCACTGTAATCATATTTCTAACACATGTTATCAGATCATGTATATCTGTTTTTTATGCACAGGTGCTTCTCAAAAATTTAGAATATCATCAAAAAGTTAATTTATTTCAGTTCTTCAATACAAAAAGTGAAACTCATATTATATAGAGTGTTGTGAATTCTGCTCTTGGGCTCCCTCCGGTGGTTGTTGGTGGTAGTGCAGTTGTCTTGGGGTTGTAATCCAGGGCAGGTGTTTCTGCTGATTGCAGCTCTAATAGGTATTTAGGTGTGCAGGATCCATGAGTCCTTGCCAGTTGTCCATTGTTCTTGGAGGGATTGCGTCTCTCTCTGGTTCCTCATGCCCTGCTGCCAATTCAGCTAAGATAAGTGTCTGTTTTTTTGTCTCTGTGCACACATGCAGTGCGCTTTGCAATTCAGTGCAATTCATTGTGTTTTTGTCCAGCTTAGACTTTGTTTGCATTTTTCAGTCATGCTGGATTCTCAGGAGATGCAGATATACTTTCTGTGTCTTTAGTTAGATGTAGAATATTTGTATTATCTGCTGTGGATAGTTTTAGGATTTTAATACTGACCGCTTAGAATTCTGTCCTATCCTTTTCTGTTTAGCTAGAAGTGCCTCTTTTGCTAAATCCTGTTTTTCTGCCTGCGTGTGTCTTTCCTCTTATACTCACAGTCAATATTTGTGGGGGGCTGCCTATCCTTTGGGGTTCTGCTCTGAGGCAAGATAGAATTCCCATTTCCATCTATAGGGGTATTTAGTCCTCCGGCTGTGTCGAGGTGTCTAGGACGTGTTAGGTACATCCCACGGCTACTTCTAGTTGCGGTGTTAGTTTAGGGTTTGCGGTCAGTACAGGTACCACCTACTCCTGAGAAAGTCTCTCATGCGGCTCCAAGGTCACTGGATCATAACAATAGAGCCATTAAACAGAGTGATCTATTTCAAGTGTTTATTTCTGTTAAAGGGAATCTGTCACCCCAAAAATTGTATATGTGCTAAGGCCACCGGCATCAGGGGATTATCTACAGCATTATGTAATGCTGTAGATAAGACCCTGATGTAAACTGAAAGATAAGAAAAATAGGTTATATTATACTCACCCATGGGCAGTCCCGCTGCGGTTCGGGTCCAATGGGTGTTGTGACTCCTAGCTTCATACGATGACGTCCTCTTCTTGTCTTCCTGCCGTGGCTGTGGCACAGGCGTACTTTGTCTGCCCTGTTGAGGGCAGCGTAAAGTACTGTAGTGCGCAGGTGCCGGGCCTCTCTGACCTTTCCCGGCACCTGCGCTCTGCAGTACTTTGCTCTGCCCTCAACAAGGCAGACAAAATACGCCTGCTCTGGAGCCGCAGCAGGAAGACAAGAAGAGGACATCATAGTAAGAAGATGGGAGGCACCGGACCCGGACCGTGATGCCCATCGATCCAGGCTCACCCTCGGACGCGCCCTGCTTCTTTCCGGCAGCCTTCCTTCCTAAGAATGAGCGCGTGAAGGACCTTAGATGACGTCACGGCTTGTCCATGTGACCGCTCACGACCAATCACAAGCCGCGACGTCACCGCAGGTCATTCACGTGCTCATTCTTAGGAAGGAAGCCTGCCGGTTAGTACCAGGGCGCGTCCGAGGGTGAGTATATCAATATTTTTTATTTTGATTCTTTATTTAACACTTAAATATGGATTCCGATACCGATTCCCGATATCGCAAACATATCGGAACTCGGTATCGGAATTCCGATACCAGATTCAGAAGATCGCCGACCTCATGGCTGACCCCACACAGGGGTCGGGTCGGGTTTCATGAAACCCGACTTTGCCAAAAGTCGGCGACTTCTGAAAATGGCCGACCCGTTTCGCTCAACCCTACTGCTACCGTGACGGCAGCCTTATAGATAGATGGTTGATTTGGACAGCGGTCACATCAGTGATGCGACTGCTATCCCCACCAGCCGGAACACACTGACACAGGAGCGCATGAGAACTTTCCAGGAGTACCACTACATGACAATTTCAACATAATTTGAATGAGTCCCTCCTTTATGTCTAACACAGAGTGTATCTGTGTCCCTCTTCCATCTAAGTTTTGGCAGTTTTTGCTTCCTTCATAAATTACACTGAAATTTCCAATTTTTTAATAAAGCAATAAAAATAAATTAAAATAAATTAAAAACTAATAAAAAGTTTAATTTTTTGTTTGCTTAAATTATTATTATTTTTTTATTTTAAATTTTGCCTTATATGCAAGTCTTTTTACAAGAAAGAATGTTTTTTAACATTTTTTTCCTGTCAACTTCAATTTCTTGTTGATTTTGAATGTTTTATTGTCAGTGGAGTAAAAGTGTGACACCATTGTTCTCAGCAGTGATCTGGGAGTCAGAGATGCTTCCAGGGGTCATCCCCATGCTGTTCTCCTTCCATTCAGCACTTTTCCTTCTATTTTAAATGTAAGAATGCCCCCAGAGTGTATATTTAAAACAAATATTGCTCTGTGATCTTTAACTCTCCATCAGGCGCAGCTGATCAAACAGGCACAGCTCAATTGCAATTAGTTTTGTTTCTCTCATCTCTCCAAGTTATCAGAAAATCTCCCCGCTCCCAGTTATTTACTGTATTTACATACTCTTTGAAAACTGATCCCGCAGTGTTAAGCCCCCGTCACACTAAGCGAGGTCGCTAGCGAGATCGCTGTTGAGTCACAAGTTTTGTGACGCAACAGCGACCTCAGTAGCGATCTCGCTATGTTTGACACGTAGTAGCGACCAGGCCCCTGCTGTGAGATTGCTGGTCGTGTCGGAATGGCCTGGACCTTTTTTTGATCGTTGACGTCCCGCTGACATCGTTGAATCGGTGTGCGTGACACGGATTCAGCGATGTCTTCACTGGTAACCAGGGTAAACATCGGGTTACTAAGCACAGGGCCGCGCTTAGTAACCCGATGTTTACCCTGGTTACCATCGTAAATGTAAAAAAACCCAAACACTACATACTCACATTCCGGTGTCTGTCAGGTCCCTTGCCGTCTGCTTCCCGCACTGACTGAGTGCCGGCCGTAAAGTGAAAGCACAGCACAGCGGTGACGTCACCGCTCTGCTGTTAGGGCCGGCGCTCAGTCAGTGCAGGAAGCGGACGCCAGGGGACGCAAAGGTGAGTATGTAGTGTTTGTTATTTTACATTTTACACTGGTAACCAGGGTAAACATCGGGTTACTAAGCGCGGCCCTGCGCTTAGCAACCCGATGTTTACCCTGGTTACTCGGGGACCTCGGCATCGTTGGTCGCTGGAGAGCTGTCTGTGTGACAGCTCCCCAGCAACCACACAGCGACTAAACAGCGACGCTGCAGCGATCGGAATCGTTGTCTGTATCGCTGCAGCGTCGCTAAGTGTGATGGGGCCTTTACAGCAGAACTTCCAGAGAACAAATCTGAGCTTTATGGCTTCTCAGGCTCACTGTGCCTGAACTCGTCTCACATTTGAAGGTTAATATTTTCTCTTTCTATTAATCACAATTGTTTATTTAGCTTGTTTTATGAATGAATGAGTAATGCAAAGTTTGTGGAAATAAATAGGGTTTTCTTAGAAAGAAGAGCGTGGCCTCTAAGGCATATTGCACCATAATACGTACTCTCTGTTTTGTTTCAGATTCTTTGCTGAAATGGCTACTAAAATGTTTGATTTTTCTAACCTCCTTCATGGCGAAGAAATAAAGAATCTGCTGCTAAGTCATGATGCGGGAGACGCTTCACTGAGTGAAGATTTAGGGGAAGAGAGTTACATTTCACCTCAAGATGAGGTGGAAGAATGTAAAAGAGATTCAGAAACAGATCAGTGTGGTGAAGAGACTGGTACAGATGAAAAAGATAAAGATAACACCTATTTGGGCAAAGATAAAAAAAACAAGTGGAGCAAGAAGCCACTTAGAACGGTATCCAGAACATCAATCGCTGGCCGATGGTCATCTTCTTCGCGATGTTGAATGTGAGTGGTATCAATTCACAAGTGATTTACTTCAGCAATCAACTGGAACCACTGAGTAGAAGAATTTATCTGAAAACATTGGCTAATGAACTAGTGAGTGGTGTGATGCCGCGATCACTAGCGGGTTGGGGAATACTCGCTTGGCAACAGGATAAAAGTAGACAGGCACATTTTTTCACATAAACAGTCCATGTGGTTTATTATACACTCAGCATAAACCACTGTAGGCCATATTACATATCACAGACCTCACAGAGTCCTTAGCACTTCATAGTACACGGCTATGAAACGCAGTCACTAAACACGCCGGACCTCTTTGTCCAGTTATCGCGGGTGACCACACACCGAACAGTTCATTAATGTCCATGGAATACAACAGGCACCAACACACGGCATTAGGTTGCAGTCTCCTGTCAGTACTCTCTCCTGGGAAGCTGCTGAACTGTGATCATCATCCCTGTGACTAGTGCACTCCCGACAGTCCAGATCCTCAGATGGACGATAGCTTCCCCAATGCAGTGCCATAACAGAATCTGCACACACAGCCTCTCTGTGCACTATTCAGAACGTCTGTCCCCACCTGGGACTGTCCAATACACAGGCCTCCAGGTCCAAGGCCTCCCCATGTGCTCTTCAGTGATCTGTTCCTACTCCCAGGACCTCCCAACACAGAGGCCATCCAGGACCTGACACACGGACCAATCAGGTGCATATGTTCCACAACCATGTTACCACCATGGTCACATTATATACTTGTAACCACTCCAATAGGTGGTAGGTGTGTGGTTAGTCAGACTTACCCATCTCTTCAACTAACCCTATAAGCCTCCCTTTAAAGTAAACAAACACTTGGTCCCAGAACAACATTACTTCAGGCTTACAGCACAGACTACCTCTGCGACACATACCGGCCATTTGCAATCATGCCTGCAACTACCATGCATTCCCAAGGCCTCAATACGCCTCCATGCGTATTCTGAGGAGAGCATGCAGCGCCCCTTAGCTGTAACAGGGGTCACTGCATCACAGTGGAGAGCTACTTCAAAGAAGTCTGAAGACGAATGGAATCTCCTCTATCCTGCAAGTCCGTCTGGAAAGATTTCATCCGACAAATGATTGTGAAAAATCACCACCTTTCCCACTTCCCAAAAGATGTAGATGCACCACCTGCACCGTTGGAACTGGTGGCAAAAGGATGTCAAAATATGAATGCAAAAAAATGTCACAACGCGATCTGCCTGTCCCATGCAAATATGATCTGCAAACCTTGCTTCTTAAGAGTAGTTACTTCTGCTGAACATGTAACATCTGAATCTGAGTGAATAGTAATCAAGTAGCATCTAAGTGAATTATTATTGGGTTTTTTCCTAATTTTAATGTTTAGTAATAATTATATGAAAACTGGAGGCTATTTGGCAGTAAATGAGAAATGTGGTACTTTTTGTTTTAATATGTTTATGGTTATTTTGTCTTTTTGGCAACTGATTTTGTGTTCTCTCTTTTAATACATCTACATGAAAGTCACTGATTACTTTTAGAGTAATCTAAAATAATCTAAAGTAATCTAAAATAGTACTTTTAGATAATTAGATATTATAGGTGGTTTTATAACCTGTGCCTGTCTGGTGCACTGTGCCTGAACTCAGGAGTGCCAGAGGTGTGCCTGTCGCAGGGTCAAAAAATATTAAATGCTCCATGGAATTAATGGTGCTACATAAATAAATAATAATAATAATGAAATAAGTTTTACTCATCTAATCCTGATCCTCCAGTGATGTCATTACACCACCTGCTCTGGAACATTAATGTCTTGTAGGCTAATAGTATACAGCAGCCTCTTGACCTTCAAGATGGAGAGTGTGTAGGCCGGGTTCCTATGCTTCCTTGTTCCACCCAAGGATTCATTTGTATCTCACTCTTGGTGATGCAGAAACAGTTCAAAATGATGCTTGCTAGCAGATCCGTGGCACCAGGCAAGAAGTCCAGGGCATTTACCTTGGATGTTTGGCACTAGTGATACCACTGGTGATAGCCAATGCTACAGTATAATGTTTCTGAAAAGGAAGTATACATATATATACGGTATTACAATGTATGACTATAACACTAGCCTTACTGCTTACCTAACAGATCAGATTCATTTCAATTTGTATCAATGTTCTTCCCCAATATTATACATTTCCATAATGTGTATAAATGTACCTGTAGAAATAATTCTTGTCTTGGCTCATTTTCTTTTATATTAGGGAAAATACCTTCCATTAAAGCAGTTTGCATTCATTTTCCACCATAGCAGTGAAATGATTGTATAAAATGATTGCCTTGTGATAGTGGCTTAACACAGTACAAGGCTGACAAATAAATAATGGATGCATTGTCTCATGTTAGACATACATTGAGATCATTCAAACCATAGCTGGGCTGTAAGGTTTACAACCTAGCTCTATTAATTTTCTCTTTATAGTGAAAGAAACGCACTTGATATTTCTGTACACATTCAGTGAACATTGTGTGTTAATACATCATTGTCTGATGAGTTAAAGTCTTTAATGCTGCAATTGTGCTGGAATCTGGAAATATGCACCCAGAGACCCTGACAATTTATTCGGCTTTTGCTTCCGCTGTGACATATTTTAAAATACTGAGTATAATTAATACTGTTGTGTTCCTGGCAATTGTGGCATTAGATGGTGCAGTCTGTTCTACTGCTGAGAAATAATGAGAAACAAAAGTCATTTCATTGGAAAAAAATGTTCCCATGTCATTATGCCGTCCATAGCACTGGGTGCTTCTAGCGTAATACCAATCTGTAGGTGCTGTACATACAATATACATGTGAATATGGTAGCTATTAAAGGGGAACCTGAAACAAGCTTTTAACTTCTCCCCCCGTGCACACGCACACACATACACACATACGCACACCAAAACATTTAAATGACTGCACCCCTTTAGAAGAAACAATAGTTGATAGTGCAGCGCCCCAGAGTCCTGGTCGTTGCAGTAATGTCGCTCTGGCACTAAGGGGAGTGATGTTACGTCTGATTGCACTAAAGGAGTTTCTCTGACCAGGTAACACTCACACTACACTTCACACTCCGGCCACCAGGGGGGGGGTTCTATCTAGTAGGCCACTCCTCACACTCTGGTAAAACTGGGGGTTGGACAGGAAGACAGGGAGAGCAGTAACTGGGAAGAGCTAGTGAGAGGACCTGTCAGGGATGGGATCCTGGCAGACTCCTAAGAGCAGAACTAACCAGTGAACAACGGGAATACAGAAAAGAGGCATTAGGACCAGAAGGAGTCGTGCTGTTAGACCGAGGCAACATCCTTCTGAGGCGCAAACAGTCGGTGGCCGGAACGCCGAGCAAGTAAGAGACTCTAAGTACTACTGCAAACCACGGCCGGACAGCCAATTACAGGTTGGCTGTCTCACACAAATCACCTAAGCAGACAACGGAGGCAGCTGTGGGAGAGGGGCGACTCTAGGGTCCCGGAAGAACTCCAGGCCTACCCCGTCATACGGGTGCGTCCTAGCCATATCATCTGGGGGACGGAGAGAACGAACATCAGAGACAGACAGAATCAGTTGTGAGGACTATCCCGGGAGCTCAGCAGGGAAGGACTACAACACACAGCGCTAGAAGGTAGACACTGATTCCCACCTGTAAAGAGAACTCCTGATGTGCCTTTGGACCGGCCGGTCTCAAACAGCCCTGTTGACAGCGCTCTGGACTGAGGATTCTAAAACCTTCAGTAAAGAGGTAAAGAGACTGCAACCTGGTGTCCTCGTTATTTATTGCGACCGGCACTTCACAACTTCACCATCATTCACCACTCTTTTACCGGACGTCCCCCGGACAGGCAGGGCCACGGACCGGGCTTAGCCGCCATCACAACCCCCCAGAACAGAGACTCTGAGGCCCGGTGCCGGGTACCCCTTGGCCCCGCGGCAGTGGGGGCGCTCCAATACCTTTATGACCCCAAAATTGCTGCTCCAGCAACAGAAAGACATATCTTGTAGTTCTGCCAAGAAGTGCATTGGGGTGTGGTGATGCACTTACATATCTTCTCAGTCTCCACCGTATTACTTATCAAGCAGCTCCTTCTCCAAGGTGATTGAGACATCAGTGACTGCGTGCTAGAGCAAGTGACCTGTCAATTAGCCAAGTGAGGGCGCTGCTAGCTAGGAAATACAGCAGAGGCTGAGGAGCTGCAAGTGTATCATTATCCCCCAATGCACTTACAGACTTAACTTCGAGATACGATTTCTTGCTGCTGGAGATTTAATATCTTACCTTTTAGAGGGCTACACAGTCATATAAATGATTTGGTGGGTAAAGCTTCTAAAAGGTTTCCTTTAACTGTGATATTCTATATTGTTCTGGTAAATATTTGGTAGCATATGCATGCTTAGTATTATTTTTTGCCGTCAGTCACAATCCGTTGGCTCGACGGATCCGTCGCAGATTGTGAAAAACTGATGCAACGGATCGTTTTTTTTTATGGATCCGACTAGCGGATCTGGCTAATTGGATCGGAGCATGCTCAGTTAAAAAAAATGGAATCCATCACCGAATTCTGTCATTTGATGGATCCGGCGCTATAGGCTTCCATACTAGCAAACAACGGACGGCAACGGATCCGGCGCTGTCTGTTTTTTCGACATACACAAAAAACTTTACTTTGTCCATTACCTCCGTCCAACGGGCAAACAAATAAAGGGTAAGGGTGCAGAGCACACCAGAAACAAGTGGATGTTATAATTTATGGCCTACAGATGGATGTTGCATGTGAAGTTATTTTAACAATCCACTGATAGCCTGAATATTATTTTATTCTATTGAGCTGTATTTACTGATTTACCATATTCCAGACCTGCAAGCTACCTGGAGTGCCTAGAAGTAGAATGCATTCAGTGTCCAAAGACATGACCAATGTAAGAACGGGAAGGCTGAAACCCGACCACCACTGAGCAAGACATAGATGTTAAAGCACCAAGACTGGACCAAGAAATATCTGAAAACAGAATTTTCAAAGGTTTTATGGAGTGGTGAGATGAGAGTGACTTTAAATAGACTAGATGGATGTGCCCGTGGCTGGATCAGTAAGGGGCACAGACTTCGAACTTGACCCAGACGCCAGCAATGAGGAGGTGGGGTTCTTCTATGGTCTGGAAAAATTAAAGATGAGCTAATTGGTCTCAAAATCAACTCAAAAACCTACTGCTAGTTTTTAGAAGACACTTTCGTCAAGTAGTGGTACAAGAAGAAGAATGCAACTTTCAAGAAAACCATGATTTTTATGGACTATGCCCCATCGCAGCATCGAAGTCTCCACTGTTTTGATGCCAGTAAAAACTTAAAGAAAATAGAATCATGACATGGTCCCTTTCTCATCTGACCTAAACCTATTGAGAACTTAGTGGCTGTTCTTAAATGGGAGATTTACGATGAATAAAAACAACGCACCTCTCTGAACAGTATCTGTGAGTCTGTGGTTGCTGCTGCCCAAAAAATTGAAAATTGATAGTCAACAAATTTAGAAACAGGCACACTCCATGGATGGAAGGATTCTTTCTATTTTTATTGACAAGAAAGGGCGTCTATATTGGTCATTGGTGTTTTGTTGTATTGTCAGAAATGTATGTTTGCACATTTTCAGTTGTTTGGTTTCACTTTATTTGGTGAAGCAAAGCAATTCAAATAGAAAATTTTCATTTTTCCTTTAGTTGATAATAACTCTGCCAAATAATAGTTGCCCAATAATTAAGTACCCATAGAAATTATCCTAAGAGAAAAAGCCTTGCTTCTACTTTCTTAAATATTCGGGATTATTAATCTTTTAGATTAATTTGGTTTGCTCAATAATAAAATTAATCATGAAAAATACAAATTGCTTAATAATTGTCCAAACAGTGTACAGTGGGTACAGAAAGTATTCAGACACCTTTAAATTTTTCACTCTTTGTTTAATTGTAGCCATTTGGTAAATTCAAAAAAGTTCATTTTTTTCTCATTAATGTACACTCTGCATGCCATCTTGACTGAAAAAAAACAGAAATGTAGACATTTTTCCCAATTTATTAAAAGAGAAAAACTGAAATATCACATGGTTATAAGTATTCAGACCCTTTGCTCAGACACTCATATTTAAGTCACGTGCTGTCCATTTCCTTGTGGTCCTCCTTGAGATGGTTCTACTCCTTCATTGGAGTCCAGCTGTGTTTAATTAAACTTATATGACTTGATTTGGAAAGGCACACACCTGTCTATGTAAGACCACACAGCTCACAGTGCATGTCAGACCATATGAGAATCAAGGAACAAAGGAACTGGCCAAGAGCTCAGAGACAGAAATATGTCAAGGAACAGGTCTGGCTAAGATTATAAAAGAATTTCTGCAGTACACAAGGTTCCTAAGAGCACAGTGGCCTCCATAATCCTTAAATGAAAGAAGATTGGGACCACCAGAAGTCTTCATAGACATGGCTCTCCAGCCAAACTGAGCAATCGTCGGAGAAGAGCCTTGGTGAGAGAGGTAAAGAAGAACCCCAAGATCACTGTGGCTGAGCTCCAGAGATCCAGTAGGGAGATGGTAAAAAGTTCCACAAAGTCAACTTTCACTGCAGCCCTCCATCAGTTGGGCCTTTATGGCAGAGTGGCCTGAAGGAAGCCTCTCTTCAGTGCAAGACTTATGAAAGCCCACCTAGAATTTGCTAAAAAACACATGATGAACTCCCTGACTATGAGAAATGAGATTCTCTGGTCTGATGAGATGAAGATAGACCTTTTTGGTGATAATTCTAAGCGGTATGTGTGGAGAAAACCAGGTACTGCTCATCACCTGCCCAATACAATCCTAACAGTGAAACATGGTGGTGGCAGCATCATGCTATGGGGGTGTTTTTCAGCTGCAGGGACAGGATGACCAGTTGGCATTGAAGGAAACATGAATGTGGCCAAGTATAGAGATATCTTGGATGGAAACCTCTTCCAGAGTGCTCTGGACCTCAGACTTGGCCAAAGGTTCACCTTCCAACAAGACAATGACCTTAAGCACATAGCTAAAATAACAAAGAAGTGGCTTCAGAACAACTCTGTGACCATTCTTGACTGGCCCAGCCAGAGCCCTGACCTAAGCGGAATTGAGCATCTCTGGAGAGGCCTGAAAATGGCTGTCCACCAACAGTCACCATCCAATATGAGGAAACTGGAGAGGATCTGCAAGGAGGAATGGCAGAGGATCCCCAAATACATCTGTGAAAAACTTGTTGCATCATTCCCAAGAAGACTCATGGCTGTACTAGCTCTAAAGGGTACTTCTACCCAATACTGAGCAAAGTGTCTGAATACTTATGACCATGTGATGTTTCAGTTTTTCTTTTTTAATAAATTAGCAAAAATTTCTACATTTCTGCTTTTTTTTCATTCAAGATGGGGTGGAGAGTGAACCTTAATGAGAAAAAAATGAACTTTTTTGAATATACCAAATGGCTGCAATGAAACAAAGTGTGAAAAATTTTAAGGGATCTGAATACTTTCGGTACCCACTGTATGTATCAGTTTTCATCAGTGCAATATGTTGTGGGATGCTATCTGTATAACATTATATTTAGACCACTGTCCATCAGACACTAATATTTTTGGAGAACTACATTTTTGCTATACTATTTATTTGAGGTACAACTAATTAATGTTGCCACTATTAAAGGGGTTGTCCCTACTGGCACAACCCCTTCTCATTCCCCACACTTGGTCCCAATAAAATAAAAAAGCATAAACTCATCTACTGTGCCAGCGCCATTCCTGCAGTGTCGGCATATGCCGTCCCGAGGCTCTACATGGTGCTTGTGCCCTGAGACCAATCAGCGCTGGCATCACTGTCCCCGCCTTTGGACAAATTGAACATGAAGAAAAGGTCTGGGCTACAGCTGATCTCTGACTTCCTCTTCATGTTCAATTTGACAGAAGGCGAGGCCACTGACACCAGTACTGATTGGGCGCCAAGCACCACATGTCATATAGATACACGAGAGCACCGGGACCGTCAGTGCCAACACCGCGGAAATAGCTTTTTTTTATTTTATCAGGGTCAAGTGAGGGGAATTAGACTATATGTTTTTTAGCTTTAGTAGGGTGATAAGACTGTGGATGACTTGCTCACTCGGCTGCGCCTTAGAGTGGTAGACACAGGAATGTTTTTCGTTTGAATCTTCTGCTGTTAAAGTCCTCCCAATTAAAAAGTGCAAAAAGACAATGTATAAAAATATATATTTATTGAAAATAATACAAAGTATAACAAAATAATATGTTTACAAAAATAGCTGATAAAAGGAGCACAATATAATAATATGATAGGACACCCAAATAATATATAAAAAAAAATATATATATATGTATATATATATATATATATATATATAATAACCTACACTCCAATACGATATATCATAGCACTACTAATAAAAAATACCCATAAAATTTAGGATTATTTCATAAATATAACAAAAGTGCTCCAGAAAGTGCCTTGCGCAAAAAAAATATATAAAAATTGTGCAACAAAATTGCAAAAATTAATAATGCAACTAAAATAAAAAAAATCTATAGAAGCACTATATGCAATAATAAAGTGTAACAATCAGAATAAAAATATGTTAAAAAAATATATAATCCAACTTTATGTGGTGTAACAATACTACAAAAGTGCAACAGTGCAAAATGATTTTGTGCAAAAAAAAATTTTTTAATGTAACAATGCAAAAAATACAAAAAAAAGAAGTGCAACAGTATTAATGAAAATATGATATGTGCAAAAATGCAATAGAGGTTCCATTCATCCTGGCGTCTGTCTCCAGGTGACGCTCTCTCCGCCCTCCCTGGTCACGTGATACACGTGGGCGGGGTTCGGAGGCGTTACGCGTTGCTGGGGTGACGCTGGATGCATGTGATCATTGGCCGGGCGGCCGTGCATGCGCCATTGTACATTGCTCAGCTTGGGAAACTTAGCACTGATTAGTACCCTATATAAACTTACCCTCCTTGTGTTATTGTATACGCCCCCCAGAAGAAGGCAAGCGCCGAAACGCGCGTAGGGAACAGAAGCACATATAGGTATGAGGAACCCTGAATGTAACCTGTTTTACCTACTTTTACTGTGATATTATCCTATTGGCACTTCCTGCACTTTGTAGCTATATCTCGGATTTATGCACTTCTCAGCAACACTGCTGTAGTGATTAAGGTTCTTATAGCGCTGTTTGCACTATTGCACTTTATATACGTATATTTGAGTTTCAATTGCATACAGATTTTATTTTTTTTTATGGCTACTCTGACTTAATGTTAGATGGACAGCACGATTGCATTTTTGCACATATCATACTTTCATTAATACTGTTGCACTTCTTTTTTTTGTATTTTTTGCATTGTTACATTAACAAAAAAATTTTTTGCACAAAATCATTTTGCACTGTTGCACTTTTGTAGTATTGTTACACCACATAAAATTGGATTATATATGTTTTTTACATATTTTTATTGTGGTTGTTACACTTTATTATTGCATATAGTGCTTCTATAGATATTTTTACTTTAGTTGCATTATTAATTTTTGCAATTTTGTTGCACAATTTTTATATATTTTTTTGCGCAAGGCACTTTCTGGAGCAGTGTTGTTATATTTATAAAATAATCCTAAATTTTATGGGTATTTTTTTATTAGTAGTGCTGCCTATGATATATCGTATTGGAGTGTAGGTTATTATATATATATATATATATATATATATATATATATATATATATATATATATATATATATATATTTATTTATTTATTTTTTTTTTTTTTTAATATATTATTTGGGATTTGGGTGTCCTATCATATTATTATATTGTGCTCCTTTTATCAGCTATTTTTGTAAACATATTATTTTGTTATACTTTGTATTATTTTCAATAAATATATATTTTTATACATTGTCTTTTTGCACTTTTTTATTGGGAGGATTTTGTATCTATTTGTGCATGACATAGTATTTGCATACAAGTGGTTATTTATCTGATTGATTTATTAAAGTGCGGCATTAAACCAGTGCAAAATAAACATGGCCTTTCTGGCATAACAGGAAAACAAAAGATAACTTATAGCACAGTCTATGTGGTTGCGGGCATCCCCCTGCTCAGAAACAACAGCAGAGTTCAGCTCAGCTTAGCATAAACAAAGCTCTGGAGCTCTCATCTCCAAGCACATCGAACACTGAATAATTCAGAAGGCTGACTATTAACCTTCTAAACTCCACCCTGGGGTGGAGATATGGTGAACAGCCTCCCACTCACTCTTCAGCTATTCTAAAAAAACCTAGCCATTAAAATGGCCGATTAACTCCTCTCAGCACTTAGTGTGCTGGAGAATTTTCCTTAGATTGATATCACTGAAGCTAGCAACCACAGTGATGCATACCTCCCATCTAGTACTTTACCAGTGACTTTGTCACAGACTCTGCAGTGTGACTATGTAGAACTGGTATATGACTACTATGTGCAGGGGTGAACCTAGCTTCTCTGCTGCCTGAGGCAAACGGCAAAATGGTGCCCCCCCCCCCCCGTAGTAAAATCAGTACAAATAAATCTGGTTTACTCTTTACTAGCCTAACCTGACGCACATGGAAAATACATACACTTGTAAATAGGAATATATTTGAAGCATTGATCTTTACACTTCTTCAGGGACTAAATGCTGCCTGGGGTGAAGTGATAAACTTGCTTCATTTTAAGTGTGCCCTTGGCCAGGGAACAGTGCTTACTGTAGTGCTTCTTCCCCAGCAGGTGTCTGTGTCGTACAGATGCGGCACTCAGTTGCCACACGTATTACACACACGGACACGAATATCTCCAGTACCGTTTTTTCCGGTACCGGAAATATCAGGATGTGTGAAACCAGCCTAAAGCCACATTCACACTAGCAGTATTTGGTCAGCATTTTACCTCAGTATTTGTAAGCCAAATCGGGAGTGGGTGAGAGATCCAGAAGTGGTGATGTATTTCTTTATACTTTTCCTCTGATTGTTACTCTCCTGGTTTTGGCTTACAAATACTGAGGTAACATACTGAACATGTGAACGTGGCCCGATAGCGTGTTTCTGTTACTTCTGATTTCCCGCAAACAGCTGGAGCTGGAGTGGACTGCGACGCCCATCTGACCTGTAACGGACTGGGACCGCCACTGGGTGAGTATAATATAACCTTTATTTCTCATCTTTCAGGTTACATCGGGGGCTTATCTACAGCATTACAGCTGTAGATAAGCCCCTGATGACGGTGGCCGCAGCTCATATACGATTTTTGGGGTGACAGACGCCCTTTAAAAAGGAACTACTGGCCTCTCAGATTTTCAATATTAATCTGACCTGTTAGCAAAATGACTATAGTTGCCCATAGGATATGTCCTCCACTTGCCCAAGTAAGTCACAATAACATGTATGGGTATAACATCCTTTTCTTATAAGCACCACTTATTTGTACCATATAAATGAGATCATGTATATACTCTTCATCCTGTAGGCAAATATAGTCATTTTGCTATCAGGTCAGATTAATTTTGAGGATCTGAGAGGCCAGTAGTACCTTTTTAACACCCCTGCCCCCTTTTTCTGTTCGTTGGTTATAGGGAAAGGAAGAACAGAGAGAAAGAAAGAAAGAAAGAAAGAAAGAAAGAAAGAAAGAAAGAAAGAAAGAAAGAAAGAAAGAAAGAAAGAGAGAAAGAAAGAAAGAGAAAGAAAGAAAGAAAGAAAGAAAGAAAGAAAGAAAGAAAGAAAGAAAGAAAGAAAGAGAAAAAGAAAGAAAGAACGGAGAGAGAAAGAAAGAAAGGAAGGAGAGAGAAAGAAAGAAAGAAAGAAAGAAAGAAAGAGAGAAAGAAAAAGAAAGAAGGGAAAGAAAGAAAGAAAGAAAGAAAGAAAGAAAGAAAGAAAGAAAGAAAGAAAGAAAGAAAGAAAGAAAGAAAAGAAAGAAAGAAAAGAAAGAACAGAGGGAGAAAGAGAAAGAAAGAGGGGAATGAAAGAAAGAACTGAGAGAGAAAGGAAAAGGGTAAAGAAAGAAAGGAGAGAGAGAAAGAAAGAGGGGAAAGAAAGAACAGAGAGAGAAAGAAAGAGGGGAAAGAAAGAACAGAGAGAGAAAGAAAGAACAAAGAAAAAAGAAAGGAGAGAGAAAAAAAGATTAGAGAGGGAAATAAAGAACACAGAGAAAGAAAGAACAGAGAGAGAAAGAAAAAAAAGATTAGAGAGGGAAAGAAAAAACAGAGAGAGAAAGAAAAAAGATTAGAGAGGGAAAGAAAGAACAGAGAGAGAAAGATTCTATAAAGATACTACAGCGGCCCGGCTCCCATTGTAATGCCCACCTGAGCATCCCGCTGCAGGACATATCATGATCCGCTCACATGGCCGGCATCCCTGATTCCAAGGCGATCCCGCTGTCCACGCTGTCGGAGGAGGACACAGTGATGGATCTGAAGCATTCCCTGAAGTGCCTCCATGGTTCCGTCACAATCTCCTCCCGAAATTACATAATTTCCGGTCAGCCTCCATCACGTCACTTCCGGTGGAACGTCACGTGCGAGTTTTAAAGTGCTCCTCGGGGCTCCGCCGTGTACTCCTGTGTCCGTGGGAAAAGTAAGCTCCCAGCCGGGACAGCCTCTCAAAATCGGGACTGTCCCGCTGGATCCGGGACTGTTAGGAGGTATGAAATTTGCTCCCCAGCATACACCGATCTCGTACACGCACGGCTCCACATACCTCATACACACACGGTTCTGCTTTGTATGCCTCTTACACACATGGCTCCACTCAGTACACACATGGCTCCACTCGGTAAGCCTTGTACACATGCGGCTCTGCTCTCTACACCTTGTACACATGTGGCCACACTACGTACACCTCCTACACACATGGCTCCACTCCATAAACCTTGTACACATGTGGCTCTGATCCATACACCTCGTACTCATGCTGCTCTACTCCGTACACCCCGTACACACACGGCTCCACTCCATACACCTCGTACACACACAGTTCCACTCCGTACACCAAGTACACACACGGCTCTGCTCCATACACCTCGTACACACACGGCTCCGCTCCATACACCTCATATACACACGGCTCCACTCCGTACACCAAGTACACACATGGCTCCACTCCGTACACCTCGCACACACACGGCTCCACTCTGTACACCTCGTACACACATGGCTCCGCTCCACACACCTCGTACACACACGGCTCCACTCTGTACACCTCGTACACACACGGCTCCACTCCACGCACCTCGTACACACACACGGCTCCACTCCACACACTTCATACACACACGGCTCTGCTCCATTGTACACCTCGTACACACACGGCTTGGCTCCATACACCTCGTACACACATGGCTCCGCTCCGTACACCTCGTACACACACGGCTCCACTCCACACACCTCGTACACACAGGCTCCACTCCATACACCTCGTACACACATGGCTCCACTCAGTACACCAAGTACACACATGGCTCCACTCCGTACATCAAGTACAGACACGCCTCGGCTCCATACACCAAGTACACACACGGCTCCACTCTGTACACCAAGTACACTCACGGCTCCGCTCCATACACCTTGTACACACGTGTCTCTGCTCCGCACAAATCATACACACATGACTCCGCTCCATACACCTCGTACACACACAGCTCTGGTCCGCACACCTCGTACACACATAGCTCCGCTCCGTATACCTTGTACACACACAGCTCTGCTACATCCACCCTGCAAACCCCTCCTGACCCCACACATCAAGTTCCCCTCATCCAGCACCATGACAATCAGCACAACAGAGTCCTGCATACACGAGGACCCTGATCATGTGACCGCTGACTCCTCCACTCCTGTGACCTCATCACAGGTCCTGTGTGCCCAGAGCAGCCATCTATGAGCAACCCAAGGAGATGCATGGAGAAGAGCGACTTCAGCGTCAGGACCTGTGATGATGTCACGTGAGTTGGGGAGGGCTGGATGAGGAGATCCAGGACGGAGCCCTGAATAGAATCAATAGCGTAGTAAATGAACCTGCATCTCCGACGCAAATCCAATTACCACACCGACAGAATCTGCCACCCCCTCTCTTCAGGGACGGCAGTGCCGCCTAAGCCAAAGCGCTCAACTCGCCTCATGGTAGCGGCGCCACTGACTATCTGGTAACTAAGTGGTCACATCATCATCATTGTATGATGGTAATATCGATTCTTGTATTGTGTTTTTTTTGTTTAGTAATAGTATACTGGTGTTATTTAATTAATATATTTTGGTAATACTCATAGTGTGAAGTTATTATATGGTTCTTGCATAATGGTATTGTTTAGTAATTATGTTTGCTTGTCATTATACTGTCATTCATAGATTAGAGTTTATGATTCTAAAAACTGTTGGGGCCATTAAGCATTGGGACCTATCTATAGCATGACTGCAATCTACAGCAAGAGTTGCTGTTTAGAGATGGCAAATACTGTCACAATAAACACTTATGAACAAAAGTTCTAAGTCCTAATGCTTTTAATTTCATGATCATGTAGACAAAGTCATAAGTGGCTTAAATAAGTGCTGCACATTTTGAACTTCTTGGGAGATACTGTGCAGCTAGGGCTTTGGGTTACAGTTTTAGATCCAAACATTCAATAAGTAATCATTTTACATATATTTTTTGTTACCAGGTGTTACGTGTGTTTTCCTAATTCTTTGTGCCTAAAATGAATAGAAAAAGGTTATTATTCCCCATAAACTTTGCTTTTGTGGTAAGCATAGTGATATTTTGAAATGTATTTATTTTTAAGAAGATGCGAGAAGCTTCTGGAACTGTGAGAACTATTAAGAAGTTTCTAAAACTGTCCAGAATTGTCTAGAAAGTTCTTGAACTGTCCAAAAGTGTAAATGGCAGTATATATACCGTTATATTAAATTAATTATCTCATTTGATGTTTTGTAGATAAGTGAACTTGTGTACTCAGCTACAGTTAAATTAGATGGCATCAAGAAGTTACATACACCCGGCAGATGCATTTTACTACGCCTGTGCACAATTTATAAAGATAAAAGTGAAAAAGTTCTCTGAAAGCAGCTGCTAAGATGTGTGTGGCCTACAAAGCATACTCTGGCGTGCCTGTTGGAGATCAAGACAAACTGTGGGCACCTCATTTCACGTGTGAGCAGTGCAAGAAAACTCTCTAAGGTAAATAGGCAACTGCTGCTCTCTTAGATGGCAGATTTTTATTTTGCTCAATTTTGCGATCTATTAAACTTTAAAAGAGCTATAATTAAGACTTTTTTCACAAAATTCAATGTCCTAGCAAATTATACAATATACAAGCTGTTTCAATAGCTTACATATCACTAGTAATGTGTGAAATAAATCACATTCTCAGTCCAAATTTCATTTTATTTTGCTTACAGGTTGATACAGGGGAGGAAAGAGTCATGCATTTTGCTATCCCAAGAATTTAGCGTAAACCGATTGACTGCTAAACCAATTGCTAATTCTGAATGGTGGATCCTTCCAAACGTCAAACTGGCAAAAATGCACCATCTGTCACTTATCCTGATATTCCTTCTTCCAGTATCTCGCCGTTCTGAGCTCCCTGTACAAACTCTTCTAGATATAGATTAACCACCTCAGGAGAAAGCAGTAAGTCAGAAACTGAGGAATATTCTGAAGATCCTGATTTCAATTTTTCAGATGCAGATGAACAATGGAAACCATACTACCCTAACCAAAAAGACCTTAAAGAGCTGATCAGAGATCTTGGTCTCACCAAGTCCAACCCTAAGCTTCTGACATCAAAGCTCAAGCAAAGTAACTTAGTAGATGACAACGTTCAAGTCACAGACCAGAGGAAGCGTCACTAAGCTTTTCCCAACGTCTTCATTCATCAAGATGAACTGTGCTTCTGTAACAATGTGGTCAGTCTGTTTGAGGCTATAGGAATCACCTGTAACCCCAAGGATTTGTACCTGTTCATAGTTAGTTCATGCAGGAACCTCAAAGTCATGCTGCTTCACAATGGGAACAAGTCTTTTCCTGTGGCTCACTCAATGCACATGAAAGAGGAATGCACCAGTGCAAAGATGGTGCTCGGTGCATTGAAGTATGATGAGTATAGTTGGAAGGTTATTGGAGATTTTAAAATTGTGCAATTTCTGATGTGCCTCCAAGGTGGGTTTATAAAGTATCCTTGCTTTCTTTGCATTTGGTATAGTCAGGACACTTAGACGCACTATCACAGACAGGACTGGCTTCACTGGACAGAGTTCTTTGTGGAGAAGAGCAACATAAAGTGAGAGTCACTGGTGGACACCCGCAAGGTGCTGTTCCAGCACTACACTCTTGATGATCGGGCTCATAAAACAATTTGTCACAGTTCTCGATAAGAAGTTGACAGCTTTTAAGTACCTCCAAGATGTTTTCTCTAAGCTGTCTGAGGCAAATGTCAAAGCTGGTGTCTTCATCAGACCTCAAATCAAGAAGATCATAGAGTGCAAAGAATGTCCCAAGAAGCTGAATAGGAAGCAGAAAGCAGCTTGGAACAGTGTTGTTGCAGTGGTTCATGGCTTTCTAGGCAATTACAAGGATGAAAACTATGCACAGCTGGTACAGACACTGATAAGGAACTATGCTCTGTGGCCTCCCCTCAAACACTCTCGCACCCCTCCAATCTATTCTAAACTCTGCTGCCCGACTAATCCACCTGTCCCCCCGCTATTCTCCGGCCTCTCCCCTCTGTCAATCCCTTCACTGGCTCCCCATTGCCCAGAGACTCCAGTACAAAACCCTAACCATGACGTACAAAGCCATCCACAACCTGTCTCCTCCTTACATCTGCGACCTCATCTCCCGGTACTTTCCTACACGCAACCTCCGATCCTCACAAGATCTCCTTCTCTACTCCCCTCTTATCTCCTCTTCCCACAATCGCATACAAGATTTCTCTCGCGTATCACCCCTACTCTGGAACCCTCTACCACAACACATCAGACTCTCGCCCACCATCGAAACCTTCAAAAAGAATCTGAAGACCCACCTCTTCCGACAAGCCTACAATCTACAGTAACCACCGATCGACCAAACCGCTGCATGACCAGCTCTACCCTCACCTACTGTATTCTCACCCATCCCTTGTAGATTGTGAGCCTTCGCGGGCAGGGTCCTCTCTCCTACTGTACCAGTTATGACTTGTATTGTTCAAGATTATTGTACTTGTTATTATGTATACCCCTCCTCACTTGTAAAGCGCCATGGAATAAATGGCGCTATAACAATAAATAATAATAATAATAATAATAAGGAACTATGCTGCAATGTGCTGCAGGGTGTCACTCAAATTACAAATCCTTGATGACTATCTTGTTAAATTCAAAGAGAACATGCAACCTTATTCAGAGGAGCAAGGCGAGCTGTTGCCAAGGACAGTATGATGAGAACATGATGGGAAACTATATTAGGGGACCGATTCGAGAAAAGTGATATACAATACAGTCACAAATCTAGAAAATATAATAATTTTTCAGCCATTATACGCTACATTGATCAAGTTTCATAATAATTGCATATTTGTAGCAAAATGGTGATTGTTTCTATGATGAATATAAGTAAACTGACTGAACAGCAATCTAGTCTGAACTGGTGCATAACCAGAAAAGTCTTACATAGCAAATAGATCAATGGCTGCACTCAACTGTACTAAAGCAAGGAAATGTGCGATACATTCTATGATGAAACACAAGAACAAATCAAAATGTTGTGTTTTGGCTCAATAAATACAAAATTAGAGTAATTGTCACAAAATCAAAGTTCATGATGAATGTTAATGATTTTTTTATTAAGTTTATATGTGAGCAGTTGAAATATAGCAGTTAGAACCTCAGAGCAAAAATTGTGTTGCATATGCTTTAATTCAAATTTGTGTAAAGTGTTGGGTGTCATTTTGACAATATACCAAGCGTCTATTTTAAAAAATATATACAGTTAGGTCCATATATATTTGGACAGAGACAACATTTTTCTAATTTTGGTTATAGACATTACCACAATGAATTTTAAACAAAACAATTCAGATGCAGTTGAAGTTCAGACTTTCAGCTTTCATTTGAGGGTATCCACATTAAAATTGGATGAAGGGTTTAGGAGTTTCAGCTCCTTAACATGTGCCACCCTGTTTTTAAAGGGACCAAAAGTAATTGGACAATTGACTCCAAGGCTATTTCATGGAAAGGTGTGGGCAATCCCTTCGTTATGTCATTCTCAATTAAGCAGATAAAAGGCCTGGAGTTGATCTGAGGTATGGTGCTTGCATTTGGAAGGTTTTGCTGTGAAGTAAACATGCGGTCAAAGGAGCTCTCCATGCAGGTGAAACAAGCCATCCTTAAGCTGCGAAAACAGAAAAAACCTATCAGAGAACTTGCTACAATATTATGAGTGGTGAAATCTACAGTTTGGTACATCCTGAGAAAGAAAGAAAGCACTGGTGAACTCATCAATGCAAAAAGACCTGGGTGCCCACAGAAGACAATCGTGGTGGATGATCACAGAATAATCTCCATGGTGAAAAGAAACCCCTTCACAACAGCCAACCAAGTGAACAACACTCTCCAGGAGGTAGGGGTATCAATATCCAAATCTACCATAAAGAGAAGACTGCATGAAAGTAAATACAGAGGGTTCACTGCACGGTGCAAGCCGCTCATAAGCATCAAGAATAAAAAGGCTAGACTGGACTTTGCTAAAAAACATCTAAAAAAGCCAGCACAGTTCTGGAGGAACATTCTTTGGACAGATGAAACCAAGATCAACTTGTACCAGAATGATGGAAAGAGAAAAGTATGATGAAGGCGTGGTACAGCTCATGATCCAAAGCATACCACATCATCTGTAAAACACGGCGGAGGCAGTGTGATGGCTTGGGCATGCATAGCTGCCAGTGGCACTGGGTCACTAGTATTTATTGATGATGAGACACAGGACAGATGCAGCCGAATGAATTCTGAGGTATTCAGAGCCATACTGTATGCTCAGATCCAGCCAAATGCAGCCAAACTGATTGGTCGTCGTTTCATACTAGAGATGGACAATGACCCAAAACATAAAGCCAAAGCAACCCAGGAGTTTATTAAAGCAAAGAAGTGGAATATTCTTGAATGGCCAAGTCAGTCACCTGATCTCAACCCAATTGAGCATGCATTTCACTTGTTAAAAACTAAACTTCAGACAGAAAGGCCCGCAAACAAACACCAACTGAAAACCACCGCAATGAAGGCCCGGCAGAGCATCAAAAAGGAGGAAACACAGCGTCTGGTGATGTCCATGAGTTCAAGACTTCAGGCAGTCATTGCCAACAAAGGGTTTTCAACCAAGTGCTAAAAATTAACATTTTATTTAAAATTATTGAATCTGTCCAATTACTTTTGGTCCCTTTAAAAACAGGGTGGCACATGTTAAGGAGCTGAAAATCCTAAACCCTTCATCCAATTTTAATGTGGATACCCTTAAATGAAATCTGAAAGTCTGAACTTCAACTGCATCTGAATTGTTTTGTTTAAAATTCATTGTGGTAATGTCTATGACCAAAATTAGAAAAATGTTGTCTCTGTCCAAATATATTTGGACCTAACTGTATGTGTTTAAGGGTACATTTTTTTTGTAAGAGGTGTGTTATGGTCATGTCTAAACACTGTATTATGACCTCTGCCACTAGGCGGTGCCACACTTGTATTACTGATGTCATTGGAGGTTGTACACATGGTCTTGTTTTAAATTAGTCTCACAGGGACTTTTGATCCTGCCAATGTCTTGTTTCATGGTGACGAAGACCTGTTGTAATCAAGTCTCAGCAGTGCGCTTTGGATGGGACCATTCCCTATTTAAATCCTCTGCAGCTACTTCTACTAGAACATTATAGTTTTTCATTATCTTGGTGTGTTGCTAGTTTATTTTCAGTATCCTGTGTTTTCTCATGTTTCATTCCTGTCCATGAATTGTATTTTGACTGTGCATCTATATTTTTATTTTGTCCCCAACTTTAACCATATGGTAACAACTCAGTTTTTTTACTCTTCTGTCTGTCAACTCACTCCACTGGCCAGCAGCCATTCAATGGATGTAACTAAGGGAGCACTATGTAAGTGCAGATTGATTTAAAGGATTTCAAGGATGAAGGCCCGGGTTCCCTTAAGAACTTCAAAACAGAGTGACTTGTGCCTAACCTGTCCATAGAAGCCCTAATGTCAGTTGCCAGACTACCATGAACAGAGCTCCATCACATTTTGCAAGACATGTAGAAACCCTAGGCAGTGAAAAAGATCCATCAAAAGCAAAAGCTCAAGATAGATAATGGGATAGTTAAAGCAGTATATGGTTCATTTTAATTGGTCAGTAGGTAGAATGTTATTATATTTAATCTCAAACAAATTTTGGAAGCCTGCATGACGAAGGAGCCTCTTTGTTCTGAAAGCTTGCAAATATAATTTTTCTGTCAATAAAGGTATCACTACTAGAATACTTTTGTCATTTTTGAGTATAAAAGTATTTGCATGAATATTTCTGGCTAACACGGTACCACAATATAATTTTTTATTGTACATACTTTTAAAAAGAAAAGCTTTAGGGCAAATCTGAATTATTTGATTTAAATATTGACAAACAAGGTCAGTATACATCTCTGGCAAAAATTAAAAGACCACCACATCAAAACCCTGTCATGGGCAGCCCATTCTCCAGACCTGAACTCCATTGAAAACCGCTGTAATGTAATCAAGAGGATGATGGATAGTCATAACCTATCAAACAAAGAAGAACTGCTTACATTTTTGCGCCAGGAGCAGTGTGAAAGACTGGTGGAAAGCATGCCAAGACGCATGAAAGCTGTGATTAAAAATCATGGTTATTCCACAAAATATTGATTTATGATCTCTTCCTGAGTTAAAACATTAGCATTGTTGTTTCTAAATGATTATGAACTTGTTTTCTTTGCATTATTTGAGGTCTGAATGCACTTTTTGTTTGTTTTTTAATTTTGCCCATTTTTGTTTGACAGAAAAAATATACAAACTTTATTGCTTGGAAGTTCAAAGACATGTTGTCAGAAGTAGTGTTGAGCATTCCGATACTGCAAGTATCGGGTATCGGCCGATACTTGCTGTATCGGAATTTCCGATACCGAGATCCGATACTTTTGTGGTATCGGGTATCGGGTATCGCAACAACATTAATGTAATAATGTGTAAAAAAGAGAATTAAAATAAAAAATATCGCTATACTCACCTGTCCGACGCAGCCGGGACCTCAGCGAGGGAACCGGCAGCGTTGTTTGTTTAAATTTCGCGCTTTTACTTGGTTACGTGAAGTCCCGGCTTGTGATTGGTCAGGGCGGCCATGTTGCCGGGACGCGGACCAATCACAGCAAGCCGTGACGAAATTACGTCACGGCTTGCTGTGATTGGTCCGCGTCCCGGCAACATGGCCGCCATTAACCAATCACAAGCCGTGACGTCACGGGAGGCTGGACATGCGCGTATTTTGAAAAGCGCGCGTGTCCAGCCTCCAGTGACGTCCCGGCAACATGACCGCCATTAACCAATCACAAGCCGGGACGTCACGGGAGGCTGGACATGCGCGTATTTTGAAAAGCGCGCGTGTCCAGCCTCCAGTGACGTCCCGGCAACATGGCCGCCATTAACCAATCACAAGCCGGGACGTCACTGGAGGCTGGACACGCGCGCTTTTCAAAATACGCGCATGTCCAGCCTCCCGTGACGTCCCGGCTTGTGATTGGTTAATGGCGGTCATGTTGCTGTGATTGGTCCGCGTCCCGGCAACATGGCCGCCATTAACCAATCACAGCAAGCCGTGACGTAATTTCGTCACGGCTTGCTGTGATTGGTCCGCGTCCCGGCAACATGGCCGCCCTGACCAATCACAAGCCGGGACTTCACGTAACCAGGTAAAAGCGCGAATTTTAAACAAACAACGCTGCCGGTTCCCTCGCTGAGGTCCCGGCTGCGTCGGACAGGTGAGTATAGCGATATTTTTTATTTTAATTCTTTATTTTACACATTAATATGGTTCCCAGGGCCTGAAGGAGAGTTTCCTCTCCTTCAGACCCTGGGAACCATCAGGAATACCGTCCGATACTTGAGTCCCATTGACTTGTATTGGTATCGGGTATCGGTATCGGATTGGATCCGATACTTTGCCGGTATCGGCCGATACTTTCCGATACCGATACTTTCAAGTATCGGACGGTATCGCTCAACACTAGTCAGAAGTTTATAGAATAAAAGAACAATTTACATTTTACTCAAAAATATACCTATAAAGAGAAAAATCAGACAAACTGAACATTTTGCAGCGGTCTCTTAATTTTTGCCAGAGCTGTATGTGTGTATAGATTTGCCTTTTTCTGTTTTGTGTTGAGACCTAAGCCTGTTTCAAAGACTTTAAGGCTTTTGTAGCTAATAATGCTTATCTGGGAAGAAAAATAGATCCAGTATGACCATATTAACACTCTACAAAACCAAAAGAAAGCAATAATGTGTATGAAAGGGTTTGTCTTTTACAATGATGCAAATAAGCTTAGAAGAAATGATGTGACATATTTATGATAATATAGCCACTTCTGAGGCATTTAAATTTGATTTTGTTGTAGGAGCTCTAAATTAAAAAAACATATATCATACACTAGATGGTGGCCTGATTCTAACGCATCGGGTATTCTTGAATATGCATATCCACGTAGTATATTGCCCAGCGAAGTAGTATATTGCACAGCCCACATAGTATATTGCCCAGCCACGTAGTATATTGCCCAGCCACCTAGTATATTGCACAGTGACGTAGTACACAGCACAGAGCCACGTAGTATATTGCCCAGTCACTTAGTATATTGCCCAGCTACGTCGTATATTGCCCAGCCACGTATGTCACAGGTTAAAAAATAAACGTATACTCACCTTCCGAGGGCCCCTTGTAGTTCTGTCGCCTGTGTGCGGTGCAGGCGGCAGCTTCCGGTCCCAGGGTGTGATGATGTCGCGGTCACATGACCGTGACATCATGGCAGGTCCTTCTCGCGCAGGACTTGTGATGATGTTGCGGTCACATGACCGTGATGTCATGGCAGGTCCTTGTCGCAGACCATCCTTCGCTCAATGCAAGCAGCAGGTTCCGGTGCTGTCACCGGAGCATCGCGAGGAGCGGGAAAGGCGGCGGATGGTGAGTATATAATCATTTTTTTTTATTATTATTTTTAACATTAGATGTTTTAGTTACATAGTATATTGCCCAGTGAAGTAGTATATTGCCCAGTGACATAGTATACAGCACAGAGCCATGTATTATATTGCACAGCCCACATAGTATATTGCCCAGCCACGTAGTATATTGCCCAGTGACGTAGTATATTGGCAGTTACGTAGTATATTGCCCAGTGACATAGTATATTGCCCAGTGACGTAGTATACAGCACAGAGCCACTTAGTATATTGCCCAGCTACATAGTATATTGCCCAGCCATGTATGACACAGGTTAAAAAAAAAAAAAACATATACTCACCTTCCGCAGGCGCATTGTAGCTCTGTCGCCTGTGTGGAGTGCAGGCGGCAGCTTCCGGTCCCAGGGTGTGACGACGTCATGGTCACATGACCGTGTTGCAGTCACATGACCGTGATGTCACGGCAGGTCCTTTCCGCGCAGGCACGCAGGACTTGTGATGATGCATTCCTTTCATTAACTGCTCAAACAGATCTGAGTAGTGAGGTCTCGGTAGCATAACTTTTCCTTTTTGGCAGCATTGAGTAAACTGATTGTCAGATGGTTTTTCATCAATGAAATTCAGAGAGTCGCATTTAGAGCAAACTGCATTCATATTCCCACAGTAGTGTTCATGAATTGTACTTTTATTGTCTGTTATGTAATGTGCAAGTTGTTGAATATTGTCCTGGTCATGTCTTAGTTGGTAGAGCATTCGTTTTTTATGAATTTGGCGATCATGTTGTTCCTGTCGTACAACAGTTTGTTGTGGTGTCTCCGGTTGGCAACGGTGTCTGTGAGATTCCGCATCCTGGGCTTGTCTAGCAGCAGTTTGTTGTGGTGTCTCCTGTTGGCGACGTTGTATGTGAGATTCCACATCCTGGGCTTGTCTGGCGGAAGTTTGTTGTGGTGTCTCCTGTTCCCGATGTTGTCGTTTTCTTGCTGCTGCTGCTTTTCTGTCATCCTCATTGGCGTATTTCATTTATGACCCATTCTAAGATAGAAACACAGGGAGAAGCCGCCAACACAGGGAGATGCCGCCCATACAGGGAGACGCAGGCACACACCCTACACAATGGCGGCACTTGACAGCAATGGAGGACAATGATGATTCCAGAATTCGCGGCAGACTGTGCCCATCGCTGATTGGTCGAGGCCGGTTGGCCTTGAACAATCAGCAAGGCGGGATTTCCGAAACAGACAGACAATTAGACCCTTAGACAACACAATGGCGGCACTTGACAGCAGTGGAGGACAATGCCCATCGCTGATTGGTCGAGGTCGGCTAGCCTCAACCAATCAGAGACTGTGCCCGTTCAAGTTACTTTCTTGGTATGTTCAAATTACTTTCTTGTCTATAGAGTACCTTAGGTAAATTAAAGAAGTGTACCTCAAGGTTTGTGCCTATATTATAGGTAGGCATTTTGTTTATTGCCACCACCATGTTTTCTTTCTGCTAAAAGTTGAAGTTGCATGTAACTGTTCTATTACTTACAGTTAGTCATTTGGATCTGAGTAGATGAACATTATACACACAATCATCATTGTCTGGAGTCAGTAAAGTAATATATCCGGCAGTCAGATCCCTTAAAAAGCCTTAGAAAACAAAAGCTATCTTATGTTTCAGATTTCAAAGTTGATGAAGTGAGGAGAGGGCACATATGCTGTTTGCAGAGAAAGCTGAATATTTGATTCAAACATCTGGGTCATGCAGCTGCCTGAGTTATCTGTATAGAAGTCATTGCCAATTCTGAACATTAGCTATGTTGAATGTATTGATCTCATGGTGATATTAGCCTGCTCCCTTAGTAAGTGTCTGCAAATCTAATCTTTGCTAAATTAGTCAAATCACGGTATACAGTAATTAGCGGTGATGTACCTTGAGCTTTCTAAATCCCAGCCAAAAAGACTCCCTCAGCTGCAGTATTTCTTCCTAAACCATAGGTCTTACTGTTTTTCACCCAATGCAAACATTTGACTTTGACCACTTGTGCTGAACAGTTTCCTTGTCTGTTATTTTTCTTAGAGGCACATCTATACCACATAGCACCAGGAGTGCACTATTCATCAGATTTTCCCATCTCGGCTCCTCCACCAAGCTACAATCCTGCTTTACCAAAAACCTTTCTTAATACACCAATTACACAATTAATTTGGTGTAAAGTCAAATCCTAACTGAAGGAAATGTATATACTATTAGATATAGAAATGCAATTGAATGTGAAAACCACTGGAAACAAGAGACTGCAGACACCAGGAATAGGACAAAGGATATATGCCCCCCAGTGCCAGGTGCTAGTAATGAGCATTGCTATTGAGCTGTAGATGGTAACATTATGCTTACATAAATTGAACGTTGTGATGTAGATTTAGGGAATTTTTGCCATTGATTCAGTTGAAAGAAAGGTTTAATGTGTTACCAAGGAATAATAAGGATTACTCTTATAACACGGAGGCACTTTTTCCAGGGCAACATCCTTTAGTTTGGTTTGTGCTAAAATTCCATATACAACTGGAACAATGGTGCTATGGTAAAAAGAGAAACAGCCAAAGAGGTTTCTTCCCCTTTATTCTCAGGATGAGCCAAAATTTCCAAAAATCAATAGGCTATTTGGCTGCTTTTGAAGACTGCAGTACTCTTTCAAGGCTTAATTCATTGACATACCATTATGTGCAGACTCGTTCATATTTGATGGGAAGACTAGCACAACATGCAGGACTATTCACGCTATCAAAATGATGGAAGCTATGAAGGAACCCATCGGGCCACATTATAAGTCAGCCAGTACTGTTTGGCATTGGTATCCATCGCTCCATTAGATTAGTTTTTTGCTCCTAAGACAGAACAATAGATTTGACAGTACAAATGTGATTTCTACCTATCTGGTTCCTAGTTTCATTTGTATAATAACTTATCATTTGGGGAAAAATCAAAAACCTTAGATAAAATAGATAATTGATAGCAGAAGCAAGTTTAAAGTCCAATTACCAGTTGTTAGAGTGATAAAATGATGACAATGTCTTACTGATGGTTGGCCTTTAACATCAGTTTAACGTCCAGTTTTCCTTTAATTAATGTTTTGATTAATTCTCAAGGGATGGTTTAATTGATCCCATGATATATTAAGGACAATAAAACTCTATAGAAGCCATTGATCTGTCACTTTGAGATTTATTAATTAAATGGCAACACTATTTAATCAACAATCGCAAAGGTCCCCTCACGAATGGAATGGAGTACAATTACTGTATGATACAATATTATAACCATTAGCTCTGCATGTGCTGCTCTATATAAATGATTGTACAAATTCATATATAAATGATTGAGTGAAAAAGGAAATAAGCTAATATTATAGAGGATAATTTATTAATTTTGGAGTACATCTATCCATGGGTAAAGAGACACCAAAAGTGGATAATGGAAAAACACTGCTTTGGCAAATTAAATTCTCTGCCATTTCACGTAGATTCAATAGATGAAATTTGCTATAAGAATCATAGAACCACCATGAAATACTTTAACCCCTTTCCGATATTGGATGTATCCATGGGTCATGATCAGCTGGTACTTACTGACCTATGACGTATTGATTGATAATTTTGCACACATTTGCGGTTGCGATCGCACCAGGTGTCAGATGATTGTTACATCTGACACCCGCCACTTAATGCAGGAGTGGTGCCCGCACTGCTCCCAACACTTTAACCCCTAAATACTGTGATCGATATTGATCATAGTATTTAGCAGCTAAGCAGAGGAGGGAGCCTCCACTGCTCTCCGATCAGTGCCCCGCGATGTCATCTGGAGGGGCCGATCATTGCTATTATGGTCCGATGTTGTCATAACAACATCAGGGTCACAGTTTGTAAAGCATAGTAAAGCTCCTGCTTTGCTATGATCTACAATCTCACAGACTGCAAAAAGTGAAAGTCCCATAGTGGGACGAAGTAAAAAAGTGGAAAAAGAAAAAAAAGTTAAAATATTTAAAATACAAAATGTGGAAATACTACTACTACTACTACTACTACTACTACTACTGCTACTACTACTACTACTACTACTACTACTAATAATAATAATAATAATAAAAATATAACAATTATATTGTACCCATAAATAAATATTTTTGTTAAAAAAAATTGCACAGATTTGGTATTGCCACGTCCAAAACGACCCGATCTATAAAACTGTCCCACTGGTTTACCCCTTTAGTAAACAATGCAAAAAATAAAAATAAAAAAATAAGGCAAAAAGCCATGCATACAGCTCCATAAGCAGAAAAAATAAAAAGTTATAGCTCTGAGAATAAAGTGATGCAAACATTTTTTTTCTCTAAAATAATTTTTATTGTGTAAATGTGCCAAAACATTAAAAAAGACATAAAAGTGGTATATCTGTAATAGTACTGACTTGAAGAATAAAGCTGCCTTATCTATTTTACCACATGCAGAATGGAATAAAAAAATGCCAAGAAACAATTTCTGAATTGCTGGTTTTTGTTCTTTCTGCTTCCCAAAAATCGGAATAGAAAGTGATAAAAAAGTCATGTGTCCAAGAATGGTACCAATAAAATCGTCAACTTGTCCCACAAAAAACAAGTCATCACATGACTGCATCAGCTGAAATATGGAAAATGTATAGCTCTCAAAGTGTTTGTCATGCAAAAAAAATCATTTAGTGTGTGACAGCAGCTAAACATACAAAAACAATATAAATCTGGTATCTCACCGCCCTGAAGAATAAAGATGTCTAATCATTTATGCTGAATGAGGAATGGCATAAAAATAAATAAAACTATTCACCTGCTGTGTATTTGTCCATTCTGCCTCTCAAAGATCGCTTTAAGGGTTGATGCACATCTTTCCTGTACTGTATGCTGAGTGCTTGCATCAGGGTTTCTGTGTAAATCTCTGAAATACGTGATTCAGATGGGACCTCCAGCAAAAGATTCACTGTAATGAGGCAGCTGGAGACACTGTGGACACTGTCTGGTCTAAGATCCAGCAGTGTCCGTCTTTTAAGGTGTGCATAAAAATGAAGTCCACCACAGTTTTGTGCACTTCTGAAAATAAAGACATCGCTGAATAGAGGTAACTCTGCTGTGAATGAATCCTTTTGGGGGTTTCATCTGAATCACGTGACTCAGAGATTTAAATGGAAACCTCAAATTAAGTGCATAGCATAGGGCATAGGGTAGATGTGATCCCAAAAGTTATGTAAAATGTTCTCAATAAAAGCTTCAACTCAATGCACAAAAAAAGTCCCCACTTAGGTCCATCATCTGTCAATGTAAATATAGGGGCTTCCACTATTCTGATAGCACAAATGCTCTGGAAAAGTGAAATGGCTCCTTGCTCTCCAAAAAGAAATTCAGCAAATTCAGCTTTTCCAAATCCAAATGCCCCTCTTCCTTCTGAGCTCCACAGCGTGTTTAAACCACATTTAGCATCCACATGTTTGGCATTTCTGTAGTGATGAGAGCCCACTTTATTTATGGGTGTGTGTCTCCAGAAGCATGAGCTGGGCACAATGTACTGGTCAATACAACATACTGGTCACTACAATGTCAGTTTAAATTTTCACTAAGCAACATCCACTGCTGCTTGTTTCTGGAAAACACCCATGGAGTCAAAATCGTCACGTCACCTGTAGATGAATTCCCAAAGGCGGATAATTTCCAAAATGGGATCACTTGAGAGGGAATTCTGCTCTTCTAGCACTTAGGGGCTCTATGCATGGTATCCATACACTATTCTAGGAAAATCTGTGCTCCAGGAGGCAAATAGTACCTGTGTATCACTGTATGGCAAAGCAGTACTATACAGCCATATATAGGGTATTTCTACAATCAGCAGAAATTATGGGACACATTTTTTGCCATTTTTACCAAATTCCAAGTGTAAAAATGTAAAATCTGGGACTAAAATAAAATTTTGCCCAATGGTATAAAATTCTTTTTCAAACATTTTTATTGAATTTTTCAAATATTGAAACAAAGAACAGAATGAATTTTAAAGTTTTATATGAGGAAAATCTGGGATGGAGGAAATAAAGGGGGAGGGGGGGAAAGGGGGAACGATAAATGGGTAGAGGACAGAGGGTAAACTGGAGAACTTTAATTCAAGTAGTGTCTACATGAGTAACTTAAAACCGTAACTTAATCCTAAATGGATACAATTCTGTGACCCACCTATGGTGTCAATATGATCAAAAATGAATTCATTGAGAGGTGTAGAAAATGGTGTCGCTTATGGGGGTTCTGCTGTTCTGGGATATCAGGGGCTCTGCTAATGTGACATGACACCCTCAAACGAGTCGAGAAAAATCTAAACTCTAATATGGCCCTTCTCAGTTCTGCACTGTGCCTCAAAAGTAGTTTCGACCACACTTTAAGCGTGCCCTAAAAACACATTTGTTCAGACTGGCCTACCGTCTCAACGCATTAACCTAACTATCCCTGTATGGCCCATTCAAAAAAATTCAACTATAATTAGGTTCCTCGTATCATGTTCCCATACACTTTTTACATTTAATAGCCCTCTGTGTCTGTACTGTTACATATTTAGGCTGTTAACTGGTTCATGCAGCTTTATATGAACACCCAATCCTTACACTATGGCTGGTCCGAACAACTAAAGCAATTGTTACCATTCACCTCTTGTGTCTCCCCTTTTCCTCATAGTTTGTAAGCTTTCGAGCAGGGCCCTCATTCCTCCTGGTATCTGTTTTGATCTGTTTATTGTTACGCTGTAATGTCTATTGCCTGTACAAGTCCCCTCTATAATTGTAAAGCGCTGTGGAATATGTTGGCACTATATAAATAAAATTATTATTATTATTATTATTATATATGGGGTATTGGCGTACTCACGAAAATTTTGGGGTCAATTTTCTCCTTTTACAATTGAGAAAATAAAAAAATGGGGATAAAATAACATTTTTGTTTAAAAAAATGATATTTTTATTTTCACAACTCTTCATTATAAACTTCTGTGAAGCAACTGGAGGAGACTAGTTTCCAAAGTGAGGTCACTTGTGTGGGTTTCCAATGTTTCAGCACATCAGGGGCTCTCCAAACGTGACATGACACATGCAGACCATTCTATCAGAATCTGAGTTCCAAAATGTCACTCTTTCCTTTCTGAGCCCTGCTGTAGGCACAAACAGTAGATTTTCACCACATATGGGGAATCGTCACTAATTTAACTATAACCTGCAATGTTATGTGTATCAAGGAAATCCTCCAGACATTTTTAAAAGCTGTTATAGTGTCTGCCATTATTAGCTCTTGTGGTAGGAATTTCACAGTCTGACTGCTCTAACTGTAAAAAACCCTTTTCTGTTTAGTTGTTGGAATTGCCTTTCTTCCACCCATAATGAGTGCCCCCTAGTCTTCAGTACAGTCTTTGGAAGGAATAAGTCATGTGCAAGTGTTTTGTACTGGCCACACATATATTTATGCATGTAAATTAGATCCCCTCTGAGGGGTCTTTTTTCTAACCTAAACAAGCCCAACTTTTCCAACCTCTCCTCATATGAGAGGCCTTCTATCCCTTTCAATAATCTAGTTGTGCGTCTTTGAACTGAGTCTAACTTCTGAATATCCTCTTTAAAATGTGGAGCCCAAAACTGGATCCCATATTCTAGATGTGGCCTCTCCAGTGATTTATAAAGGGGTAATAATATGTTGGGATGGCAGGATTTTATCTCTGTTTTTATACATCCTTAAATCTTGTTTGCTTTTGCGGCTGCTGCTTGACATTGAGTACTGCTGCTTAGCTTACTTGTAACAAGAATCCCAAGTCCTTCTCCTGTTCTGTAGTCATGAGCATACTCCCATTTACTGTATATGCAGTAATAGGACTATTCCATCCTAAGTGCATTACTTTGCTTTTATCTACATTAAATCTCATTTGCCAAGTGTTTGCATAAAAATTAAAAGTTTGAAAATTGCAAACTTTTCAACATTTTCCCAATTTCCTGTCATATCAAAGAAGTTTTACCACTGTCATGTAGTACAATATGTCAAAACAGTCTCAGAATCAGTGGAATAAGTTTAAGCATTCCAGAGTTATTACCTCAAAAAGTGACAGTGGTCAGAATTGTAAAATTTGCTTGATCATGAAGGTGACAACAGGCTTGGGGGCTGAAGAGATTAAAGTAGTTGAGCGAAAAAAAAAATTCTCCCAAAAGCATTGCTACTGTCCATGGAGTACGTGATAAGTTGTAGAAAAACTCTATTTAAGAGGATGAGCTACAGAATAGAAATCAGGCAGTGAACAGGAGTTGGACTGTTTTCGGAGGTGCAGATTTATGTTTTCCTCCATAAAACCAATTTAGGTAAATGCTGATGATTGTGTATCATGTTTAAGTAAATCTACTGCCACAGTTAAAGGGAACCTGACACCACATATACAGACTCTTAACCTCAGCTTAAACTAGATGGCAATGGGTTTCTAAAAATGCAAAATGCAGTGTACTGTTCTGTTCTAACTGACAAAAGTGCACGCACTGATGTTGCTGGACGTCTAATTTACCCCTCGATTAGACAGGTGGGGGATAAGACTAGGTGAGGCAATAGGACAAGTAGTCACTAGTCTTCTCCTCCACCTGGCTAATCGAGGGGTAAATTAGAAGCCAAATCTGCAACTTTATCTACCCACCAATATATGGCAATCTTGTTATAATCTATCTTAACCTACTTTTACAGTATATAAGAAAGACAGAGTTGCAGCAATTTTTACTACTATTCCTACTACTGTTCTTTTTTACTCCATCTAGATCCTCTAACTATTCATCAACCAGCACAGTGACACCACTGGTCTATTGGATCCCCTCTCCTCTTCTTGACTTGAACCTTCAGTTTTGTCTCCCTTCTGGCAAGTGAATTACAGCACAAATATATATATATATATATATATATATATATATATATATATATATTTTTTTTTTTTTTTTCTATAGTGCTTGCCCTTTGACACTACTGTGGTTGTTGTCCCTTTTGCAGCTGAATCCTTCCTACTTATACTAGCGCCACTATCCACATTTTATTGTTTTGTACTCTGTGAAGATAGGACCTAATTATTAAAAGGTGAACACTTGTGAATAAATCTGTTAACAGATTACAGAATGCAAACGGTATTAAATAGACCTGGTTAGGCCGGTGTACTTACTTAGGATGTCTCTATCTGAACTTGTAAAATGCTCATTTTAATATTAGGTGGGATAAGTTTTAAAAATGTTTATATGGCTGTTCTGATATGGATAATCAAAGTAAGCATAGTAGCCTCATCAGCTCTGAGATATCAGTTTAATAATGTATGCAATTCGTATAATAAAAGTTAATGACGGTCCAATTTTAAGTTATGCTCTGACTTGGATTAAAATGTGACCAGTTTATCCATTGATATTTGTTCTCTCTGCCTGGACCACTGCAGCAAGAGTGAATCTTGAGAAGCTGAGTGCTGCATCATATTAGCACATCGCCACCTGCTGGACAATATCAATGTTTGAGGAAATTGCCAAGGTAGAGAATACTTCATTTTTCTAACTTTAGTCAAAAATGTTAACTTTCATCCATATTGATTTCTAAGACTTCAGAACATTAGTCCCATATCTGTGAATTTAGGAAAAGGTCATTTGACCTTCTGAAAACTGATGTGACTGTAGACTGGTCGGCATTAACTATGGAGTTGTCTGTACTTGCATTCCTGCTTATGTAAGTACATGGACTTCATTGGAGGAAGCAAAATTCAAGAATGGGAAATGCATCTTTTCCATCAGTATAGATATGTCATTAGCAAGGGTGTGGCTAGAAGGCTGTTGCCTCAGGTGCCACAGTCTATGGGAGTGTCAAATTTTCAAATTCCCCTTTTCCCCTCTGCTTATTCCCCATGGTGCCTTATGAAATTAAAGAACTTGCAAGACCTCAGTGAGTTCTTGCCTGGAACTGCTAATGCGGAGCATGTAGAGGAGATGGTATTGTCACTGGCTGCTGTGCTGCGTAGGAATGGCCAAAAATGACAAAGCACAATATAATGTAATGAACCTTGCATTTCGGTCACTGCCTATACAAAGCTCTACAGTCTACAACAAACTTATCTTTGTTTCTGCGCTCTGCATAAGTGGTGAATATGAAGACAGAAGAATAGCACGTAACCAACTATGAGAATGATGAATCATGATTTATTATTATTATTATTATTATTATTATTAGCCTTCATTAATTACTAAGAGCCAATATTATATTTTTTACCTTTTTTAATCTTAACAAGGGTTAGAGATAAGTTTAGAGTTAGGGTTAGACTTAGAGCTAATGTTAGGCTTAGGGCTATGGTTAGTCTTAGGGCTATGGAATGATTTAGGCTTAAGATTAGGGTGAGGGATAGAATTAGGGATCGGGCTAACATAATACATTGTTCCATAAAAAAATGTAAAAGCAAAAATAATAATAATGTATAACTTTTTATTTTTAAAACGTTTTGTCTGATTTCAGAAAAAAGCTGAAAAACAAATGGTTTAATCATATTAGTATTCTCCTGAAGTTACAATCATTATGTTTGGGGGACTTGCAGAAGGAACTCGAGGAGCATTCACGTGGGTCACAGGTTAGCGAGCATAAAATACTTTCATTATCTGGCACTGGCAACCCACAAAAGAAAATACAAAAAGGTGCCACATTTTCCCTGTGGGAGGGGCACCTTCACCTATCAGATATATATGGCATGTTCTGTAAATATGTGATCAATGAAAGTTCATCCAAAAATTATTTTTGGTGCTTGTACATTTTTAGAAGTGTCCTTGTATATTTGATTGCTGGTTTTATATCTGTCATGCAATTATTTTCTAAGTAATTACTATCCATTGAGATCTTGAACCATTAACCAAGTTATGAAATAAAGAGTGATACATTATTTTTTAGATGATACAAATACATAACTATCATTTCCTGCTGCTCCATGACATAGCAATGAAATATTATATTCTTTAATCATGTTAACAATATCTTGGGCCAGCATACATCAGACATTTGAATTTGGATTAAAATATGGTTCTCAATATTAGGACACTTTTAAAATCTTAAAATTCTCAATTGGTTTTGATATTTTAATTTACGCATGGGACAATAGTGCCATCTAGTGGAAAATTTCTAACATTACAATTACTTAATTTCTATGTATTTTTCTGAAAACCAAGTTAAATTAAATATGGATACGTTAGTTTTTAAGAGGTATTGAACTATCCAATTTTTTAAATGTTTTTTTTACAATCTAAAGTAGAAGACATCACAGTTATTTGCATGTTTATTATTCTCTTTGATGAGTATGGTATAGGCACAATAATGCATGAATAATTATTCTCTAAGCAGTGATGTGCTTTACATTGTGATGCCATTTATTACTCTCCCAGATCAGTCAATCTCTTATAGAGAATCCCAATTAGGAGTCTCATCATCGGTTGATGTCGAATAGATAATTAGGTAGCTGGAAAGGAGGACAGTTTTAGATAAATAGGATAGCCATAAAAAAGGGGAATAATAACTGATTCTGGGACCTAACATGGCTGTTTTTGAAAAGAAAACTGTAAGTAGCATTGCATGAGGTCATACTGACACATTGTTTCTTTCTTTGCTTGGGTATATGCTGTCACTGGAATTGTACATAGCTGGTAAATATGCACTGACATTTTATCAATGCACACAGTGACAGGCAATTGGCTCGTACAAGTATGACTTACATTGTTATGCATACTTTAGAGCCTAGCCACTTATTTTTATTCGTTGAAAAAAATCACTCGTAGTGATTAGAGATGAGTGAACCTTTCAAGGTTTCGTTCGGTTTCTGAATCACTGAACGACCCTCCGTTTGCGAACAGTTTGCCAAACGGTTCGACGAACCCCATTAGATTCAATGGGAGGCAAAGGCAAACGCATAGACCATAAGGGGTGACAAAAAGCTTCCCAAACAGCTAAAAATTAGGGGCAAATATCAGGAAAACTAGCATTAATTGACACAAAGCAGACATTTGCAAGTGGCACAGCAGCACTTAGCCAAGGGCCATGCATGAGGTATCGGGGCCTGTTTCAGCATTTACAGCTTGGAATTAAAGTTTCAATGAGAACCTGATGGTTTAGAGAGCAGTGTAAGCCTTCTTAGCTGGGAGACCTCATGCAACACCTCCAATTTTTTTGCAAAAAATAGCGGCGCTCGTGAGATGGATATAGCTAGCTGCGGGTATTGCTCCTTACCACACAAAAGGAAAAAAAAGAGAAAATAGGATATAAAAATATTGTAACAATATTTCTACCTGCGCTAAGCTTAAGGTGCATTGATCAACATATACGTAGGAAATGTACCTGTTTGATGGGCGTGTATAACAAGTCAGGTTTTGAACGTAAAGAGGGACTGTTTGGTGGGCGTATATGACGAGTCAGGTTTTGATCGTAAGAAGGGGCTAAAATGGGAAGCAATGGGAAATTTATAAATAGGGTCACAAGTATTTAGTCACTCATATATCGCCTGATATGTTCAGACGTGACGATCTATCATGTAAATATAATACACTAGATATGACTAGTAAAAATCGGTGTGTGCTAAAACATAAAACTTAAAAACTTGAACTGACACCCTGCAAGTGCGTTACTTAGATTAAAAGGTGCATGCTTCTCCACATGATAGGCTAAAAATGCGGAGCCTGATACCTGTAGTGTGAACGTCTATGGAAGGAAAAGAGAGACACAGTCCATATGTCCTTAGCGATAGTGGTTTAAATGAATAAAGCGGTTTGTACTTAGCTGGATTGATGCTGTCCTTCAACCTTCTCAGGCGACTTATGCAGGCGCCGTCCCGGCCGGTGATGGGCGCCTGCGCGGCCTGTGCTTGGAAGATCTCGCACGGTGCTTCGCAGGACCTGCAGTTGCGTTCGGGTCACGTGATCTCTGATCACGTGGTGCCCCTGGCGGTGAGTACGGAGCGCTGTGGGAGCCAAAAACCAACGCGTTTCGGAAATGCTGCGGTTTCCTTCCTCAGGGTTGGCTCCCCCTGCGCGTCTTGACTTTTTATACATACTCTGGCTTCCTTCATACGCTCAATTGAACGCAAATAATTCTACCTCATTATTTAGGCCCCTTGGCTTTAAGGTATCAAGTTCAAAAATATGTCTGGTTTCTTCCCGGGACATCTGCTTAATAAAATCCCCATTTCGCCAATCTTGTTGCACCACTTTTATTCCTGCCACTTTAGTACCCTGTGCACATCCTTTATGGTGAATGAGAAAATGTTTTGACAATGGGTGTGCATCATACTTATTGCGTATGTTCCTGAGATGTTCATTAATCCTTTTATATAGGGGACGTTTTGTGCGCCCAACGTATTGTTTACCACATGGGCATTCTATGACATAAATGACTCCATGAGTATTGCATGTTATAAAGTCTGTGATAGGGAATTCTTTACCATTTCTTGCTAACACACATTTTTGTTTTGTTGGTTTCAGAATTTTGCACATTTTGCATTTTTGGCAAGGGAAAAAACCATTAATTATTTGCTTGAATGGGCCTTTTTTATTATTGGCTATGGAGTTAGGATTGCGTACCGTAGGGGCAATGATTAAGCCCAAATTGCGTGCTTTCCTAAAAACGAACCGCGGACAATTCGGTAGTAGGTCCCCTATCGTTTTATCCTCCTTCAGGAGGCTCCAATGCCTATTTACAATTTTCCTCAGTATATGCATATTCGAATTATACTGTGTGATAATTGGTATTGCAATTTGGGCATATTGATCCGATAGACAGGCCCCATCCTTTCCTGCTTCTATATTCTTGTTTTTTTCGTCATTGTTTTCACCCAGGAGTTTTAGTCTGGGGATTGCCTTTACTTCTTCTTTTGCTGCAAGTAGGGATTCCTTATCATACCCTTTATTAACGAATTTATTAATGAGTCCATCCGCCTCCCTCTCATAATCCTTAACATTGGTGCAGTTTCGATTTGATCTTATAAGTTGACTGCGGGGGACATTTAATAACCACCTTGGCAGGTGGCAGCTATCCATAGAGATGAAGCTGTTAGAATCAGTGGGTTTCCTGTACGTGCAGGTCTGTAGTTTGCCTTTATTGATTGAAATGTTAAGGTCTAAAAATTGTACATTTTTGTTACTCGTATGGGCAGTAAACTGTAAATAAAATTCATTTTTATTCAAATCTATTAAAAATTCTTTCAAGTCATCCTCCCTTCCTTCCCAAATAAAGAAAATATCATCAATAATACGTTTCTTTATTTTCTGAAGTAAAGGCAATCCCCAGACTAAAACTCCTGGGTGAAAAAAATGACGAAAAAAACGAGAATATAGAAGCAGGAAAGGATGGGGCCTGTCTATCGGATCAATATGCCCAAATTGCAATACCAATTATCACACAGTATAATTCGAATATGCATATACTGAGGAAAATTGTAAATAGGCATTGGAGCCTCCTGAAGGAGGATAAAACGATAGGGGACCTACTACCGAATTGTCCGCGGTTCGTTTTTAGGAAAGCACGCAATTTGGGCTTAATCATTGCCCCTACGGTACGCAATCCTAACTCCATAGCCAATAATAAAAAAGGCCCATTCAAGCAAATAATTAATGGTTTTTTCCCTTGCCAAAAATGCAAAATGTGCAAAATTCTGAAACCAACAAAACAAAAATGTGTGTTAGCAAGAAATGGTAAAGAATTCCCTATCACAGACTTTATAACATGCAATACTCATGGAGTCATTTATGTCATAGAATGCCCATGTGGTAAACAATACGTTGGGCGCACAAAACGTCCCCTATATAAAAGGGTTAATGAACATCTCAGGAACATACGCAATAAGTATGATGCACACCCATTGTCAAAACATTTTCTCATTCACCATAAAGGATGTGCACAGGGTACTAAAGTGGCAGGAATAAAAGTGGTGCAACAAGATTGGCAAAATGGGGATTTTATTAAGCAGATGTCCCGGGAAGAAACCAGACATATTTTTGAACTTGATACCTTAAAGCCAAGGGGCCTAAATAATGAGGTAGAATTATTTGCGTTCAATTGAGCGTATGAAGGAAGCCAGAGTATGTATAAAAAGTCAAGACGCGCAGGGGGAGCCAACCCTGAGGAAGGAAACCGCAGCATTTCCGAAACGCGTTGGTTTTTAGCTCCCACAGCGCTCCGTACTCACCGCCAGGGGCACCACGTGATCAGAGATCACGTGACCCGAACGCAACTGCAGGTCCTGCGAAGCACCGTGCGAGATCTTCCAAGCACAGGCCGCGCAGGTGCCCGTCACCGGCCGGGACGGCGCCTGCATAAGTCGCCTGAGAAGGTTGAAGGACAGCATCAATCCAGCTAAGTACAAACCGCTTTATTCATTTAAACCACTATTGCTAAGGACATATGGACTGTGTCTCTCTTCTCCTTCCATAGACGTTCACACTACAGGTATCAGGCTCCGCATTTTTAGCCTATCAGGTGGAGAAGCATGCACCTTTTAATCTAAGTAACGCACTTGCAGGGTGTCAGTTCAAGTTTTTAAGTTTTATGTTTTAGCACACACCGATTTTTACTAGTCATATCTAGTGTATTATATTTACATGATAGATCGTCACGTCTGAACATATCAGGCGATATATGAGTGACTAAATACTTGTGACCCTATTTATAAATTTCCCATTACTTCCCATTTTAGCCCCTTCTTACGATCAAAACCTGACTCGTCATAAACGCCCACCAAACAGTCCCTCTCTACGTTCAAAACCTGACTTGTTATACACGCCCATCAAACAGGTAAATTTCCTACGTATATGTTGATCAATGCACCTTAAGCTTAGCGCAGGTAGAAATATTGTTACAATATTTTTATATCCTACCTCCAATTTTTTGTTGTATTTCAGCCACACTCAGATTGCACAAACATAATTTTCATACAGTAATATTTGTAGAAAAGTGTAAGGAAAGTAACACAGGTAGTTGTCTGAAAGTAAGTGCAGGCCTGCCAGTCTGGGAGACCTGCTTACACAGGCAACCAACTAGATGGAAAGCAAAATTAGAGTCTCCACAAAAAAAAAAAATGTTACACAGCTCAAAATTGGCATCAATTTCCACAGAGTATAAACAGTATAATAGTTTATAATAGGCCTCTCACACACCTTCTACTACAGGCAACCCAACAGATGAAGACCCAACTTGGAGTCTCCACATTTCAAAAAATAATTGTCACACACCACTAAAGTGGCATCAATTTCCACAGAGTAGAAATATTTTAATAGGCCTCTGACTCACCTTCCACCACTGGCAATCCACCAGATGGAGACCCAATTTGGAGTCTCCTCATGTCAAAAAATAATTGTCACACAGCACAAAAGTGGCATAAATTTCCACAGAGTAAAAACAGAATAATAGGTCTCTGACACATCTTCTACTACAGCTAACCCACCAGATGGAGACCCAACTTGTAGTCTCCACATTTCAAAAAACTGTTTGCAACATCAGCAGCAGTAGCATCAGTAGGCACAGAAGACACCACAAAGATGGCACAGACTGCAATAACTCAAGATCAATACAAGACATAAAAAATGACACCATCACCTAGTCTGATCAATCTGTGACTGGGGTTCCAAAGTAAGTTTAGATTAATGACTTGTTCATTTTAATGAAAGTTAAGTGGTTCACACTTTGAGGAGACAGCCAGATTCACGTATCCTTCAGGACACCACCAGCTGCGCTGAAGACACGTTCTGAGAGAACGCTGACTGTCGGGCGTAACAGGAGAGCTCAGGCCACTCTTTCATTTTTGAAGAACAAAATGTAAAAGAGTCCACACTCCCCTGATGGCCTTGAAAATGAGCACCAGATACTCTGGCACCATCCTCTCCATTCTTTCACAATGTGACTTGTACTCTGTTCTGCTGGTGCACGGGCTGGTCTTAAAAATATGTTAAACGACTCACAAAAATTGCTAATGCCACTTACACTGCTGCTGCTAATGTTTTGGCGATGATGCCTTGACATTCCCGCTGGACGTCCTCAACTGTGATGCACACTCTGTGCCTCACTCCTGTCTTGGGGAAAACCACTCTTAAGACTGTCTACAAGCATATTGCGATACTCCAGCATGCATGCATCCCTTTAAAGGGGGAAGCATCTGTCAAAATGTATTCTACCGTGAATCTAACAATGTGGCAACTCAGAACTCAGCACTATTTCTAACCCTAAGAATAGATAGTGTGCAAAAAGGCGATCAGGTGTTAGACGCTTCCATGAGGTCAAAGTCCAAGCTGTGTTAGTGGCTGGGTAATACTCAAGGTTTCTTCCTTCTTTCCCTCTCACCAACCATGGAAAACAGAGAGCGTATCATTATCCTCTTCAGCTCCTGACTGTTACCCGTCCATCACCTCATCCTCCTAAATTTGTTCATTGGCTCCTGCATCTCCACTAACAGTTTATCTGGTGCCATGAGCCACCCTCCCATGGTACCTGCCTGTTCGATAAAATTGAGATACTGTTATCCCTTCCTCATCCTCCTCTGCTTCCAACTCTTCCTCTGGGACCATCATTTCTTAACTGAGACACTTCAAAATGGGCTCCAGCATGTAGATGACCAGAATAGTGATGCTGATGACCACATTATCAGCACTAACCATCTAAGGCTGGTTTCACACTTGCGTTTTGATCTGCAGCGTTTTAAAAAAAACGCATGTGGTGAAAAAATGCATGTAAATGCAGCAAAACGCCGCGTTTTGCGGCCTTTACATGCGTTTTTTCCTGCGTTTGCGTTTTTTAAACGCATGCTGAGAAGTGTGTGACAGCTGCCAATCATCAAAATCAACTAGAAAACCCACTAAAAACAGAAATAGCTAGGGTTAGGGTTAGGGTTAGGGTTAGGATCCCTAGTAACCCTAGGGATCCTAACCCTAACCCTAGGGATCCTAACCCTAACCCTAACCCTAAACCTAGGGATCCTAACCCTAACCCTAACCCTAACCCTAGGGATCCTAACCTTAACCCTAACCCTAAGGGTTAGGATCGTAACCCTAACCCTAAGGGTTAGGGTTAGGATCCCTAGGGTTAGGGTTAGGATCCCTAGGGTTACTAGGGATCCTAACCTAAGGGTTAGGGTTAGGGTTAGGGTTAGGATCCCTAGTAACCCTAGGGTTAGGGTTAGGGTTTTCTTGTTTTTTCTTGTGTTTAGGGTTAGGGTTTTTTCATGTGTTTAGGGTTAGGGTTAGGGTTAGGGTTTTCTTGTTTTTTCTTGCTTTTTCTTGTGTTTTTCCATAAAAATGCATGCGTTTTTAACGCAAGCAAATGCATGTGCTTAAAAACGCATGCGTTTACATAGACAGCAATGCATTTTTTTGCCGCAAATAAACGCATGCGTTTTTTTGCGGCAAAAAAAGCCGCTAGAAATTACTACATTTCTGCAAATGAACGCACGCGTCAAAAAACGCATGCGTTGCCGAAAACGCGTCAAAACGCACGCTAAAAAACGCATGCGGTTTTTAATGTTAAGTATAGAAAAAAGTGCTAAAATGCTGCAGATCAAAACGCAAGTGTGAAACCAGCCTTAGTAGCCATTTCAAAACTGTGCAGAAGGTTGCAAAGGTCCATCACCTGTGCCAACTCCACATGCATGATTTGCACCATGTCCGGACTGCATTGGCCCAAGCTATACAAAAGGACATACTGGACCAGGGCTTGTTGCTGCTGCCACAGCCGCAGCAACATGTGCAGAGTGGAATTCAACTTTGTCGGCACATCGCTAATCAAATGGTTAACCAGTAGGCTGAAAGACCTCTGTAGTGATGCAAGTCGATGACCTGTGGGGTGCAATAGTCAGAAGTGAGCACACAGCGACCATGTTATGTGCCGCAGCGCATCCAGGCCGGCATAATGGCAGAGAAATTACTTTACCACCAGGTAGAGGATGTGAGCCAAGCAAGATACATCTGTGAGGTTGTCATGTTGTAGGGCCATTACCAGGTTTGCACCATTATCACACATGGCCTTCCCTGGCTCCAGGTTTAGTGGAAACAGCCATTGCTGTATCTTGGCCTGGATAACTGTCTACAACTTTTGAGCTGTATGACTGCGATCTCCAAGGCATAATAATTTTAACATTGGCGGATTGCAGAGAGCCAGGGATGTGGAGTACAAAGGTGGGGAGATTCTATCTGCACTGTTGAAATGCTTTTCTGATTAAGGGAGAGGTTGAGGTCACAGGTGGAGGCCCTAGAGGAGGTGGAGGAGGCAGAAGCAGTGGAGGAACTGTTAGATACATAAGTTTGTACCACAAGCTTTGGGAATTCAAAGACTTGTGGAGCAGCCCCTTAGCCACCAGAGTCACCCAGTGCCCAGTCAGTGAGATGCAACACCCCTGCCCATGTTTATTTGTCCAGGTGTCAGTGGTGAAATGCACCCTGGCAGACATACATTTTGTCAGGGAATGGGTGTTGTTGTCTGTGACATGCTGGTGTAGAGCAGGCACATCTTTCTTTGAGAAGTAATGGCGATTGGGCAAATGGAACTGGGAAACTGCAACGGCCATTAACTTTTGGAAACCATCTGTTTCCAGAGGTGGAAAGGCAGAATTTCCATGACCAACAGATTGGAGATGGTGGAGTTCAAGCTCTTAGTTTTGCCATGTGTAGGAGGAAACACAGCTGGCTGCTGTGCTGAGAGAGGGCAGAGTACGGGGAACAGGACAAAATGCTGGACTGTGAGTGAGGTGCAGGTGGAGATGTTATGGTGGATTGGAAAAGCTGTGTTGTGCTACGTGACACAAAAGCAGCAGTCATGTCTACTTCCGTAACAGCTGACCAGCTCTCACCCCAACTGTGGTGGGTTAACAATTGCAATTTCTGTGGCGGAGACCTGTGTGTAACCACTTGGAATGGTGACAGAGGAGGAAGAAGCAGCAGATGGGGTGGGACGGCTGGTGGTTAGTGAGGCCGCTAGTCTGCATTTTAGCACAGTGAGATTCCCACACTAAGGCATGTTGATCGTGCATGTGTCGTTTTATGCATGTTGTTGTCAAATTATTGCATTTTTTGCCTCTACTGAGTTTTTTTGCAAATTTGACAGATAAAATGTGTTAGGTCATGCTTTGTGGTCTCAAAAAAGGTCCAGGCTAGGCAACCCTTGCTGCCCCTGTGAACTGCACACTCACGAGTTGGGCCTGAGGATGCAATGCTTGGGGTGGTTGTGTCACTTCGTGTTTGTGTGGGAAGCTGCAACGTAACCTCCTCATCTTCATCTTCCTCCACCTCCTATGCTAAACTACTCAGCTGCGTACCTCTAGCTTCACACCAAGTAGGATCTACAACCTCATCCTCTCTGCTCTCACACTCCTCACCCTGAGAGTCACCCTCCTCCTCTTTCTGCTCTGAGACCACAGTACATTTCACGTGCACCTCTAGTATCTGAGTTTCTTCTGGTTCACCTTCACCCTTGGTGGTTAATGTCTGGTGGCAAGGGTCTGGATACTGTTCAGACCCTACTTCGTCCGGTCCCTGATCCAACATGAAAAAAGTTTGGGCATTAGTGCAGATGCTTTCCTATTTTTGATTCTGTGATTTTTTTAGCAGTCCTCTGATGCCCATGGAGTACAATGTGTGATCAGCTCTTTAGAATAGCCCATCTGAGGTTCCTCACAGTCAATTGGGTGTTTGGAAATTTTGGACACAGGGGGAAACAAAGGTGATTGGGTTACCACCTATGAGGATTGCACTGTCTGGGATGTTCAGGTGAAGTAAGAGGAGGAGAGGCCATGTGATGCAGTGCTTGCCATCCACTCGAGTACATGCACTTTTTGAGACTCATCTACAGCCTACTACCTTTGTGCAGCAACCAGAGAAATGGGTCGAGTAGTCCAGCCAGTAACATATGTTGTCAGTGGTCTTTGGATAGGACAAGACAGTGTTTGTTCAGTTGAGCTTTCATTCACATTAACACCTAACCCACATGCACCTCAAACACCAAGCCTTCTCACTTCCACCACTTGCTTTTTCCCGCTCATGTTGTAAGTAGCCTTCCCCTTTTGTACCCCGCTGTTTCACAACCTTAGGCCCACAGCTGTCAGTCACCTGTCACTAAATAAACTATCACTATTTATTTTTTTAGATAGTGTGCCTGAACAACACTGTTATGCCTAACGATTTTTAAGTGGAAACATAGCATTCTGATTTGCAACTGAAACACCGTTTTAGCACAAACGATTTGGAGTAGCTTATTGGGCATCGTGACTGCAACACTATATTGGGCCTAACAATTTTTAAGTGGAAATCTGGCCTTCCGATTAGCCACTGAAACATTTTTAGCACCAAAGATTAGGAGTAGCTAATTGGGCCTCATGACTGAAACAGTATTTTAGGCCTAACAATTTTTATGTGGAAATCTGGCCTTCTGATTTGCCACTGAAACACAGTTTTAGCACAAACGATTTGGATTAGCTAATCGGGCCTTGTGACTGCACAACTATAGTAGGCCTAATGATTTTTAAGTGGAAATCTGGCCTTTTGATTTGCCATTGAAACACAGTATTAGCAAAGAACACTTGGAGCAGCTAATTGGGCCTCATGACTGCAACACTGTATTAGACCTAACAATTTTTAAGTGGAAATCTGGCCTTCTGATTTGTCATTGAAACACAGTTTTAACACAAACCACTTGGAGTAGCTAATTGGGCCTCATGACTGCAACACTATCTTAGGCCTAACAATTTTTATGTGGAAATCTGGCCTTCTGATTTGCCACTAAAGCACAGTTTTAGCACTAAGGATTTGGAGTACCTAATTGCGCCTAGTAGCTGCACCATTATATTAGACTTAATAATTTTTAAGTGGAAATCTGGTCTTTTTATTTGCCACTGAAACATAGTTTTAGCACAAATAATTTAGAGTAGCAAGTGGGGCTTCCGGAGACTGCCACACAGTATTTGCACAATCTACTTCGATGCTGGAAGATCAATTTCTCACAGGACAGGATCCTATCTATTCTGTCTAGCTTTAGTGCAGGAGTAAAATTTCTGCACTGTGACACTGAGCAAATGGCGCCAGCAACACAAGATGTCAGCTTTTTATATGGCCAGGGATATGTGATTTCGGCAACCAATCACAGAAGACCTTGTGTCATGATGTTGTAGATGGTATCTGATTGCCAGAATCAGGGGCGGATTATAAGAGGGTCAATCTGGGCGGTAACCTAGGGCCCAGTGGTGTGGGGGGGCCCTGGGCTACCGCACAGATTGCCCGCCGGCCGCCGCCATCAGGGCATTAATGCATGTGCCCCTGTCAGACTGGCATATCATTTATGAGCCCGGACCTGGTGGGCAGAGAGAGGGGGCCCGCATCGGGCCCTGTGTCATCTACTCACCGGGCCCCTACTGGTGCTGCGGCGGTTTCCTATTGACGTGCGGGCGTCCACGCTGCTGGAGGGAGCTCGACGCCTGGAGCGCTGGTCAGGTGAGGAGAACTCGTTTTTGGGTTTTTTTGCGAACGGCAATCCGGGGGGCCCGGGGCAATATGCTGGAGACACTGGGGCAATGCTGGAGACACTGGGGCAGATGATTGCTAGACACACTGGGGCAGATGATTGCTGGACACACTGGGGCAATGCTGGAGACACTGGGGGCAATGCTGGAGACACTGGGGGCAATGCTGGAGACACTGGTGGCAATGCTGGAGACACTGGGTGCAATGCTGGAGACACTGGGGCAATGCTGGAGACACTGGGGGCAATGCTGGAGGACACACTGGGGCAGATGATTGCTGGAGACACTGGGGCAGATTGCAGGACACTGGGGGTAATGCTGGAGACACTGGGGCAATGCTGGAGACACTGGGGCAATGCTGGAGACACTGGGGCAGATTGCTGGACACACTGGGGGCAATGCTGGAGGACACACTGGGGCAGATGATTGCTGGACACACTGGGGCAATGCTGGAGACACTGGGGCAATGCTGGAGACACTGGGGCAGATTTCTGGACACACTGGGGGTAATATGCTGGACACACTGGGGTAATATGATGGACACACTGGGGGTAATATGCTGGACACACTGGAGCAGATTGCTGGACACACTGGGGGCAATGCTGGACACTCTGGGGCAATATGCTGGACATACTGGGGCAGATTGTTGAACGCTAATTAAGGGATATTATTACTGCAGTAATGTATTTATTTTATTCTTTGAGTATACTGTTTTAAATGGGGGGGCGGTCCTGTTACTGTGCACAGTGACACTATGTCACCTTTTTTTCTTCATGTGGTGTAATGTAGAAGTTGGGAAAAATTAATTAATGTGTTCTGCAAGTGGAGCTCGAGATAACTGTGACTGCCGGCCGGAATGTAAGAGCAGAGCGTCACCGCTGTGATCTGCTTTCACTTTACGGCGGCACTCAGTCAGAGCGGGAAGCAGACGGCAAGGGACCTGACGGACACCGGAATGTGAGTATGTACTGTTTGGTTTTTTTTACTTTTACGATGGTAACCAGGGTAAACATCGGGTTACTAAGAACGGCCCTGCGCTTAGTAACCCGATGTTTACCCTGGTTACCCGGGGCCTTCGGCATCATTGGTAGCTGGAGAGCAGTCTGTGTGACAGCTCCCCAGCGACCACACAACGACTTTCCAACTATCACAGCCAGGTCGTATCGCTGGTCGTGATCATTGGAAAGTTGCAGAGTGTGACAGTACCCATAGAGTGGGTGAGAGGTTTCCACCTTATCTCCACCCCAGGGGGTGGTCTGGGGCTTAAGTAGTGGGACTTCAGAGGCAATAGGTGTTAAGTGTCTGGAGAGGAACACTCCAGAGAAGTGTTTGGGATAGCAAGGTCCAAGGCTCAGGTTTTAGCAAAAAACACAGAGTGGGCTGATCCCTGCTAGCAGAAGGACTGTGTTTTGTTTTGCTGTTTTTGCCCATATGGTTAAGTTTAGTTTTTCCAGCTTGGTTTATGTTGCACTTAATAGACCAAGGACCTTCTTAAAGAGACAGAGTTCCCGTGTCTACCTCCATGTACAACTGAGTGAGCCGATATACCACAGGTGATGGAGAACACATGGGATGGCTACAAGAGGTACTGCATGTCCTGGGTGAAGGCGACCACAAGCCAGCATGCAACATCAGGCAAAATGGAGGACCTGCTTAAGCATTTGGTACAAGCACAGCAGCAACAGCATCAGCAGCAGTTACAGCAGCATCAGATGGTGTAACAGGAGACAAGTAAGCTGCTTATACAACAAATGCAACAACAGCATCAGCAGCAGATTGACTTGATCGCCGTGTGGCTAAGCAGTACTTTACAGCCACATATGGGGTATTTCCACATTTAGGAGAAATTTTGGAATGAATTTTGGTGCCATTTTTATACCTTTTCGCATGTGAAAATGTAAAATCTGGGGCTAAAGCTAAATTTTGGTGATAAAAATGTAATTATTTTTTTCTTCACCACCCAATGGTATAAAATTCTGTGACCCACCTGTGGTGTCAATATGATCACTGTATCCCTAAATGAATTCATTAAGAGGTGTAGTTTGTAAAATGGTGTCTCGTATGGAAGGTTCTGCTGTTATTACACCTTAGGGGCTCTGCCAATGTGACCAGTCACATCAAACTAGTCCAGTAAAATCTGAACTCCATTATGGAACTTCATCCCTTCTGAGCTTTGCACTGTTCCTCAAAAGTAGTTTTTGACCACATATGGGTTATCGGCGTACTGAAGAGAAATTGCACAGCAAATTTTTGGGTTCCATTTCTTGTGAAAATAAAAAACTTGGGGGCTAAAATAACATTTTTGTGGGAATTTTTTTTTTTATTATTTTCACGGATCTAAGTTATAAACTTCTGTGAAGCACCTGGAGGTGCAAAGTGCTTAGGACACATTTAGATACATTCCTTAAGGGGTCTAGTTTCCAAAATGGGGTCACTTGTGGCTTTCATTAACTATTTAGGCACATTAGGGTCTCTCTGATGAGCGAAAAGTTAAATATTCGGATTCGGGAAAATTGGCACAAATACTTTCTAATATCCGTGTATTCGTACCGAATAACAGATCCAATGCAAGTCAATGGGAAAGCTGAATAATTTTTGCTGGACCCAACAAACAGGGGCATGACTTTATGACTCACATATGGTATCTAGGAATAATGTTGTGAGACTATTGGGCCAGCTTTACGGATTTATAAGAAGACCTACTGTTAGGGCTGGCGGAACGCACCGAGTGTATTTAGATATTATTATTGGTGCGTTCGCAGCCCAGGGTCCACCGTGCAGGAGACCAACCTGCTGCTAGCAAATGGTGGTACAATATGGTGGTAGAAGCTAACTCTGTTACTTCACAGAGTTGCACAGAAGGGAAAATGCTGTGCCCTGTTAGTGTCACAGGGGAACACAGCTGCCTAACAGAGCAAAAGCAATCATAGGTCAGGGAGTACCAAGTACACAAACACCTCCTCTCCGGTGGAGCCGGAATTCCAATGGCTTTATGCCAGCCCTGAATTCACCATACAAACTCCTCACCGGAGGCGCCGGTATTCTAGTGGCTTATTTCAGCCGGACCCTGACCACAAGCAGACAAGACCACTGAGTAGCTAAAGCTCATAACATAAGCTGATACTAGTGCATGGCCGTGCGGCCATGCGAACCTTTTATAGCTGCAGCAACTTCAGGACCTTCCTAGAAGGCAAATGGGAGCTGCTACAGTACCTGATCAACTTCAGGACCTTCCTAGAGGACCAATGGGAGTTGCCACAGTACCTGAGCATGTGGCCCCCGACCTCCAAAGAGAGGTGTTATCCTGGGCTCGCTCAGAAGGGGAAAAGCAGGACTCACCGCTGACCAGTACTGGCTACAATGGCTGAGCCTGGAAAGAAAGCAGTAACCATCCGCACAATATCAGGCTGAGCCAGATGCTGGGACTGATGTCTCCGCTGAGCAGGCTCCACTGCAGCTGGAGAAGAATGGGAGACCGCAGCAGAGATGGTTCGAGATCCCCCCTGTACAGAGGTGGGAACTCGACCCCTAACACCTACTGTACCAAACCAAACCAAACCAAATTTCTTTTGAACAGAAAAATGTTAAGAAATATTTTGTTAGGCATCGGGATTCTCCCGCAGCACAGGGTAGATTCCAAGCATTGTCTGGTACTGTGGTCTCCCATTCTCATCCGGCCACTGCAGTTGCTGCTCAGCACAAATGTCGGTCCCAGTCTATGGTAACTAGTGATATGCAGGTGCAGCCTTGTGCTCTGGCAGTCCAGAGACCACCTTACTGAGCATGTCCATGATGTGGCGGCTTCTCATTGGTGGTTGGACATTAGCTGCTCTGATGATATGGCAGCCCCAGATTGGCCCGCAGGTGATGTTTCGGCCTACTAGGCATGAGTGTTTGGGGTAGAGCCTAGCATATAAAAGACTCTCAGTGGTGCACGTGGGGGTGCTAGTGTAATTTACGTTTGGTGTGCGTGGGTGGCTACTCTACCACTCTCTCTGCAAATGTGTATGTCTTTGCTGAGACTGGACACATTAACAGGCAGGTTTCATACTTATGCAGCTTCATACCCTTGGCTCAACGCCTGAGTCTCTACTCTGCTGCATGCTTAGGGTGCCGGTCAGGCACAGGTTCAGCAGTGTCAGGACTGGGGTAACTAGCCGCTTGGCTTAGCATCTGTTTCGATCTTGTGTGCGGTTACCACAGTTCAGTTACAGAGCAAGCTCAACCCTTATGCTATACTTCTCGGTGAAAATGACAGGGTATTGTACCTAGCATCAAAGAGCTCTCTCTCTTGGCTTAGTAACTGCTTCATTCATGTGTGCGATTACCACTGTTAAGCTGCAGAGCTAGCCCAATCCACATGCTATTATGCCTGACAGGGCATATTATGCCTGATGATGCTAACAGGGTATAGCACTTCGCATACTCGTGCAGTACCTCTTGGTGAAGTAACTGAGCTTGGCACTCAGTGTTCCGTTCACACTGAGTGGCATTAACTCAGTGTGTTCAAGGTAACACTTGCTGTTGTGTTCCGTCATTGCTCTCTAGCAGCAGGGTTCATCTCTGCACGGTGGACCCCGGGTTGCGATTGCACTTCATTTTATATTTTATTTAGTGCAATACGCCAACCCTAACACATATTTTCCTTCATAATTACATTTATGTAATGCAAAAGAAAAAAATTATACCTCCCCTTTAGTGTTGAGCCACCTCCCTAGTGTTCGAGTTCGGTTCGGTTCGTCGAACTGGGACGTGTTCGACGAATGTTAGACGAACCCCGTCGAACCTCATTGAAACCAATGGCAGGCAAACACAAACACATACAAACACATAGAAAACACATAGAAAACACCTTAAAAGGTGTCCAAAAGCTGACAAACTGCTCAGAAGACACAACAAACACATGGAAAAGTCACAACTACATATAGTCATGCGAAAAGAAAAGAGGTGGAGGAGTAAAAGGAGGAGGAGACACAGATATAGGCATGTCATGCCCTTCTAAAATCAAGAAAGGCTGGAGTAAAAATCTAAAATCACTCTACCAACACCCAGACGACGTGACAAAAAAAATAAAAAAATACATATCTTTAGGTAGAATGGCGGCAGGTCCATTCAGAACACTTTCCTTAGAAGACGTAGTGGTACCCCCATTGGGAAATGTGCCAAAAAAGGAACCCAATACATTCAGACTAATCTACCATTGTCATATCCAAGGGGCGGGTCAGTAAACGACAACATCGACGTGGAACCAAGTACAGTACTATGTACTGTACCTCCTTTGATGAGGCAATCAGGCGGGTCAAGAAGTTGGGAAGGCACCCTAATGACCAAAACAGACATTGAGGGGGCGTTCCAGTTACTACCTGTGCTTCCGAATAGTGTCCTCCCATTGGGCTGCTTCTGTGAAGGAGCATACTACACAGATCGCTGTTTGCCCATGGTGTGCTCCATATCCTGCTCACTATTTGAGGTGTTTAGTTGCTTCCTCGAATGTGTCGTCATGGACGTTTGTAAGGCGGCACATATTATCCATTACCGCGACGACTTCTTATGCCTGGGCTGAAAACATTTGCCACAGTGTGTATACATGCGGTAGTCCACCTGTGAGAAGGAGAGAGCTGAAGGAAGAGTGGACACCCCAGAGCCGAGGGGTTAGATTGAGAAAGGAAGAAGGCGATATAGCTTGCTTCATGGGTGGGGTACTCTGCTGAGTAGCAGAAATTACTACTAGGCCCAAAAGGATTTCCTGGGCCAGATGCCGTTAAAAAATAGTACTTAGGTAAACAGGCGGTGTAGCTTGCTTCATGGGTGGGGTACGCTGATGAGTAGCATAAATTGCTACTAGGCCTAAAAGGATTTCCTGGGCTAGATGCAGTTAAAAATTAGTAATTAGATTAACAGGCGGTGTAGCTTGCTTCATGGGTGGGGTACTCTGCTGAGTAGCAGAAATTACTACTAGGCCCAAAAGGATTTCCTGGGCCAGATGCCGTTAAAAAATAGTACTTAGGTAAACAGGCGGTGGGTGGGTGGGCTACACTGCTGACTAGCAGACAGTGAAGCTTTGGAGCAGACCTCTGAATCCCAGGCCATAGTATGAGTAAACAACTCTGCAGACAACCCCACCCACCTGGAATTGACGATGGCAACGTCATGTAAAACAGGAAGGGGACTCAATAAAGAGTCTCCATTTTTTCAAAAAATTCGGCCACAGACACCACTTAAGTGGCATCAATTTCGCCAGAGTTTTTTAAAATGGTTGGTGAGGTGATTTTCAAAAATCATCAAGCTTTTAGTCTCCCCAGGATGACACAGGGGTAGAAAAGTCCTTGAGGATCCTGGATTTGTTCATCTTGATGAAGGTTAGTCTGTCTACATTGTCACTGGACAGCCGCGTGCGCTTATCTGTCAGCACTAGGGTTGAGCGAAACGGGTCGATCATTTTCAAAAGTCGCCGACTTTTGGCTAAGTCGGCGTCTCATGAAACCCGATCCGACCCCTGTGCTTGTCGGCCATGCGGTACGCGACTTTCGCGCCAAAGTCGCGTTTCAATGACGCGAAAAGCGCCATTTCTCAGCCAATGAAGGTGAACGCAGAGTGTGGGCAGCGTGATGACATAGATCCTGGTCCCCACCATCTTAGAGAAGGGCATTGCAGTGATTGGCTTGCTGTCTGCGGCGTCACAGGGGCTATAAAGGGGCGTTCCCGCCGACCGCCATCTTACTGCTGCTGATCTGAGCTTAGGGACAGGTTGCTGCCGCTTCGTCAGAAGCAGGGAGAGCGTTAGGCAGGGTCCACTAACCACCAAACCGCTTGTGCTGCAGCGATTTCCACTGTCCAACACCACCTTCGGTGTGCAGGGACTGTGGAAGCTTTTTTTTTTTTTTTTTCCCCTCAGCGCTGTAGCTCATTGGGCTGCCCTAGAAGGCTCCGTGATAGCTGTATTGCTGTGTGTACGCCACTGTGGAAACCAACTGCTTTTTTCAAAGCACATATCCTCTTGTTCCTTCCTTTATGCACAGCTATCTTTTTTGTTTGTCCACACTTTTTATTTAATTTGTGCATCAGTCCACTCCTATTGCTGCCTGCCATACCTGGCTTACATTACTGCAGGGAGATAGTAATTGTAGGACAGTCCCTGTTTTTTTTTTGTTTTTTTTGTGGGAGATTAAGATTGGCATTTCTGCTACAGTGCCATCCCTGTGTGTGCCATCTCTCACTGAGTGGGCCATAGAAAGCCTATTTATTTTTTCCGTGATTTGTGTTCTAAATTCTACCTCAACACAAAAACACTACATCAATCAGTGGGAGAAAAATATTGGCCTCAGTCAGGGCTTGTGTGCCACTGCTGTGTGTGCTATCTCTCATTCAGTGGGCTATAGCAAGCCTATTTTTTTTTTTTTTTTTTTTAATATTATTTGGTTTCTAAAGTCTCCCTGAAAAAAAAAAATACCTAAAAAAACAGTGGGAGAGTAATATTGCCCTTTCAGCTTGTGTGCCAGTCTTGACTCCTGGGTGTGCCACCTCTCTCCCTCTCATTCAGTGGGCCATAGAAAGCCTATTTATTTTTTTTTTTAAATATTATTGGGTTTCTAAAGTCTCCCTTAAAAAACAAAAAATACATAAAAAAACAGTGGGAGAGTAATATTGCCCTTTCAGCTTGTGTGCCAGGCTTGACTCCTGGGTGTGCCACCTCTCTCCCTCTCATTCAGTGGGCCATAGAAAGCCTATTTATTTTTTTTTTAAAATATTATTGGGTTTCTAAATTCTCCCTTAAAAAACAAAAAATACATAAAAAAACAGTGGGAGAGTAATATTGCCCTTTCAGCTTGTGTGCCAGTCTTGACTCCTGGGTGTGCCACCTCTCTCCCTCTCATTCAGTGGGCCATAGAAAGCCTATTTATTTTTTTTTTTAAATATTATTGGGTTTCTAAAGTCTCCCTTAAAAAACAAAAAATACATAAAAAAACAGTGGGAGAGTAATATTGCCCTTTCAGCTTGTGTGCCAGTCTTGACTCCTGGGTGTGCCACCTCTCTCCCTCTCATTCAGTGGGCCATAGAAAGCCTATTTATTTATTTTTTTAAATATTATTGGGTTTCTAAAGTCTCCCTTAAAAAACAAAAAATACATAAAAAAACAGTGGGAGAGTAATATTGCCCTTTCAGCTTGTGTGCCAGTCTTGACTCCTGGGTGTGCCACCTCTCTCTCATTCAGTGGGCCATAGAAAGCATTTTTTTTTCCTTGATTTGTGTTCTAAAATCTACCTCAACACAAAAACACTACATCAATCAGTGGGAGAAAAATATTGGCCTCAGTCAGGGCTTGTGTGCCACTGCTGTGTGTGCTATCTCTCATTCAGTGGGCTATAGAAAGCCTATTTATTTATTTATTTTTTTTCTTATTATTTGGTTTCTAAAGTCTCCCTGAAAAAAAAAAAAAAACATTAAAAAACAGTGGGAGAGTAATATTGCCCTTTCAGCTTGTGTGCCAGTCTTGACTCCTGGGTGTGCCACCTCTCTCTCTCATTCAGTGGGCTATAGAAAGCCTATTTTTTTTTTTTTTTTTTATATTATTTGGTTTCTAAAGTCTCCCTGAAATAAAAAAAAAACTTAAAAAAACAGTGGGAGAGTAATATTGCCCTTTCAGCTTGTGCGCCAGTCTTGACTCCTGGGTGTGCCACCTCTCTCTCTCTAATTGTGGGCCATAGAAAGCCTTTTTTTTTTTGTTTTTTTTTTATATTATTTGGTTTCTAAAGTCTCCCTGAGAAAAAAAAAAAAATAAATTAGGTGGGAGATTAATATTGACATTAGTGCTTGAGTGACAGTCCTGCGTGTGTGTCATCTCTGTGATTTTGTGCCACAGAAAACAGAGTGTGTAACATTGTGCCTGATTTTCCTTGTGGTCTCACCAACCTGTTAAGGGATATTGAAATCATACTGAAGTTATAGCTCACCGTGTAAGTTGTTTGACAGCAACAAATAAAGTTACTTTGGTTAAGATTTTAAAACAATGAGGAAGTCTGGTGCAAGAGGTCGTCGTGGGCGTTCATTGTCAGCTGGTAATGATGGTAGTGGTAGTGGAGCATCAGGTGGTCGTGGGGATAAAAATATTCCACCTAAGTCTGGAGCTGTGGAGCCAGTTTCGTCGTCAGGCTACACAAGGCCTCGAACGCTCTCTTTTCTGGGAGTAGGAAAACCGCTTTTAAAGGCGGAGCAGCAACAGCAAGTTTTGGCTTACATTGCAGACTCAGCCTCTAGCTCTTTTGCCTCCTCTTCCGAAACTGGTAAATGTAAAAGCAGCGCGTCGCTTGTGGATGTTCACGGTCAGGGACAAGTCGCTTCCTTGTCCTCCTCAGCAAAAACTACAACAAGAGAGAAGGATGCAGCAGGCGACACAACGGGTCACTCCATGGAGCTCTTTACACATACCGTCCCTGGCTTAGAAAGTGAAACATTTAACAGGCCATGCCCATTACAAGTATATTCTGACATGGAGTGCACTGATGCACAGCCACAGCCAGAGTACTATGCTGCTCCTTTGACTCAGACCACCACATTGCCCTCTCAGGGTACAGATCCACAATCAGACCCTGATGAGACTATGTTGCCCCGCCACGAACGCTATACCACCGACCGACACAGTGACACAGACGAAGTTGCACACGAGCTCGAAGAGGAGGTAATAGATGACCCAGTTATTGACCCCGATTGGCAGCCATTGGGGGAACAGGGTGCAGGCGGCAGTAGTTCAGAAGCGGAGGTGGAGGAGGGGCCGCAGCAGGCATCAACATCGCAACAGGTTCCATCTGCCGGGCCCGTATCTGGCCCAAAACGCGTGTCAAAGCCAAAACCTGTTGGAGCACAGCGTTGCCATCCGGTTAAAGCTCAGTCTGCAATCCCTGAAAAGGGATCCGAGTCTAGGAAGAGTGCAGTCTGGCATTTTTTTAAACAACATCCAACTGATCAGCGCAAAGTCATCTGTCAAAAATGTTCAACTAGCTTAAGCAGAGGTCAGAATCTGAAAAGTCTAAATACTAGTTGCATGCATAGACACTTAACCACCATGCATTTTCAAGCCTGGACTAACTACCAAACGTCCCTCAAGGTTGTAGCACCCTCGGCCAATGAAGCTAGTCAGCAACGCAACATCCCTTCCGTCACTGTAAGGCCATCATTTTCCGCACCACCGGCAGTATCTGTGCAGGTTTCTTTGCCAGCCAAAAGCAGTCAGGGTCAGGGAATCACCAGTTTTGTAGGAGGAAATATTGCATCTAGGGCACTGGCGGAAACAATACCGTCTCCAACCGTCTCTCAGTCTGCCATGTACACCGGCACACCCGAAAGTTCCACGATCTCCAGCTCTCCAGTCCAGCTCACCCTACATGAGACTCTGGTTAGAAAAAGGAAGTACTTATCCTCGCATCCGCGTACACAGTGTTTTAACGCCCACATAGCTAGACTAATCTCGTTAGAGATGATGCCCTACCGGTTAGTTGAAAGCGAAGCTTTCAAAGCCCTGATGGAGTACGCTGAACCACGATACGAGCTACCCAGTCGACACTTTTTTTCCAGAAAAGCCATCCCAGCCCTGCACCAGCATGTTAAACAGCGCATCGTCCATGCACTCAGGCAATCTGTGAGTACAAAGGTGCACCTGACTACAGATGCATGGACCAGTAGGCATGGCCAGGGACGTTATGTGTCCATCACGGCACACTGGGTGAATGTGGTGGATGCAGGGTCCACAGGCGACATCAATTTAGGGACAGTTGTGCCTAGCCCACGGTCTAGGAAACAGTTGGCTGTAGGCGTTCGCACCCCCTCCTCCTCCTCCTCCTCGTCCTCCTGCAGAAGCTACAGCTCTTCCACAGAACGCAGTCTGCCAACCACTCCATCGGCAGATGACACTGTTGCACACCAGTTGTCCCATTATGGGCCAGCTACTGCCAAGCGTCAGCAGGCTGTATTGGCTATGAAGTGCTTGGGCGACAACAGACACACCGCGGAAGTTCTGTCCGAGTTCTTGCAACAAGAAACACAGTCGTGGCTGGGCACAGTAGATCTTGAGGCAGGCAAGGTAGTGAGTGATAACGGAAGGAATTTCATGGCTGCCATCTCCCTTTCCCAACTGAAACACATTCCTTGCCTGGCTCACACCTTAAACCTGGTGGTGCAGTGCTTATTGAAAACTTATCCTGGGTTCTCCGACCTGCTCCTCGAAGTGCGTGGACTTTGCTCACATATCCGACATTCGCCTGTACACGCCAGCCGTATGCAGACCTATCAGCGGTCTTTGAACCTTCCCCAGCATCGCCTAATCATAGACGTTGCAACAAGGTGGAACTCAACACTGCACATGCTTCAGAGACTGTGCGAACAGAGGCGTGCTGTTATTTATTTGTGGGAGGATACACGGGCAGGCAGTAGGATGGCAGACATGGAGTTGTCAGGTGTGCAGTGGTCTAAGATACAAGACATGTGTCAAGTCCTTCAGTGTTTTGAGGAATGCACACGGCTGGTTAGTGCAGACAACGCCGTAATAAGCATGAGCATCCCCCTAATGCGTCTGCTGATGCAAAGTTTGACGCACATAAAGGAGCAGGCGTCTGCACCAGAGGAAGAGGAAAGCCTTGATGACAGTCAGCCATTGTCTGGTCAGGGCAGTGTACAGGACGAGGTAGCGGGCGAAGAGGAGGTGGAGGACGAGGAGGATGATGGGGATGAGTATATTTTTAATGCCGAACCTTTCCCGGGGGCACAGGAAATTGGTTGCGTGTCACGGCCGGGTTCTGGTTTTTTGAGGGACACAAGTGACGTAGATTTGCCTGCAACTGCCCCTCAACCAATCACAACCGGAGATTTTACAACTGGAACTTTGGCCCACATGGCGGATTATGCCTTACGTATCCTAAAAAGGGACACACGCATTACGAAAATGATGAACGATGACGATTACTGGTTGGCCTGCCTCCTTGATCCACGCTATAAAGGCAAATTGCAAAATATTATGCCACATGAGAACTTGGAACTAATATTAGCAACCAAACAATCAACTCTTGTTGACCGTTTGCTTCAGGCATTCCCAGCACACAGCGCACGTGATCGTTCTCACACGAGCTCCAGGGGGCAGCAGACTAGGAGTGTTAGGGGTGCACACATCAGAAGTGGCATTGGACAGAGGGGTTTTCTGACCAGGTTGTGGAGTGATTTTGCTATGACCGCAGACAGGACAGGTACTGCTGCATCAATTGAAAGTGACAGGAGACAACATTTGTCCAGTATGGTTACTAACTATTTTTCATCCCTTATCGATGTTCTCCCTCAACCGTCATTCCCATTTGATTACTGGGCCTCCAAATTAGACACCTGGCCAGAATTGGCAGAATATGCATTGCAGGAGCTTGCTTGCCCGGCAGCAAGTGTCCTATCAGAAAGAGTATTCAGTGCTGCAGGTTCAATATTAACCGAAAAAAGGACTCGTCTGGCTACCCAAAATGTTGACGATCTAACATTCATTAAAATGAACCACAACTGGATTTCGAAATCTTTTGCCCCACCTTGCCCGGCCGACACCTAGCTTTCCTATGAAAGGCTCTTGCCTGTGAATTACTTTTCTAATGTCTAATTTGCTGCAGCTGATTGTACAGCATACGACATGTTTACACCTCCCTAAATGGCCAAACTCCCCACACGGGGCCGTGGTATCGCGACTTGGCGCAAGCACCCGTGAGACTGCTGTTTGTCTGAAGAGGTGAGTGTGCTCGCTTTTGGTTGACGGCATTGCTACTGGGTCCCTCATAGTACAATGTAGTGTCTCTGGCGGTGGTGGTGCACACCCAACGTCAGACACACCGTTGTAACATGAGGGGCCCTGGGGCGGTCCCGCCGGCCTCTAGAGAGTTCCCCCCTACCCCAGCTCAAAATGTGCTCTACCACATGCAAAATTATGTCGCACAGCTCCACCAATCTTTAGTCTATTCGCTGACATCATTCAATGTCTGGCACTGACAATACAAATTTGTAGACATCTACGATGCAACTTAAAGTAGTCTGTGTCTGTGTCCTATATTGGCACCATTAAATAGTTACTGCCAAATTACTATGTCAGAAACTCAGCAGATGAGCCCACCCCTGTACCTAAGTATGCCACCTTTTTTTTTGTTTTGGTTGTTTTGCGAGACATTAACATCTATTTATATTTTGGGAGTACTGGGACAGACACTCCTTGCACTACTCCTCCACTCACCACCAAGCTGCCCGTGTATCCATGTAACCGCTGTAAAACTGCCATGAGCCTATTGTTTGTTATTTTAGGCCTTTGAAGCATGTCTGCGGTCCCTCCTTCCACTAGTCCTCCACTGACCAGACCACTGCTGCCCGTGTACCCCTGGAACCAATTATAAAGTGCCTACAGCCAGCCCATTTTTTTATGTTAGGCCTTTGAAGCCTGTCTGCGGTCCCTCCTTCCACTAGTCCTCCACTGACCAGACCACTGCTGCCCGTGTACCCCTGGAACCAATTATAAAGTGCCTACAGCCAGCCCATTTTCTTATGTTAGGCCTTTGAAGCCTGTCTGCGGTCCCTACTTTAAATACTCCTCCACTGACCACCAAGCTGCCTGCCCGTGTATCCATGTAACCGCTGTAAAACTGCCATGAGCCTATTGTTTGTTATGTTAGGCCTTTGAAGCCTGTCTGCGGTCCCTACTTTAAATACTCCTCCACTGACCACCAAGCTGCCTGCCCGTGTATCCATGTAACCGCTGTAAAACTGCCATGAGCCTATTGTTTGTTATTTTAGGCCTTTGAAGCCTGTCTGCGGTCCCTCCTTCCACTAGTCCTCCACTGACCAGACCACTGCTGCCCGTGTACCCCTGGAACCAATTATAAAGTGCCTACAGCCAGCCCATTTTCTTATGTTAGGCCTTTGAAGCCTGTCTGCAGTCCCTACTTTAAATACTCCTCCACTGACCACCAAGCTGCCTGCCCGTGTATCCATGTAACCGCTGTAAAACTGCCATGAGCCTATTGTTTGTTATGTTAGGCCTTTGAAGCCTGTCTGCGGTCCCTACTTTAAATACTCCTCCACTGACCACCAAGCTGCCTGCCCGTGTATCCATGTAACCGCTGTAAAACTGCCATGAGCCTATTGTTTGTTATTTTAGGCCTTTGAAGCCTGTCTGCGGTCCCTCCTTCCACTAGTCCTCCACTGACCAGACCACTGCTGCCCGTGTACCCCTGGAACCAATTATAAAGTGCCTACAGCCAGCCCATTTTTTTATGTTAGGCCTTTGAAGCCTGTCTGCGGTCCCTCCTTCCACTAGTCCTCCACTGACCAGACCACTGCTGCCCGTGTACCCCTGGAACCAATTATAAAGTGCCTACAGCCAGCCCATTTTCTTATGTTAGGCCTTTGAAGCCTGTCTGCGGTCCCTACTTTAAATACTCCTCCACTGACCACCAAGCTGCCTGCCCGTGTATCCATGTAACCGCTGTAAAACTGCCATGAGCCTATTGTTTGTTATTTTAGGCCTTTGAAGCCTGTCTGCGGTCCCTCCTTCCACTAGTCCTCCACTGACCAGACCACTGCTGCCCGTGTACCCCTGGAACCAATTATAAAGTGCCTACAGCCAGCCCATTTTCTTATGTTAGGCCTTTGAAGCCTGTCTGCGGTCCCTACTTTAAATACTCCTCCACTGACCACCAAGCTGCCTGCCCGTGTATCCATGTAACCGCTGTAAAACTGCCATGAGCCTATTGTTTGTTATGTTAGGCCTTTGAAGCCTGTCTGCGGTCCCTACTTTAAATACTCCTCCACTGACCACCAAGCTGCCTGCCCGTGTATCCATGTAACCGCTGTAAAACTGCCATGAGCCTATTGTTTGTTATTTTAGGCCTTTGAAGCCTGTCTGCGGTCCCTCCTTCCACTAGTCCTCCACTGACCAGACCACTGCTGCCCGTGTACCCCTGGAACCAATTATAAAGTGCCTACAGCCAGCCCATTTTTTTATGTTAGGCCTTTGAAGCCTGTCTGCGGTCCCTCCTTCCACTAGTCCTCCACTGACCAGACCACTGCTGCCCGTGTACCCCTGGAACCAATTATAAAGTGCCTACAGCCAGCCCATTTTCTTATGTTAGGCCTTTGAAGCCTGTCTGCGGTCCCTACTTTAAATACTCCTCCACTGACCACCAAGCTGCCTGCCCGTGTATCCATGTAACCGCTGTAAAACTGCCATGAGCCTATTGTTTGTTATTTTAGGCCTTTGAAGCCTGTCTGCGGTCCCTCCTTCCACTAGTCCTCCACTGACCAGACCACTGCTGCCCGTGTACCCCTGGAACCAATTATAAAGTGCCTACAGCCAGCCCATTTTCTTATGTTAGGCCTTTGAAGCCTGTCTGCGGTCCCTACTTTAAATACTTCTCCACTGACCACCAAGCTGCCTGCCCGTGTATCCATGTAACCGCTGTAAAACTGCCATGAGCCTATTGTTTGTTATTTTAGGCCTTTGAAGCCTGTCTGCGGTCCCTCCTTCCACTAGTCCTCCACTGACCAGACCACTGCTGCCCGTGTACCCCTGGAACCAATTATAAAGTGCCTACAGCCAGCCCATTTTTTTATGTTAGGCCTTTGAAGCCTGTCTGCGGTCCCTCCTTCCACTAGTCCTCCACTGACCAGACCACTGCTGCCCGTGTACCCCTGGAACCAATTATAAAGTGCCTACAGCCAGCCCATTTTCTTATGTTAGGCCTTTGAAGCCTGTCTGCGGTCCCTACTTTAAATACTCCTCCACTGACCACCAAGCTGCCTGCCCGTGTATCCATGTAACCGCTGTAAAACTGCCATGAGCCTATTGTTTGTTATTTTAGGCCTTTGAAGCCTGTCTGCGGTCCCTCCTTCCACTAGTCCTCCACTGACCAGACCACTGCTGCCCGTGTACCCCTGGAACCAATTATAAAGTGCCTACAGCCAGCCCATTTTCTTATGTTAGGCCTTTGAAGCCTGTCTGCGGTCCCTACTTTAAATACTCCTCCACTGACCACCAAGCTGCCTGCCCGTGTATCCATGTAACCGCTGTAAAACTGCCATGAGCCTATTGTTTGTTATGTTAGGCCTTTGATAGCCTGTCTGCGGTCCCTACTTTAAATACTCCTCCACTCACCACCAAGCTGCCTGCCCGTCTATCCATGTAACCGCTGTAAAACTGCAATGAGCCTATTGTTTGTTATTTTAGGCCTTTGATAGCCTGTCTGCGGCCCCTACTTGCAATACTCCTCCACTGACCACAATGCTGCCTGGAGTGCCTGCCTGTGTATCCATGTAACCGATGTAAAACTGCCATGACTGCCTACTGTTTGTTATTTTAGGCCTTTGATAGCCTGTCTGCAGCCCCTACTTGCAATACTCCTCCACTGACCACACCAATGCTGCCCGTGTACCCCTGGAACCTATTTAAAAGTTCATAGAGCCTAGTTATATATTTTATTTACTATTAATAAGGCCATGATGGACTACGCTGTACCACGCTACAAGCTAACCAGTCGACACTTCTTTTGCGAGAAAAGCCATCCCAACCCTCCACCAGCATGTAGAAGACCGCATTGTCCATGCACTCTGGCAATCTGTGAGTACAAAGGTGCACCTGACAACAGACGCATGGACCTGTAGGCATGGCCACGGAAGATTACGTGTCCATTACGGCGCAATGGGTTAATGTGGTGGATGCATGGTCCACAGGGGACAGCCTACTAAGTCTGTCTGCAGTCCCTAATTCAAATTGTCCTCCACTGTCTAAATCGGAGCTTCCACCTTCTGGCTTTCGGCCTATAGTATCAGAAATTAAACTGCATTTGGCCTTCAACTTTGGTTTTAAAAAATGCAATAGGCTTTTCCGGCCTACTAAAGGTGTCTGTCTGTGTGCCCCTGCCTGGTGTTGCCCTCAACTAAATAAAGCTGAGCTTCAACCTTCCGGCTCTCATTAAGTGGTTTTAAAAAAAAAAAAGGGTGGTTAGGGCCTACTAACGGCTTCTGCCCCTCCCTGGTGTTGCCCTCAACTAAATAAAGCTGAGCTTCAACCTTCTGCTCCAAATTACCATTTTAAAAAATGCAATAGGCTTTTCCGGCCTACTAAAGGTGTCTGTCTGTGTGCCCCTGCCTGGTGTTGTCCTCAACTAAATAAAGCTGAGCTTCAACCTTCTGCTCCAAATTACCATTTTAAAAAATGCAATAGGCTTTTCCGGCCTACTAAAGGTGTCTGTCTGTGTGCCCCTGCCTGGTGTTGTCCTCAACTAAATAAAGCTGAGCTTCAACCTTCCGGCTCTCATTAAGTGGTTTTAAAAAAAAAAAATGGTGGTTAGGGCCTACTAACGGCTTCTGCCCCTCCCTGGTGTTGCCCTCAACTAAATAAAGCTGAGCTTCAACCTTCTGCTCCAAATTACCATTTTAAAAAATGCAATAGGCTTTTCCGGCCTACTAAAGGTGTCTGTCTGTGTGCCCCTGCCTGGTGTTGCCCTCAACTAAATAAAGCTGAGCTTCAACCTTCCGGCTCTCATTAAGTGGTTTTTAAAAAAAAAAATGGTGGTTAGGGCCTACTAACGGCTTCTGCCCCTCCCTGGTGTTGCCCTCAACTAAATAAAGCTGAGCTTCAACCTTCTGCTCCAAATTACCATTTTAAAAAATGCAATAGGCTTTTCCGGCCTACTAAAGGTGTCTGTCTGTGTGCCCCTGCCTGGTGTTGTCCTCAACTAAATAAAGCTGTGCTTCAACCTTCCGGCTCTCATTAAGTGGTTTTAAAAAAAAAAAATGGTGGTTAGGGCCTACTAACGGCTTCTGCCCCTCCCTGGTGTTGCCCTCAACTAAATAAAGCTGAGCTTCAACCTTCTGCTCCAAATTACCATTTTAAAAAATGCAATAGGCTTTTCCGGCCTACTAAAGGTGTCTGTCTGTGTGCCCCTGCCTGGTGTTGTCCTCAACTAAATAAAGCTGAGCTTCAACCTTCTGCTCCAAATTACCATTTTAAAAAATGCAATAGGCTTTTCCGGCCTACTAAAGGTGTCTGTCTGTGTGCCCCTGCCTGGTGTTGTCCTCAACTAAATAAAGCTGAGCTTCAACCTTCCGGCTCTCATTAAGTGGTTTTAAAAAAAAAAAATGGTGGTTAGGGCCTACTAACGGCTTCTGCCCCTCCCTGGTGTTGCCCTCAACTAAATAAAGCTGAGCTTCAACCTTCTGCTCCAAATTACCATTTTAAAAAATGCAATAGGCTTTTCCGGCATACTAAAGGTGTCTGTCTGTGTGCCCCTGCCTGGTGTTGTCCTCAACTAAATAAAGCTGAGCTTCAACCTTCCGGCTCTCATTAAGTGGTTTTAAAAAAAAAAAATGGTGGTTAGGGCCTACTAACGGCTTCTGCCCCTCCCTGGTGTTGCCCTCAACTAAATAAAGCTGAGCTTCAACCTTCTGCTCCAAATTACCATTTTAAAAAATGCAATAGGCTTTTCCGGCCTACTAAAGGTGTCTGTCTGTGTGCCCCTGCCTGGTGTTGTCCTCAACTAAATAAAGCTGAGCTTCAACCTTCTGCTCCAAATTACCATTTTAAAAAATGCAATAGGCTTTTCCGGCCTACTAAAGGTGTCTGTCTGTGTGCCCCTGCCTGGTGTTGTCCTCAACTAAATAAAGCTGAGCTTCAACCTTCCGGCTCTCATTAAGTGGTTTTAAAAAAAAAAAATGGTGGTTAGGGCCTACTAACGGCTTCTGCCCCTCCCTGGTGTTGCCCTCAACTAAATAAAGCTGAGCTTCAACCTTCTGCTCCAAATTACCATTTTAAAAAATGCAATAGGCTTTTCCGGCCTACTAAAGGTGTCTGTCTGTGTGCCCCTGCCTGGTGTTGTCCTCAACTAAATAAAGCTGAGCTTCAACCTTCCGGCTCTCATTAAGTGGTTTTTTAAAAAAAAAATGGTGGTTAGGGCCTACTAACGGCTTCTGCCCCTCCCTGGTGTTGCCCTCAACTAAATAAAGCTGAGCTTCAACCTTCTGCTCCAAATTACCATTTTAAAAAATGCAATAGGCTTTTCCGGCCTACTAAAGGTGTCTGCCCCTCCCTGGTGTTGTCCTCAACTGAACAAAGCTGAGCTTCCACATTCTGGCTTTCGCCCTATACTATCAGATATTAAACTGCATTTGGCCTACTAGTGTGGTTAGGCCCTTGAAACAGTGTCTGCTGCTCTTGGGTTTGCTACTCCACTGAACAAAGCAATGCCGCCTGTTTAGTCCTGTTACCAATTTTCAACTGCATGTAGCCTACTTTATTCTTTGGCCCTATATCTGTTTCCTCCTCATCCTGCCCATTGCCCAGCCACTGCTAAATGAGTCTGCTGGTACATTGACCTAGACCACTACATTCCCCTTGTACTCTACACAGCCAGAATCTGACCCTGCTGAAAGTAAGGTTCCCCTTCCCGCATGTTATACCACCTTACACAGGGACAAAGAGGAAGGTGCAGATGAAAGTGCAGGTTCCTTCATCAGGTGGGGGGGCATACTCGTTGGCGACGTCACTGGCACAAGGCCCCTCAGAGTACGCAAAAGTGTCGCTGCTGGTGGGAGGCGCCCCCGCCATGCAAACACACCGCCGTACTTTGAGGGGCCCTGTGCCAGTGGCAATGCGAACGAGTGGGCCCCCCCCTGCTTGCTCAGGATCACAGCACTTGCAACTTTTAAATACTTACCTTTCCCTGCAACACCGCCGTGACGTAGTCCGCATTTCCTGGGCCCACGAAAAACTTGAGCCAGCCCTACTCCCCCCACAACTTTCCCCCAATTCCCTATGCCCAACTATTATTATACAGTTAATTAAGATTGGCAAGCTTCAGAAACAAGAATGGATGTTTTTGGCATTAAAATGGGCACTGTAGGTGTTTTCCTGGCCTCCACTCACTGCCGACTATGCTTCCCCATTGACTTGCATTGGGTTTCGTGTTTCGGTCGATCCCCGACTTTTAGCGATAATCGGCCGACTGCACTCGACTCGACTCTGGACAAAATCGGGTTTCCCAAAACCCTACTCGATCTTAAAAAAATGAAAGTCGCTCAACCCTAGTCAGCACACCACCAGCAGCGCTGAACACACATTCAGAGAGAACGCTGGCTGCGGGGCACGACAAGATCGAGTGGCGAGCTCAGGCCATTTTTCAAGATTGGAAGCCCAAAATGAGCAAGGGTCCAGTTCCACAGTCATGGCATTGAAGTCAACTTGGAGATACTCCTGTACCATCCTCTCTAGGCATTGGCTGTGTGTCAGACTTCTTGTCTCCTGTGGCCTTGCAAAGGATGGTCTGAAAAAATCTTGAAATGATTGGAAAAAATTGCTGTTACCACCAGATACGATGTTACTGTTACGGTTTGAGTGATGACTCGATAGTCCCACGGTTGGCAAGTTAGAACTCAGAGATTCACTATGTGCACCACTGGTGTTTTGTGGAAAAGCAGATGTTAGATTCTGTAACAGTCTCTGCTGATACTCCTGCATGCGTGAATCCCTTTCTATGGCAGGAATTATTGTGCCAAATTTACTTTTGTACCGGGAGATCTAAGGGTGTGGCAACCCAGTAGTCGGCATTGCTTCGGATTCTGACAATCCGAGGGTCATGTTGCAGGTAGTGCAGCAAGAAGGCACTCATGTGTCTTGCGCATCCAGGAGGACCAAGTCCTTGTTGTCTTGGTGGTGGTGGTGAAGTGAGAATCATGCTTCCTTCCTCTGCCCTCTCCCCCCAACCTCGCACAACAATAATTTGATCAAGGTCTCCTTCATCTGTTGAGTCTTCCATGCCCAGTGGAAGTTCGTCCTCCACTTCTTCCTCACCTCCTGCACCTTCCTCAACAGTTTGGCTGCTACCATGCGCCCTCGGTAATCCCTCTCTCCCAGCCTCCAAAGCCAGCCGCCTTGGTGCTGCCAACCGTCTGGACCTTGGAGATATTATCCCTTCCGCATACGACTCCTCCTGTTCCTCCTCCTCCTCTTGTTCCACCACCTGACTCCGAATACTGTTTAAGATGTGCTCCAGCATGTAAATCACCAGAATAGTCATGCTGATAATGTCATCGTCAGCACTAAACATCTTCGTTGCTATTTCAAAACTGTGCAGAAGGGTGCATAGGTCCCTGATCTGAGACCACTCCTGCAGCATGATTTGCCCCACTTCTGGATCTCGTTGACCCAGGCTATACGTCATAACATATTGCACCAGGGCTCGTCGGTGCTGCCACAGTCGCTGCAACATGTGCAGAGTTGAATTCCACCCTGTGGGCACATCGCATTTCAGCTGGTGAACTGGCAGGCCCAACGACTTCTGTAGAGGTGTAAGTCATTAAGCTGCGGGATGCAAATGGCGGAAGTGAGCACACAGCGACCGTGCCCTCTGCAGAAGCCCATCTAGTCCAGGATAGTGGGATAAAAATTGCTGGACAACCAGGTTCAAAACGTGAGCCATACAAGGCACGTGTGTGACATTGCCCCGGGGAAGGGCCGCACCCAGGTTGGCAGCATTGTCCTACATGGCCTTCCCTGGCTGCAGGTTGAGTGGAGACAACCATTGATGGAACTCGGTCTCCAGAGCTGACCACAACTCCTCAGCTGTGTGACTCACATTTCACAGACATTTCAATGTAAACACTGCCTGATGCCGTTGAGCCCTGGTGACAGTATAGTAAGGAGGTGTGCAGGATTCCTTCTGCCCAGTTACAACGCCGGTGGCATTACCAGACAGGCTTTGGGTGCAGGTGGAGGACCGAGAGGAGGTTGAGGAGGCAGAAGCAGTGGAGGATCTTCTAGATACAGAGGATCGACGAGCAACTCGTCGGGACGGCAAGACTTAGGCAGCAGCCCCTTCTTCTGATGTCACCATAGTTACCCAGTGCCCAGTCACCGACATGTAATGCCCCTGTCCATGTCTACTCATCCAAGTGTCTGTGGTGAAATGCACCCTGTCACACACAGAGTTTCTCAAGGAAGTGGTGATGTTGTGTGCGACATGCTGGTGTAGCGCAGGCACAGCTTTCTTTGAGAAGTAGTGGCGACTGGGCATCTGGTACTGGGGAACTGCGACAGACATAAGTCTCAAAAATCCTCTGTGTCCACCAGGCGGAAAGGCAGCATTTCTGTAGCCAACAGCTTGCAGATGGAGAAATTCAACTTCTTGGCTTTGTCATGGCTAGGAGGAAATGGTCTTTTACTTGTCCACATCTGAGGGACTGAGGGCTGGCTGCCGTGCTTAGATGGAGTTGAGTAGGGTGTCCCCGGCAAACTGCTGGTCTGTGAGGAAGGTGCAGGTGGAGATGTTATGTTGCCTTGATCAAAATGTGGTGTCGATGTCAAAGAGCGCTCAACACCAGCAGGTGTTTCCACTTGCAAATGTCCTGATGACCTGTGTTATGATCCTAGTGGTAGAGGATCTCAGGAGTTCCAGCTAAGTCCGCAAACACAAAAACCAGCTCATAGGGAAGTGGTAACTTGGCTGACCGCATATCTGATCCTAGCACAACAACTAGAAGTAGCCGGGGAACGTACCTACGTTGATTCTAGACGTCTCGCACCAGCCGGAGAACTAACTAACCCTTTCAGAGAAAATAAGACCTCACTTGCCTCCAGAGAAAAGACCCCAAAGTTATAATACAAGCCCCCAACAAATAATAACGGTGAGGTAAGAAGAAAAGACAAACGTAAGAATGAACTAGATTTAGCAAAGAGAGGCCCACTAATTAATAGCAGAAAATAGGAAGAGGACTTATGCGGTCAGCAAAAACCCTATAAAAATATCCACGCTGAATATCCAAGAACCCCCGCACCGACTAACGGTGTGGGGGGAGAATATCAGCCCCCTAGAGCTTCCAGCAAAAACAGAAATCACATTTTGAACAAGCTGGAACAAAATAAGAGCAAATGCAAATGAACAAAAATAAGAAAGCAGAACTTAGCTTATCTTGCAAAAACCAGGAGACCAAAAAACCAGGAGACCAGGAGTCAGGAGAAAACAGACATAGACTGATTACATTGATTCCAGGCACTAGACTGAGTATCCAGGAAGTTTAAATAGGAACACCCAAGGCCTAACGAACCAGGTGGGTACCAACCTGGGGAAAGACAATCCAAGTGCCATACCGCTAGTGGCCACAAGAGGGAGCCAAAAAGTATAGTTCACAACAGACCTGCCAATCACACTGGCTGTTTCTGGTAAAGAGGTGGAAGGTCTGCATCCAAAACCAAGTGCGAATGCTGTCCCCACAGTCACAGAGGATGAAGAGGATGCGGATGCACTTGATGGGACACACAGTGGTTGACCCGGCCCACTAGGCCGCATTGTAGCACAGTGAGCTTCCCACTGCAACTTATGCCTCATATCCATGTGACGGTTCATGCATGAAGTACTCAAGCTAGTGATTTTTTTGGCCTCTACTGAGATTTTGTTGACAAATCTTACAGACAACATGAGTTGGGTCATCCTTTGCGATGTCAAAAAATGCCCAGGCTATGCAAGGCTTAGAGCCCATGCGACCTGAAGAGCCACCACGACTTCTGGTCTGAGGCACAGTTGGGGTTGAGGATGCAGTTGTTGACGTGCTTCCAGTACTCCATCTCTGTCCAGGAAGGCGCACCGTTACCTCATCATTAGACTCGTCACTAGCATCCTCCTCCACCTCCTCTGCTGACCTCATGGACTGGCGGACTGGGGATTGACAGTAAGTGGGGTCTACAACCTCGTCATCATCATCCTGTGTGTTCTCACACCCGTCGTCCTCAGAGCCAACCTCTTCCTGCCCCGACCGAAAAGTTATGTTTTCATTCCAATCAGGTATCTCAGTCTCATCATCATCTTCCTCATTGTCTCCACCAACAGGAGTTACAGTTTGGGAACGAGGGTCTACATTATGCTCAGAACCTTCTTCATCTGGGCCTCACAAAGATTCTGGGCATCAGTGCAGATCATTTCCTCGTCTGGATTCACAGAAGCTCTGGAGCAGACGTCTGATTCCCAGGCTACAGTATGAGTAAACAGCTCTGCAGACTCAACCATGTGTGTTACCCCATGCTCAGATGGGCGGCTGGAGACTTGGGAGCTGTGAGGAAGCAAGTGTGATTGGGGTGACAAGTCTGAGGACTGGAGTAGTTGTGATGTTGAAGTTGACATGGAGGAGAGCCCACTTGAACGAGCACTTGATATCCGTTCAAGCACCTGCTGTTTTTGTGCCTCATCTGGAATTTTTGGCGATGCTCGTTGCGATGGTCGTAAGAAAGAGATCATATCAGATTGTCCACGAAAAGAAGTAGACATCTTACTTTGGCTGGAAGATGGTCTTTCTTCTTCAGATGTTACTGTTGCTTTACCACCTACCCCACGGACACAATCTTTTCTTCCCTTTCCAACACGCCTATTCCCCTTTCCACCAGCAGCAGGCCTTTTGCCACTCATTTTGGTGCTTAACAAATTGGCAACTCTGTATCTGTAGTTGCTGGCACAACAACCGATGGATGAAAACCGAGCAGAACTGAGAGGCCAAACTGTGGTACTAGACACAAAAGGATTTACTGGGTTAGATGCAGTAAAAATTTAGATACACAGGTGGCGTAGTTAGCTTCACAGGCGGGCTACTCCGCTGATGTGCAGACACTGCTCCTAGGCCCAAAACTATTTACTGGGTTAGATGCAGTAAAAATTTAGATACACAGGTGGTGTAGCTAGCTTCACAGGTGTACTACTCTGCTGACGTGCAGACACTGTTACTAAGCCCGAAACGATTTCCTGGGTTAGATGCAGTAAAAATTTAGATACACAGGCGATGTACCTAGCTTCACAGGCGGGCTACTCAGATGACTATCAGACAATGCTACTAGCCCAAAAGGATTGGCTGAGCTAAATTACACCAAATACTGTGACAAACACTTGCACAGCACTGGCACAGACCTGCCTGGTAAAAAGTGCTAGGAACTGCTGTAACCTACCCTGAAAAGGGCTGATATTACAACTAGTCCAACTCCTCCCGACTCCGTAAACCTATCTCTCTGACAATTCGCTTGCAATTCACACTCTTATACTCTATAGCGCCCACAGCAGCAGCGGTGCCGTCTAACACTAAGCTGCAGCAGTGAAGAAATGGTGGCAACAGGGCAAATGGCTGGTTCTTATAGGGAAAGGACATGTGACACATGCCCTTGTTTGTGTGCATCACATGCACATTGCTGTGTGTGTGTGCACTGCTGATAGGCTGAGAGACTGCACCGCCCCACTGTAAATGTGGGAAAGAAAAAAAAATGGACATCGGCATTATTTGAATTCAATGTCAAAGTTAGACAAGGTGGGTGAGGGATCATGGTAGGCCTGCTATGCTGGGAGTTCTGATACAAAATGCGATAGCTCAACCTGTGTTTATGCTTAGCCACACTCATGTGGCACAAATATCAGTTTTGTAGACTACCATTGTCAGAAAATTCCCAGGATAGTAGTAACACAGGTAGCTGACTCCAAGGGAGTGGAGGTTGACAGTCTCTGAGGCCTACTGCTACAGGCAACACACATGAAGGAGACCCAACCAGGACTCTCCACATTTCCAAAAAGTATTGGCTGACACCATCAAAGTGGCATTAAATTCACAAGAGTAGAAAGAGTAAAATAGGGGTTGACATCTCTTCCACTCCAGCCAACCCATCACATGGACAGGAATGTTCACATTTCCAAAAATTAGGGCCTGTCACCACTGAAGTGCCATCAATTTCCCCAGCGTAAAAATAGTATAATTGAGAATTATAACTTTTTCAATACAACCATCCAGGAGTGTTCACATTTCCAAAAATTAGGGTCTGACACCACTGAAGTGGTATCAATTTCACCAGAGTAGAAATAGGTTAATGGAGAACGATGTCACTTTCACTACAGCCAACCCAACAAATGTACACCCAACCAGGAGTGTTCACGTTTCCAAAAATTAGGGCCTGACATAACTGAAGTGACATTAATTTCACCAGCGCAGAAATAGTATAATGTAGAATGATATTTCTTTCACTACAGCCAACCGAGCAGATGGAGAGACCCAATCAGGACTCTCCACATTTCCAAAAATTATTGGCAGACACCACCAAAGTGGCATCAATTTCACAAGAGTAGAAATAGTATAATAGGGATCGACATAACTTCCATTACTGTGAACCCATCACATGGACACCCAGGAGTGTTCACATTTCCAAAAATTAGGGTCTCACACCACTGATGTAGCAGCAGTTTCACAATAGTTGAAATAGCATCATAGGGACCAACACATCTTCCGCTACAGCATACCCAGCAGATGGAGACCAACCATGATTGTTCACATTTCCACAAATTTGTGTTAACATCTGCAGCAGCAGCAACAGCAGGCACAGAAGTTACCCTAAAGATATTACAGAGTGCAGCTACGCAAGATTAATGCAGCACACTAAAAAATGCAACGTCGCCTAGTCTGTACAGTTTGTGATTGGTATAAAATGGTCCTTGCAGATCCATGACTTGTTCATCTTGATGAAAGTTAGGCGGTCTACACTTGCAGGGGACAGACAGCTTCACTGATCCATCAGGACACCACCAGCAGCGCTAAAGATACGTTCTGAGAGAATGGTGGCTGCAGGGCATGATAAAGCCTCCAAAGCATGTGAGGTGAGCTCAGGCCACTCATCCATTTTTGAAGACCAAAATGTGAAAGGGTCCAACCCCTCCCTGATGGTATTGATATTTAGTTCTAGATTCTCCCTCACCATCCTCTCCATTTGTTCACCACATGTCACACTTGAAATTGCTTCATCCACTTACACTACTGCTGCTGCTAATGTTTTGTCATTGACAAATTGACGTGCCGGAGGTTGGAAGTCTAGAGCTGTGATGCAAACTGTGTGCTTCACTGCTGTCTTGGAGGAAAGCTCTCTTAAGGTTGCATAAAAGAGTGTTTCGATACTCCAGCATTCGCGGGTCCCTTTCCAGGGAGGGAAGAATCTGGCAAAATTTGGTTTTATAACATAGATCTAACAGAGTGGCATCCCAGTAGTCAGTACCATATCGAATCATAACTATGCGGGGATAATTTTGCAGATAGTGCAGCATCAAGGCGCTCATATGTCAGGGTCTTCCATGAGATCAAGCTGTGTTGGTGGCTGGGAAACACTGATGCTTGTTTTACTCTGTCCCCTCCCGCAAACCACAAACAACAGAGAGGGGATGATTATCCTCTTCATCTCCTGACAGTTGCTCATTCATCACCTCTTCCTGCTCCATTTGTTTCACAGATCTTTCACCTTCACTAACAGTTTGTCTGTTATCACCAGCCCCCTCAATTGCAGTAATCCACCTCCCTTGGCACCCACATGTGTGATGACAGTCTGGAACATTGAGACAGTGCTCTCACTTCTGCATCCTCCTCTGCTTCCTCTTCTTAACCTGGGACCACCACCTCCTCCCGCAGGCTATTCAAAATCTGCTCCAATATACAGATGACGGGAATTGTGATGGTGATGACTGTGCAGCGCCCCAGAGTCCTGGTCGTGGCAGTATTGTCGCTTTTCCACCAGGGGGAGTGATGGTACGTCTGATGGCACTAAAGGAGTTCACCTGACCAGGTATCACAGTCACACACTACACTTCACACTCTGGCCACCAGGGGGAGCAAAAGGTTCTATCTATTAGGCCACTCCTCACACTCGGGTAAAACTGGGGGCTGGATAGGAAGTTAGACAGAATGCTACTGGGTGAGACCCAGAAAAGACCTCAGGCAGATAGGGGAGAAGGAGGAACATCTGAGCTGCAGACAGAGGTCCCTATCAGGGGTGGGATCCTGGCAGAGACTTAGCAAGAGATAGAACGTTACGGAGCTGCACCTGCACCCCATTGTGGCAGCATGCTAAGAAAGGACAAGAAGCAGAGTATATTGTGGAGAAGTGAGAAACGAGATCACAGCACAAGGAGATAATAGCGGGAGGAGTTCTGCCTTAAGATCGGCAACATCCTTCTGAGGCGCGTAGCCGGTGGCCGGAACACCGAGGGAGTAATAGGCTCTACGCATTACTTCAAACTACGGCAGGACAGTTAATTCCAAGTTGGCTGCCCAGCCTTTAACCTAATGAAGACAACAGAGGCAAATTGTTGGAGAGGGGCGTCTCTAGGGTCCCTATAAAATAGCTCCAGGCCTACCCCGTCATACGGGTCGTCCTATCCATATCATCTGGGGGATGTAGAGAGAGAATATCAGAAACATACACGACAGTTGTGAGGACTTTCCCACGGTGCTCAGCAGGGAGGTACTACAACACACAGGCGCAAGTAGGAAGGCTACTGATTTCCACCTGCAAAGGGAACTCTGGATGTGCCTTCAGACTGGCCGGATTCAGCCAGCCCTGTTAGCAGTGCTCTGGATTGTGGATGCTGAAGTCTACAATAAAAGGTAAAGAGACTGCAACCTTGTGTCCTCGTCATTTACTGCGACCTACACCATCATCATCTACCTTACTGAAAAGCCCTGGGGACATACTTCACCTGTGGGAAGGTATTCCATCTAGCTGCCATAACATCACCCCAGCGGACACCTAAGCAGCATCGGTCACCCTGACCGAACACCACAGGTGGCGTCACGAACAATTGACAACTATCACCTTTAATTGGGCGCCCCTTAGCAGGGCCATGGACCGGGTCGAGCCACCGTGACATCCCCAGCACCGAGACAGAGGGACCCGGTACTGAGTATCCCACTGCCCTGCGCCTGGGGGCGATCCAACTTTGGCATCACAAACAGGATCTACTTAAGCCTGAAAATCAGGTCATGTGTGCCTAAGAATTGTGTCAGAACTGTATTGGAACTGTGATTTATTGCCAAGACTGTGTATTGCCATTTGCCGCCAAAAATTCCCACCAAAACTGCCGCCATTACAGCGCCACGAGGAGCGCAGAAGAAGAAGAAGGGCGTGGAGTTGTGGGCGTGAACAAACTGAGAAGCGTGAAGAACATTGGCCGCCCAGTCTAAATATATCTGTATCCTGAGAACGTGTCCGTCAGCGGCCGAGATCCGCCTCCTGATTCTCCAAGGGGGGCAGAGGCCAGAGAGACGGGGCCGCCCTAGGAAGAGAGCGCGGGAAAAAGACCCAGAGGAGTGGACAAACATGGCGACCCCCAGGCAGCCACGTGGGGACATTCCGGCCCGACGTGGGGCCTCATCACCAGAGACGGACCCGGATCCACTGTTGCCGAGGGGACTGACCTTCACAGAGCTGCCCATGGGGAGGCCCAGCAGCCAGTCGCCGGATGACTGGGTGGTCGTGGCCAAGGCCCGGCAGCTGGCGTTCTGCCGAGGAGCCCACCCTCATGTGGGCTCTCGGCTTGGTCACCCTGCGGAGATCCGCCTGTCCCCTGTGTCCCCCTCTTCAACCGCTCCGGCCGCGGAGGACCCAAGGACCTCAACACCGGGTCATGAGTCGCGGGAACGGGATTTGAAGATCCTGCCCTGGATGAAACACCGGCGGTGCCTGGTGGCTGCGTGGAGAAAGGAGGCCCGACAGATCATCCCGATCGACCTGAAGGATCTTTGGTAGAGCATTGAACAGCAAGGTGGATTGTTGCTGATGGGAAAAAAAATCTTTAAATTTTCAGCTTAGCGAGTGTGAGCGAGCTGAGTGTGACCTGAGCGTAAGTGTGAACGGCGGTAAGTGTGACTTGTGATTCAGTGAAGAGGTATTTGGAAAGCCTTTAACAAATACCTGTGTGAATTGGTGTGAGTTGCTGAATTTGGAGTAGCTATATTCACAAGGGGTTAACTTAGGGTGGGGGCTCATAATTAAGGGTTTATAAGGGGCAGCTGCTTGGGACTCAAGTCCTTTTTGGTAGAGCATTGAACAGCAAGGTGGATTGTTGCTGAGGGGAAAAAAAATAAAATCTTTAAATCTTCAGCTTAGCGAGTGTGAGCGAGCTGAGTGTGACCTGAGCGTAAGTGTGAACGGCGGTAAGTGTGACTTGTGATTCAGTGACTTTGGAATCAGGGAGTTTCCAAGGGAGGAATTGCTGTCTGTATTTTATTAATACTTTGTATTTATTTTTATTTAACGTTTCTGTCTGGTGCAATCCCCATTAGGAAATGTGCTCCACTATTGTTAATGCCATCCAGTGCACATCTTGCCACATGTATGCAGTCCTTGATCAGCCGGTCGAGGGTGCATACTGCTGTGCGAGAGGTGAGCGCATTGAGCATTTGGAAGCCCAGATTCTGGATCTAAATGTGCAGCTGGCAACACTGAGATCCATAGACAATATGGAGAGGAGTCTTCTGCTCACTGAGCAGATGCTCAATGGGATGGATGAGGGGGGGATGGTAGGATAGAGCTGGAGGACAGTGAAGTAGCTAGCTGGGTGACATTCAGAAAGCGGGGTAGAGGGAAGAGTGCCAGGGAGGCTAGTCCTGATCTGGCACACCCCAATAAGTTTGCTAAGTTGGCAGATGAGGGGGTGCCAGTACAGGGGTAGCACTGCTGCAGCCAGGCATGTCCTCTGAAAGCCAGAGGAGTGACTGCTGCAGTAAGCAGGGAACTAGGAGAGCAGTACAGGCCAGACAGGTGCTGGCAGTGGGGGAATCAATTATTAGGGGAACAGATAGGGCAATCTGTCACAAAGACAGGGATCGTCGGACGGTGTGCTGCCTACCTGGCGCTCGAGTCCGACACATCACTGATCGGGTGGACAGATTACTGGGAGGGGCTGGCGAGGACCCAGCGGTCATGGTGCACATTGGCACAAATGACAAAGTTAGAGGTAGGTGGAAGGTCCTTAAAGATGATTTAAGGGAATTAGGCTGCAAGCTGAAAGCAAGGACCTCCATCGTGGTATTTTCCAAAATACTGCCTGTACCACGTGCCACGCCAGAGAGGCAACGGGAGATTAGGGAGGTTAATAAGTGGCTCAAGAATTGGTGTAGGAAGGAGGGGTTTGGGTTCCTGCAGAACTGGGCCGACTTCTCAGTGGGCTACAGGCTCTACGCTAGGGACGGGCTGCACCTCAATGGGGAAGGTGCAGCTGTGCTGGGGGAGAAAATGGCTAGAAGGTTGGAGGAGTGTTTAAACTAGGGATTGGGGGGGAGGGTATTCAATTTATAGGAGGGGAAGATAGAGCAGATAGAGACCTGTGCAAAAATAAGGAAGTTGGGGGTGGCAGTGGCATGGGGGGAGGGTTAGAACAGTTAATAATTTAAGAAAGAATAGAGGTGCAGAGAGGAACATCAAGTGTATGTATACTAATGCCAGATGCCTCGCCAACAAAATGGACGAATTAGAATTAATGTTGTTGGAGCATAATTACGACATGGTGGGGATATCTGAAACATGGCTGGATGAGAGCCATGACTGGGCTGTTAACTTGCAGGGCTATAGCCTTTTCAGAAATGACCGTACAGATAAGCGAGGGGGAGGGGTGTGTCTGTATGTAAAATCGTATTTAAAACCCATCCGGCCTGATAATATAGGTGAATTTAATGAAAATGTAGAGTCCCTGTGGGTGGAGATAAGGGGAGGAGGAAAAAATAATAAATTACTGATAGGGGTTTGTTATAAATCTCCAAATATAATGGAAGCAATGGAGAATATCCTCGTAAAGCAAATAGATGAAGCTGCAATTCAAGGAGAAGTCATTATTATGGGGGACTTCAACTACCCTGAAATAGATTGGGGAACAGAAACCTGCAGTTCCAGCAAAGGTAATCGGTTTTTGAAAACTATGAGGGACAATTACCTTTCACAATTGGTTCAGGACCCAATAAGAAGGGCGGCACTGCTAGGCCTAATATTAACAAACAGGCCAGACCGCATATCAAATATAAGGGTTGGGGGTCACTTGGGGAATAGTGATGACAAAGTAATAAGTTTTCGTGAATCCTTTAATAAGATGTGTAGTAGAGGGGTGACAAGGACACTAAACTTCAGGAGGGCAAATTTCCAACGGATGAGAGATGATCTTGGTGCAATTAACTGGGACGATATCCTGAGACATAAAAATACACAAAGAAAATGGGAGACGTTTATTAGCATCCTGGATAGGACCTGTGCACAGTATATACCGTATGGGAATAAGCATACTAGAAATAGGAGGAAACCAATATGGCTAAATAGAGCTGAAAGGGGGCGCAATAAGTGACAAAAAGAAAGCATTTAGAGAATTAAAGGAAGTAGGTAGTGATGAGGCATTAAATAAATACAGAAAATTAAATAAATTCTGTAAAAAGCAAATCAAGGCAGCAAAAATTGAGACAGAGAGACTCATTGCCAGAGAGAGTAAAAATAATCCCAAAATATTCTTTAACTACATAAATAGTAAGAAACTAAAAAATGAAAGTGTTGGCCCCCTTAAAAATAGTCTGGGGGAAATGGTGGATGAGGATGAGGAAAAAGCCAATATGCTAAATGACTTTTTTTCATCAGTATTTACACAAGAAAATCCCATGGCAGACAATACGATCAGTGATAACAAAAATTCCCCATTAAGTGTCACCTGCTTTACCCAGCAGGAAGTATGGCGGCGTCTAAAAATCACTAAAATTGACAAATCTCCGGGCCCAGATGGGATACAGCTTGTGCGCTTCCACGGGTCCAAGCGCGAAACGGCCGTCGTCCTTTCTTCCTCCTTCCTGCATCGTTACTCTTACCAGCCACCTCTCCATATTATGTTTGTTCCTTCGTAATATGAATAAAGGACTCTGATTCATAGCAACATTGGGGTGAGTGCCACTTCTATTTTCTCTTCTTGGATTTGCATAAATATCTGACTTGAGCACCACTCATGAGTTGCGGTTACACATGTGCCATATGTGTCTTAATTAGGATCCTACGTCTACCACTGAACGAGTTGTTTTTCAACCTGCCTAGTGCCATTCTTACTTTAAGTTTTCTTGTGTTGCTGTACATAGTTTGCACCTTCTTAAGGGTGCTCCCTACTGGTTTTATAAAACGAAGAGCTTTTTGAAGAGACTGTTCCTGATTACAGCGCAGAAGTTCTTGCTTTAAACAGACTTGCAACTTGATCTTTAATCTGTGCCCACTCTGTAAACGTGATATGCACTATGTCCGTACTGCATTGGCCCAGGCTTTACAACTTGACATACTGCGTCAGAGCTCATTGCTGCTGCCATAGTTGCTGCAACATGTGCAGAGTGGAATTCCACAGTGTTGGTACATCGCTGTTACAGACATGGTGTGTGGAACCACTGAGCTATAGACCGCAGAGAGCCTGGAAGGGTGTGACTAAGCGAGCAACGAACTGTTTACTATAGTCTCTGATGGTGAGGTTAGGCTTTGATCTCGATGAACATCAGGTGCCACTCCAGGACAGACCAACAGACGTGCAGCAGCTGGACCCAGTAAGACAGACTGGATGGTGAAGCAGGCAGAGCTTAGTATCAGAGTGCAGAAGGCAGAGCTTGAATCAGAGTGCAGCAGGCAGAGTTCAAATCAGAGTGCAGCAGGCAGGATCTGCACCAAACTACAGCCGGCAGGATCTGCACCAGAGTGCAGCAGGCGTAATCTGCATCAGAGTGCAGCAGGCAGGATCTGCACCAGAGTGCAGCAGGCAAGATCTATACCAGAGTGCCGCAGGAACTGGTACGCAAGCTTGCGCGACTTAGACTGCAGAGCAGGAAGGTTGCTCAGGCACCTTCCCAGTGAGGAAGAAGCAATATGTATATAATGCCCCACAGCCATTGGCTGGGGAGGAAATAGCAAGTGCAGGCACTGGCCCTTTAAGATGGTGAGAACGCGCTCGTACCCTAAGGACATGGCTAGGAGCCCAGCTGGAAGCTCTTCTGCATGCATGAAGAACATAGGGAAGGAAGGAACCGACAGAAGCGAGAGTGAGTGAAGTGACACACCAGAGATCCTGCCTGTCAGAGCAGGGATCCGGCGTAGTGCTAACAGAACCCCCCTTTATGCCCCCTCCTCTTCAAGCCATTGAGGAAGTTCCAGAGCAGAATCGGAGTGTGAATGCTCTCCTTAGGCTCCCAAGATCTCTCTTTGGGACCGAATCCCTTCCAGTCGATGAGGAAGATGGTCTTGCCTCTCACCTTCTTCATGTCCAAGATGTTTTCCACCTCAAAGATATCATCCGATGCAGTTGAAATGGCCATGGTACTGGGATCATTGAAGAAGGGGCACAAGATGACCAGCTTCAGCAGACACGCATGGAAAGAATTCGGAATCCGTAAAGAAGGAGGCAACTTCAGTTTATAGGAGACTTGGTTGATCCACTTCAGCACTTTGAAAGGTCCCATAAAACAGGACCCAGCTTGTAAGAGGGAACCTTCAGCCAGATGAACCTGGACAAGAGCCAGACCTTGTCGCCTGGGTGGAAGCACGGAGGGTCCAGGCGCCTTTTGTCTGCACATGTCTCTTCATACAGGTGGAGGATGCTTCTGAAGTGGCTTTGGTGTCCTCCCACAATTTCACAAAATCCTTGGAGTACATCTGCTGCAGGGACATCAGTAGGAACTGTAACTGGGAGGGGAACCTCGGGTTGCCTACTGAACACAATGTGGAAAGGAGACTCACCTGAGGCTTCACCAATGTGATTGTTGTACGAGAACTCAGCCCAGGAAAGTAATTTCACCCGATCCTTGTGGTGGGCATTGACGAAATGTTGCAGGTAGTTGCCCAGACAGCTTCATATCACTGACAGAAAATTACAATGTGGGATATGGCGGGCTGTATCACGTTTATCAACAACAAAAAATAATTTTTTCAACGTGAATGAGCTATGCAGACTGTGGAATTTCACTGCCACTAAACAAAAAAGTGAGATATGGCATGGTGAATCATGGTAACAACTGCCTCCCAAAAATATTTTTTCATGCACAACAACTCAAACTACCAGACAATGTCACCACACTACTAAATGACAAGGTGGGATATGGCATGCCACACAGGACACTACCTAGCTAAACTATCTAACTAAGAAACAACCACCTAGCTAATTACCTAAAATCTAGCTGCTAACATTGCCAGAATCAGGAGCAGCCTCTCTGCTCTGTTACAGTGTTAAAATGTTGCTAAAACAAGATGTACGTTCTTTGTATGGAGAGGGACATGTGATTTCAACAGCCAATGACACAATTGTGGATGTTTTCTGCAACCTGATTGGCTAGCCGCAATGTGCACATATACTGTGAAGTTGGAAAAAAACATACAGTTTACAAGCATGCCGTGCCTCTGAGCTCTGTAAACCCCTTACCCTCCTCAAACAGTTTTGCGTGACATAACTCTCTAACTTAAGGGCATAAATATTAAAAGTTTGAAAATTGCTCTGCATGTGAAATTTAACCCCAAAAGATCTTTTAACATTTTGTTTTGGTTTTATAGATCACAGAAATGTTCCGCAGACTATGGAATAGTGTATGGGTGAGAAATTTAATCCAGACAATTTTTTATGCTTTTTGTGGTGCTAGATATAACACAAATGTACCCCAGATCATGGAATAGTGTGTGGGTGAGAAATATAATCCAGCTAGTTTTTTAATGCTTTTGAGTGTTAGATATCACATTAATGTACTCCAGACCACGGAATAGTGTATGGGTGAGAGATGTAATCCAACAAATTTTTTAACGCTTTTTTGAGAGTTAGATATCACAGAAATATAGTGAAAACTGGCTGGAAATTTAACCATGAAAACTTTTTGGGAGTGTTTAATATCACAAAAATGTATCTCAGACCATGGTATACTGCATCGCTGAGGAATTAAACCCTGAAAAACTTTTTAATGCTTTTTTTCAGTTTTATAGACCATAGAAATGTACCCAGACAAAATAATAGTGCATGGGTGAGAAATGTATTCTAGCCAATTTTTTAAACACTTTTTTGTAGTGTTAAATATCATAGAAATGTACTTTAAACCACAGAATAGTGTATGGGTGTAAAATGTAATCCTTCAAATTTTTTCAATGCTTTTTTGGAGTTTTAAATATCACAGAAAAGTACCCCAAACTACAGAATACTGTATGGCAGAGAAATTTAACCCTGAAAAACTGTTTAACACATTTTTTCAGTTTAAAGATTATAGAAATGTACCCCATACCATGAAATAGTGTATAAGAGAGAGATGTAAAAGAGCAAATGTTTTCAATGCTTTATTGTAGTGTTAGATATCACATAAATGTACCCCAGACCACGGAACAGTGTATGAGTTACAAATGTAATCCAGCTAATTTTTTTAAACTTTTTTCTGAAGTGTTAGATATCACAGAAATGTACTCCAAACCATGAAACACTGTATGACAGAAAAATTTAACCCTGAAAAACTTTGTTTTTTTAAGTTTTATAGAGCACAGAAATGTACCTCAGACCATTGAATAGTGCATGGGTGAGAAATGTAATCCAGCCATTTTTTTAAACTTTTTTTTGTAGTGTTAGATATCACAAAAATTATCTTACAACACGGAATACTGTATGGCTGAAACATTTACCCTGGAAATATTTTTAATGCTTTTATTCATTTTTAAAGATCACAAAAATATACTACAGTCCACAGAATAGTGTTTGGGTGAGAAATGTAATCCAGCATATTTTTTAATGCTTTTTTGGAGTGTTAGATATTATAGAAATGTATCCCAGACATTGGAATATTGTATGGACGAGAAATGTAACCCTGAAAAACTATTTAACACATTCTTTCAGTATATAGATTATAGAAATGTACCACACCACAGAATTTTGAATGGGTGATAAATGTAAAACAGCATTTTTTCAACTCTTTTTTTGTAGTGTTAGAAACAACAGAAACTTACCTTACAGCATGAAATACTGTATGGCTGAAAAATGTAACATGGAAAAATTTTCAACAATTCTTTTTTCAGTTATATAGATCACAGAAATGTACCCCACACCACGGAAAAGTGTGTGTGTGAGAAATGTAATCCAGCAATTTTTTTCAACTTTATTTGAAGTTTTAGATACACAGAAATGTACCCCACACCATGGAATAGAGTATGTGTGAGAAATGTAATCCAGCAATTTTTTTCAACATTTTTTTTCAAGTTTTAGATACTACAGAAATGTACCCCATACTATGGAATACTGTATGGATGAGAAATGTAACAATGAAAAACTGTTTAACACTTTTTTATAGTTTTATAGATCACAGAAATTTACCCCACACCATAGAATAGTGTATGGGTGAGAAATGTAATCCAGAATTTTTTTTCAACGCTTTTATGAAGTGTTAGATATCACAGAAATTTACCTTGCACCACAGAATACTGTATGGCTGAGAAATTTAACCCTGAAAAACTTTTTAATTCTTTTTTTCAGTTTTATAGATCACAGAAATGAACCCAACACCACAGAATAGTGTATGTGTGAGAAATGTAATCCAGCAAATTTTTTAACTCTTTTTTTGGAGTGTTAGATATTATAGAAATGTACCCCAGACTATGGAATACTGTATGGATGAGAAATGTAACCCTGAAAATTGTTTTAATGCTTTTTCAGTTTTATAGATCACAGAAATGTACTTAACACCACAAAATAGTGTATGGGTGAGAAATGTAACCCTGAAAAACTTTTGAATGCTTTTTTTCAATTTTATAGATCACAGAAATGTACCCCACACCACAGTATAGTGTAAGTGTGAGAAATGTAATCCTGCAATTTTTTTCAATGTTTTTTTTGAAGTCTGAGATATCAGAAATTTACCTTACTCCACGTTATACTGTATGGCAGAGAAATTTAACCCTGAAAAACTTTTTTTATGCTTTTTCAGTTTTATAGATTACAGAAAAGTACCCCAGACAACGGAATACTATATGGCTGACTAATTTATCCCTGCAAAAAATGTTAACGATTTATTACAGTTTTATAAATAACAGAAATGTACTCCACACCACTGAATAGTTTATGGGTGTGATATGTAATCCAGCAATTTTTTTCAATGCTTTTTTGAAATATTTAATAGCACTTAAATTTACCTTACATCACAGAATACTGTATGGCGGAGAAATTTAACCCTGAAAAAACTTTTATCACTTTTTCAGCTTTATAGATAACAGAAAAGTACCTCAGACAATGGAATACTGTATGGCTGACAAATTTAACCCTGCAAAAATTTGTATGATATTTTTCATTTTTATAGATCACAGAAATGTACCCCACACCGTGGATTAGTGCATGGGTGAGTGTTATATAACAAAAAGTAATGCAAAGCACATAATACTCAATGGTTTAAAATATATTTATTGTTTCACTCCCGCCTTAAAAAAAAGCTGCAGCTATATACAGCTCTGGCAAAAATTAAGAGACCACCACATCAAAACCCTGTCATTGGCAGCCTAATCTCCAGACCAGAACTCCATTGAAAACCTCTGGCATGTAATCAAGAGGATGATGGATAGTCGCAAGCCATCAAACAAAGAAATGCTTAACTTTTTGCGCCTGAAGCAGTGTGAAAGACTGGTGGAAAGCATGCCAAGATGCAAAGCTGTGATTAAAAATCATGGTTATTCCACAAAATATTGGTTTCTAAACTCTTTCTGAGTTAAAACATTAGTATTGCTGTTTCTAAATGATTATGAACTTGTTTTCTTTGCATTATTTGAGGTCTGAAAGCACTGTTTTTTTTTTTTAATTTTGACCATTTCTCCTTTTTGACTATTTTTCTTTATCAGAAAAAAAAATACAAAATTTATTGCTTGGAAATTGGGAGACGTGTTGTCAGAAGTTTATAGAATAAAAGAACAATTTACATTTTACTAAAAAAAATATACCTATACAGAGAAAAATCAGAGAAACTGAACATTTTGCAGTAGTCTCTTAATTTTTGCCAGAGCTGCATTTGACAATGGACTGCACAGCCCTAATCACCATCTACAGACTGTATCAGCCACTCACTCTGCTCCTGCGACTCTCTCTCCTTCCTTTCATTAAATGCAGAATGTATGTTTTACAAACAGCAAAGCAAAGAATTAGCCCTGACAAGGACTCTTAGGCCGGAGTCAAACTAGCGTAGAATACGGACGGGTGCTATACGAGAAAACATCGTATAGCACTCAGACCAGTGTTAATCTATGGAGCAGCTCCCATCACCATTTTTTTTTCTTGGGCGTACTCAGCGTGTGAGTGAAATCTCAGCATGCTGTGATTGTAAGCGTGTATCGCCCGAGTCTCACCAATGCAAGTCTATGGGCGTGAGAAAAAAAATCGGACACCACACGGACCTTCAGTGTGACTTGCGGGAAATATGCGCTCATTTTCTTCATTTAAGCCCATTGAGCCATTAAATTCATTGGGGAAAAGCAGTGAGAAATGTAAAGCCATATGCATGTCATACGGATGTCATACGGATGCCATAAGGATACATAGTTGCGAGAAAATCGCATCATCACATTGCAAACGCATTTCATACGGATGACCATACAGAGAACATTTGTGCGACTCTTAGCCGAGAAAATCAGATCGATTTTTCATACGGTAAGTGTGATTCTGGCTTTAGTATGATCGTTCAGCTTCAGCACCAGTACCAACACTACAGGACTCTGATTCGTTCTACCGTGCACACATAGGCCGAGACAAGCACTCTCTCCCTCCAATAAAAAGTGTCACAGAGCTGTGTAATGTTGACACTGTGCTGAGATGGTCGGCACCTGATCTTTTATAACCCCTGCTGATATGACAAGGCCAGCCATTCACAGTAATGACACAACCAAGATGGCTACAGCATTACAATAATACACAGGCAATTCCCACATGCCTTTTGGCTGTGTAACAGGCACCAAACATGTGGGGAAGTGGGTTGAGTTTTACATCGAGCACAGCCCAATGCTTATCGTGTAATGAGTACGTTCCGAGCACCCAGATACTCGAGTGATATCGGAGTATCACCAAGCACATTCAATCATCCCTAGTATTTATTCAAATTTGTGATGTGTTCACTACTTGTTTCACACACTGTATATTCTGTACGGATTCTCAGTATTTAGTAGCCGTCAGAGCACACACAGGGATTCAGTTCTTGCATTTAAACAGTGAGCGATTTAGTAAAATGTGCATAACCTGTCACTGCTCACAAAGAAAACAAAACAGGGTTTCCTCTGCACAAATGTAAAAGTAAACAACATTTTTGTCTGTATCAGATATGGGTTCACCCGTTTAATGTAATGTCCACTTTCAGTTAGCCTTTAGCAGATATTGACCAGCATACAACATGTATTTCCTCTTTCCTCCTACAGACAGCACTGATGCTGCCTAACTGCCTTATATAGTCCCATGAAAACCTATAATCACCAAGGCTAGCCACCATATAATACATATACATGTATACACAGAGCACAAACACACATGTATATACAGAGAGCACTTACACATATTCACAGAGCACATACATGCATGCACACATGTATACACAGACAAATGCACACAGACATATAGAACACATATAACCAGACATATTTATACACAGAATACATACATACAGACATATTTGTATATACAAAACAAATATACAGACATGTCTATATTAGTGTTGAGCATTCCGATACTGCAAGTATCGGGTATCGGCCGATATTTGCTGTATCGGAATTCCGATACCGAGTTCCGATATTTTTGCGATATCGGAAATCGGAATCGGAAGTGTGCGGTGCGTATGGTTCCCAGGGTCTGGAGGAGAGGAGACTCTCCTTCAGGCCCTGGGATCCATATTCATGTAAAAAATAAATAATAAAAATAAAAAATATTGATATACTCACCCCTCCAGCGGACCCTGGACCTTAGCGATGTAACCGGCAGCCTCCGTTCCTAAGAATGAGTGAGTGTAGGGCCTGCGATGATGTCGCGGCTTGTGATTGGTCGCGGGAGCGGTCACATGAGCGGTCACGCGACCAATCACAAGCCGCGACATCATCGAAGGTGCTTCACTCTGCATTCTTAGGAACGGAGGCAGACGCTTGGACCGGTGAGAGACGGGGCCGTCAGAGGGGTGAGTATATCAATATTTTTTATTTTTATTCTTTATTTTATACATGAATATGGATCCCTCTCCTTCAGACCCTGGGAACCATTCCGATATTTTGTGTCCCATTGATATGCATTGGTATCGGGTATCGGTATCGGCGATATCCGATACTTTTTGGGTATCGGCCGATCCAATCCGATACCGATACCTTTGCATATCGGAAGGTATCGCTCAACACTAGTCTATATACAAAGCACATACAGACAAATATGTATAAACAAAACTCATACATATAGACATTTGTATACACAGAACACATGCACAAAGGTTTACACAGCACATGCAAAGACATGTATACACAGTGTACATACATAAACACATGTATACACAGAGAACATATATACATACATGTATGCACAGCTCACATTCACACACACACACACACATCTACACACACTTACCAGCCTGTCTCCTATTCAGTTTTTCTAGACTACCACAGGGTACAGGACCTTTGGTGACATCAAGGTAACATGACCGTGATGTTATCGAAGGTTCTGTTGCACTCTAAAAATCGGAAGCTACATGCAGAACTATTCAGTTTCTCCTGTAAAGGAATGTGTAAAAGAGTGTCGGGGAGTTTTATTTCAAATAAAGGACTTTATTCTGGCTGTGTCTTTATTACAATATGACTATGAGTTAGTAATGGGGGTTTCTTATAGACAACTCTTCATTACTAACCCCTACACTTGATGTCAGTTGACATTACCAAGCTAAGCAAGGCTAAGTGCCAGAATTGGCACTTCTTATGAATGAGCCATTTCTTGGGCAGCTGAGAGCTGATTTTATTAGCCTGGGATGGAGCCAATATCCATGGCCCTTTCTTAGGCTATTAATATAGCCAACAGTTGTGTGTTTAGCCTTTGCTTGTTTTGGAATATAGAGGGACCCATGTCATTTTTTGAGGGGGGGTCAACTCTATAATAACCAGTAATATAATAAATAATATAAATAAATAAATGGAAAACAATATGTGGGGTCCCCCCTATTTTTGATACCTCTCAGAGGAATTGCCGATGGCTGGGGGCTGATGTTAATATTCCGAGACAGAGCCAGTATCCATAAGGTTCCCAGGCAATTAATATCAGCTCACAGAGAGATGTTCGACGAACTGTTCGTTGAACACCGTCGAACCCCATTGAAACCAATGGCAGGCAAACACAAACACATACAAACACATGGAAAACACATAGAAAACATAAAAGGTGTCCAAAAGCTGACAAACTGCTCAGAAGACAGAACAAACACTTGGAAAAGTCACAACAACATATAGTCATGCGAAAAGAAAAGAGGTGGAGGAGTAAAAGGAGGAGGAGACACAGATATAGGCATGTCATGCCCTTCTAAAATCAAGAAAGGCTGGAGTAAAAATCTAAAATCACCCTACCAACACCCAGACGACGTGTCAAAAAAAAATTAAAAAATACATATCTTTAGGTAGAATGGCGGCAGGTCCATTCAGAACACTTTCCTTAGAAGACGTAGTGGTACCCCCATTGGGAGTTGTGCCAAAAAAGGAACCCAATACATTCAGACTAATCCACCATTGTCATATCCAAGGGGCGGGTCAGTAAACGACAACATCGACGCGGAACCAAGTACAGTACTATGTACTGTACCTCCTTTGACGAGGCAATCAGGCGGGTCAAGAAGTTGGGAAGGGGCACCCTAATGGCCAAAACAGACATTGAGGGGGAGTTCCGGTTACTACCTGTGCCTCCAAATAGTGTCCTCCCATTGGGCTGCTTCTGTGAAGGAGCATACTACATAGTTCGCTGTTTGACCATGGGGCGCTCTATATCCTGCTCACTATTTGAGGTGTTTAGTTGCTTCCTCGAATGTGTCGTCATGGACGTTTGTAAGGCGGCATATATTATCCATTACCTCGACGACTTCTTATGCCTGGGCCAAAAGATTCGCCACAGTGTGAAAACATGAAGTAGTCCACCTGTGAGAAGGAGAGAGCTGGAGGGAGAGTGGACACCCCAGAGCCGAAAGGTTAGATTGAGAAACAAAGAAGGCGGTGTAGCTTGCTTCATGAGTGGGGTACTCTGCTGAGTAGCAGAAATTTCTACAAGGCCCAAAAGGATTTCCTGGGCCAGATGCCATTACAAAATAGTAGTTAGATAAACAGGCGGTGTAGCTTGCTTCATGGGAGGGGTACGCTGCTGAGTAGCACCAAATTCTACTACGCCCAAAAGGATTTCCAGGGCTAGATGCCGTTACAAAATAGTACTTAGGTAAACAGGCAGTGTAGCTTGATTCATGGGTGGGGTACACTGCTGAGTAGCACCAAATTCTACTACGCCCAAAAGGATTTCCTGGGATAGATGCCATTAAAAAATAGTACTTAGGTTAACAGGCGGTGTAGCTTGCTTCATTTCATGGGTAAGGTACGCTGCTGAGTTGCACCAAATTCTACTAGGCCCAAAAGGATTTCCAGGGCTAGATGCCGTTACAAAATAGTACTTAGGTAAACAGGCAGTGTAGCTTGCTTCATGGGTGGGGTATGCTGCTGAGTAGCACTAAATTCTACTAGGTCCAAAAGGATTTCCTGGGCTAGATGCCGTTAAAAAATAGTACTTAGGTAAACAGGCGGTGTAGCTTGCTTCATGGGTGGGGTACGCTGCTGAGTAGCACCAAATTCTACTAGGCCCAAAAGGATTTCCTGGGCTAGATGCCATTAAAAAATAGTACTTAGGTTAACAGGCGGTGTAGCTTGCTTCATGGGTGGGGTATGCTGCTGAGTTGCACTAAATTCTACTAGGCCCAAAAGGATTTCCAGGGCTAGATGCCGTTACAAAATAGTACTTAGGTAAACAGTCGATGTAGCTTGCTTCATGGGTGGGGTACGCTGCTGAGTAGCACTAAATTCTACTAGGCCCAAAAGGATTTCCTGGGCTAGATGCCATTACACAATAGTACTTAGGTAAACAGGTGGTGTAGCTTGCTTCATGGGTGGGGTACGCTGCTGAGTAGCACCAAATTCTACTAGGCCCAAAAGGATTTCCTGGGCTAGATGCCGTTACAAAATAGTACTTAGGTAATCAGGCGGTGTAGCTTGATTCATGGGTGGGGTACGCTGCTGAGTAGCACTAAATTCTACTAGGCCCAAAAGATTTCCTGGGCTAGATGCCATTACAAAATAGTAGTTAGGTAGACAGGCGATGTAGCTTGCTTCATGAGTGGGGTATGCTGCTGAGTAGCACCAAATTCTACTAGGCCCAAAAGGATTTCCTGGGCTAGATGCCTTTAAAAAAAAGTACTTAGGTAAACAGGCGGTGTAGCTTGCTTCATGGGTGGGGTACACTGCTGAGTAGCACCAAATTCTACTAGGCCCAAAAGGATTTCCTGGGCTAGATGCCATTAAAAAATAGTACTTAGTTTAACAGGTGGTGTAGTGTTATGACCCCAATGGCAGAGGGTCTCAAAAGTACATACCAAGTCTGCAAACATAAAAAACCAGCTCATAAGGCAGTGGTAACTGGGCTAACCGTATATCTAATCCTAGCACCACAAATAGCAGCAGCCGGGGAACGTGCCTACGTTGGTTCTAGACGTCTCGCGCCAGCTAGAGAACTAACTAACCCTAGAAGGGAAAAGATAGACCTTTCTTGCCTCCAGAGAAAAGACCCCAAAAGTTGGATACAAGCCCCCCACAAATAATAACGGTGAGGTAAGGAGAAAAGACAAACGTAAGAATGAACTAGATATTTAGCAAAGAGAGGCCCACTGACTAATAGCAGAATATAGTAAGATGACTTATACGGTCAGCAAAAACCCTATCAAAATTTCCACGCTGGATATTTAAGAACCCCCGAAAAGTCTAACGGCCCGGGGGGAGAATACCAGCCCCCTAGAGCTTCCAGCAAAATCAGGAATCACATTTAGTACAAGCTGGACAGAAAATAAGAGCAATACAGATAACCAAAAAACAAGGAAGCAGGACTTAGCTTAATTTTGCAATAACCAGGACCAGCAGACAGGAGCAAACAGAAAGGATCTGATTACAACGATGCCAGGCACTGGACTGAGGATCCAGGAAGTTATATAGCAACACCCCTGGACTAACGACCCAGGTGGGTGCCAAACTGAGGAAAGACAATCCCAGAGTCATATCACTAGTGACCACAAGAGGGAGCCAAAAAAGTCTAATTCACAACAGTACCCCCCCTTTAAGGAGGGGTCACCGAACCCTCACCAGGACCACCAGGGCGATCAGGATGAGCAGCGTGAAAGGCACGAACTAAATCTGCCGCATGCACATCAGAGGCAACCACCCAGGAATTATCCTCCTGGCCATAGCCCTTCCCCTTGACCAGATACTTAAGCCTCCGTCTGGAGAGACGAGAATCCAAGATCTTCTCCACCACGTACTCCAACTCGCCCTCAACCAACACCGGAGCAGGAGGCTCAACAGAAGGAACCACAGGCACAACGTACCGCCACAACAAAGACCTATGGAACACGTTGTGAATGGCAAACGACACCGGAAGATCCAAGCGAAAGGACACAGGATTAAGGATTTCCAATATCTTGTAAGGACCGATGAAGCGAGGCTTAAATTTAGGAGAGGAGACCTTCATAGGAACACATCGAGAAGACAGCCATACCAAATCCCCAACACGAAGTCGGGGACCCACACCGCGGCGGCGGTTGGCAAAACGCTGAGCCTTCTCCTGTGACAACTTTAAGTTGTCCACCACATGATTCCAGATCTGCTGCAACCTATCCACCACGGAATCTACCCCAGGACAGTCAGAAGGCTCCACATGTCCCGAGGAAAAACGAGGATGGAAACCAGAGTTGCAAAAAAAAGGCGAAACCAAAGTAGCGGAACTAGCCCGATTATTAAGGGCAAACTCAGCCAACGGCAAGAAGGTCACCCAATCATCCTGATCTGCAGAAACAAAACACCTCAAATAAGCCTCCAGAGTCTGATTAGTTTGCTCCGTTTGTCCATTAGTCTGAGGATGAAAGGCAGACGAAAACGACAAATCAATGCCCATCTTAGCACAAAAGGATCGCCAGAACCTGGAAACAAACTGGGATCCTCTGTCAGACACAATATTCTCAGGAATGCCGTGTAAACGAACCACATTCTGAAAGAACAAAGGAACCAGATCGGTGTTATGACCCCAATGGCAGAGGGTCTCAGGAATAAATACCAAGTCTGCAAACATAAAAAACCAGCTCATAGGGCAGTGGTAACTGGGCTGACCATATATCTAATCCTAGCACCACAAATAGAAGTAGCCGGGGAACGTGCCTACGTTGGTTCTAGACGTCTCGCGCCAGCCGGAGAACTAACTAACCCTAGAAGGGAAAAGAAAGACCTTTCTTGTCTCCAGAGAAAAGACCCCCAAAGTTGGATACAGGCCCCCAACAAATAATAACGGTGAGGCAAGAGGAAAAGACAAACATAAGAATGAGCTAGGTATTTAGCAAAGAGAGGCCCACTAGCTAATAGCAGAATATAGTAAGATAACTTATATGGTCAGCAAAAACCCTATTAAAATATCCACGCTGGATATTCAAGAACCCCCGAACCGTCTAACGGCCGGGGGGAGAACACCAGCCCCCTAGAGCTTCCAGCAAAGTCAGAAATCACATTTAGTACAAGCTGGACAAAAATAGAAGCATAGCAAGTAACTCAAAAAACAAAGAAGCAGGACTTAGCTTAATTTTGCAAGAGCCAGGACCAGCAGACAGGAGCAACAGAAGGATCTGATTACAACGATGCCAGGCACTGGACTAAGGATCCAGGAAGTTTATATATCGACACCCCTGGACTAACGACCCAGGTGAGTGCCAAACTGAAGAAAGACAATCCCAGAGTCATATCACTAGTGACCACAAGAGGGAGCCAAAAAGTCTAATTCACAACAGTACCCCCCCTTAAGGAGGGGTCACCGAACCCTCACCAAGACCACCAGGACGATCAGGATGAGCAGCGTGAAAGGCACGAACTAAATCGGCCACATGCACATCAGAGGCAACCACCCAGGAATTATCCTCCTGACCATAGCCCTTCCACTTGACCAGATACTGAAGCCTCCGTCTGGAGAGACGAGAATCCAAGATCTTCTCCACCACGTACTCCAACTCGCCCTCAACCAACACCGGAGCAGGAGGCTCAACAGAAGGAACCACAGGTACAACGTACCGCCGCAACAAAGACCTATGGAACACGTTGTGAATGGCAAACGACACCGGAAGATCCAAGCGAAAGGACACAGGATTAAGGATTTCCAATATCTTGTAAGGACCGATGAAGCGAGGCTTAAATTTAGGAGAGGAGACCTTCATAGGAACAAATCGAGAAGACAGCCATACCAAATCCCCAACACGAAGTCGGGGACCCACACCGCGGCGGCGGTTGGCAAAACGCTGAGCCTTCTCTTGTGACAACTTTAAGTTGTCCACCACATGATTCCAGATCTGCTGCAACCTATCCACCACAGAATCTACCCCAGGACAGTCAGAAGGCTCCACATGTCCCGAGGAAAAACGAGGATGGAAACCAGAGTTACAAAAAAATGGCGAAACCAATGTAGCGGAACTAGCCCGATTATTAAGGGCAAACTCAGCCAACGGCAAGAAGGTCACCCAATCATCCTGATCCGCAGAAACAAAACACCTCAAATAAGCCTCCAGAGTCTGATTAGTTCGCTCCGTTTGTCCATTAGTCTGAGGATGAAAGGCAGACGAAAACGACAACTCAATGCCCATCCTAGCACAAAAGGATCGCCAGAACCTGGAAACAAACTGGGATCCTCTGTCAGACACAATATTCTCAGGAATGCCGTGTAAACGAACCACATTCTGAAAGAACACAGGAACCAGATCAAAAGAGGAAGGCAGCTTAGGCAAAGGCACCAAATGGACCATCTTAGAAAAGCGATCACATACCACCCTGATGACAGACATGCCCTGAGACACCGGGAGATCTGAAATGAAATCCATGGAAATGTGTGTCCAAGGCCTCTTTGGGACAGGCAAGGGCAAGAGCAACCCGCTGGCACGAGAACAGCAAGGCTTAGCTCGAGCACAAGTCCCACAGGACTGCACAAATGACCGCACATCCCGTGACAAGGAAGGCCACCAAAAGGACCTAGCCACCAGATCTCTGGTGCCAAAAATTCCCGGATGCCCTGCCAACACCGAGGAATGAACCTCGGAAATGACTCTGCTGGTCCACTTATCAGGAACAAACAGTCTGTCAGGTGGACAAGAATCAGGTCTACCAGCCTGAAATCTCTGCAACACACGTCGCAAATCCGGAGAAATGGCTGACAAGATAACTCCCTCTTTAAGAATACCAACCGGTTCTGCGACTCCCGGAGAGTCAGGCACAAAGCTCCTTGAAAGAGCATCAGCCTTCACATTCTTTGAACCTGGTAAATACGAGACCACAAAGTCAAAACGGGAGAAAAACAATGACCAGCGGGCCTGTCTAGGATTCAGGCGTTTAGCAGACTCGAGATACATCAAATTTTTGTGATCAGTCAAGACCACCACACGATGCTTAGCACCCTCGAGCCAATGACGCCACTCCTCAAATGCCCACTTCATGGCCAACAACTCCCGATTGCCAACATCATAATTCCGCTCAGCAGGCGAAAACTTCCTCGAGAAAAAGGCACAAGGTCTCATCACAGAGCAACCAGGGCCTCTCTGCGACAAAACGGCCCCTGCCCCAATCTCAGAAGCATCCACTTCAACCTGAAAGGGAAGTGAGACATCAGGCTGGCACAAAACAGGCGCCGAAGTAAACCGGCGCTTCAACTCCTGGAAAGCCTCCACGGCTGCAGGAGCCCAGTTAGCAACATCAGAACCTTTCTTGGTCATATCCGTAAAAGGTTTAACAATGCTAGAAAAATTAGCAATAAAACGACGGTAGAAGTTAGCAAAACCCAAGAACTTCTGAAGACTCTTAACTGACGTGGGTTGAGTCCAATCATGAATAGCTCGGACCTTGACTGGGTCCATCTCCACCGCAGAAGGGGAAAAAATAAACCCCAAAAAGGGAACCTTCTGTACTCCAAAGAGACACTTTGAGCCCTTAACAAATAAAGCATTCTCACGCAAAACCTGAAACACCATCCTGACCTGCTCCACATGCGAGTCCCAGTCATCAGAAAAAAACAGAATATCATCCAGATAAACGATCATAAATCTATCCAGATACTTCCGGAAAATATCATGCATAAAGGACTGAAACACTGAAGGAGCATTAGAGAGAATCCACCTGAATCCACAAACGCCATAACAGGGTAAGAGGATAATGAGCAAATTAAAGTCACAGACAAAATAAATTTAGGTTGCAAATTACCAATGGCGACAGGACTAACAACCCTTGTTAGGCGTTTAGAGCATGCTGATATAACATGTGTAGAATCACCACAGTAAAAACACAACCCATTCTGACGTCTATGATTTTTCCGCTCATTTCTGGTCTGAATTCTATCACATTGCATCAAATCAGGTGCTTGTTTAGACAACACTACCAGAGGATTAGCGGTTTTGCGCTCCCGCAAACGCCGGTCAATTTGAATAGCCAGCGCCATGGAATCATTCAGACTTGTAGGAATGGAGAAACCCACCATCACATTCTTAATGGCTTCAGAAAGGCCATTTCTGAAATTTGCGGCCAGAGCACACTCATTCCACTGAGTAAGCACGGACCATTTCCGAAATTTTTGGCAATACACTTCAGCTTCATCCTGGCCCTGAGAAATAGCCAGCAAGGCTTTTTCTGCCTGAATTTCAAGATTGGGTTCCTCGTAAAGCAATCCGAGCGCCAGAAAAAACGCATCAATATTTGCCAATGCCGGATCTCCTGGCGCTAGCGAGAAGGCCCTGTTGTGAATTTGGTTTCTGGGCTCCCCCGGTGGTTACTGGTGGTACTGAACTTGTGTGCTTCATCTCCTCTGTTCACCTGTTTCCATCAGGATGTGGGAGTTTCTATTTAGCCTTGCTCCTCAGTCATTTCTATGCCGGCCAACAATGTTACCAGAAGCCTTTCTGTTGCATGTTCCTGCTCCTAGACTACTATCAGCTAAGTTGGACTTGTAGTCCTAAGATTGTTTTGCATTTTTGTTCCAGTTCTCTGTTTTTGAATATTTCTGAGGCTGGAAGCTCTTGTGAGCTGAAATTGCCACTCTGGTGTCATGAGTTGATATTAGAGTCTTAAAGTAATTTCAGGATGGTGTTTTGAAAGGGTTTTCAGCTGACTGTGAAGTTCCCTTTTCTGTCTTCCTACTATCTAGTAATGGACCTCAATTTGCTAAACCTATCTTCATACTTCGTATGTCATTTTCCTCTAAAATCACCGACAATATATGTGGGGGCTACTGTCTGCCTTTTGGGGAAAATTTCTCTAGAGGTAAGCCAGGTCTGTATTTTCCTCTGCTAGGGTCAGTCAGTCCTCCGGCTGGTGCTGGGCGTCTAGGGATAAAACGTAGGCACGCTACCCGGCCACTGTTAGTTGTGCGGTAGGTTTAGCTCACAGTCAGCTCGAGTTCCCATCTTCCAAGAGCTAGTCCTTTTGTATGCTTTACTACGGTCTCTTGCCATTGAGAACCATGACAAGGCCCAATCCTGAGGGTCGCCCCGTAAGAAAGAGATAACAATTTTAACTTGCTGAGCTGAGTCTCCAGATGAACTGGGTCTCAGAGATAGAAACAATTTACAATTATTCCTGAAATTCCTAAACTTGAATCGGTCTCCAGAGAACAGTTCAGGAATAGGTATTTTAGGTTCAGACATTGGACTACTGGTAACAAAATCTTGTATGCCCTGCACACGAGCAGCAAGCTGATCCACACTTGTAATCAAGGTCTGGACATTCATGTCTGCAGCAAGCACAAGCCACTCAGAGGTAAAGGGGAGGAACAAAGAGAGGAAAAAAAAAACTCAGAATTTCCTTTCTTATTATCCCACTTCTGCAATGCATTAAACATTCAACTTGGGCCTGGCATACTGTTATGACCCCAATGGCAGAGGGTCTCAAAAGTACATACCAAGTCTGCAAACATAAAAAACCAGCTCATAGGGCAGTGGTAACTGGGCTAACCGTATATCTAATCCTAGCACCACAAATAGCAGCAGCCGGGGAACGTGCCTACGTTGGTCCTAGACGTCTCGCGCCAGCCGGAGAACTAACTAACCCTAGAAGGGAAAAGATAGACCTTTCTTGCCTCCAGAGAAAAGACCCCAAAAGTTGGATACAAGCCCCCCACAAATAATAACGGTGAGGTAAGGAGAAAAGACAAACGTAAGAATGAACTAGATATTTAGCAAAGAGAGGCCCACTGACTAATAGCAGAATATAGTAAGATGACTTATACGGTCAGCAAAAACCCTATCAAAATTTCCACGCTGGATATTCAAGAACCCCCGAACGTCTAACGGCCTGGGGGGAGAATACCAGCCCCCTAGAGCTTCCAGCAAAATCAGGAATCACATTTAGTACAAGCTGGACAGAAAATAAGAGCAATACAGACAACCAAAAAACAAGGAAGCAGGACTTAGCTTAATTTTGCAATAACCAGGACCAGCAGACAGGAGCAAACAGAAAGGATCTGATTACAACGATGCCAGGCACTGGACTGAGGATCCAGGAAGTTATATAGCAACACCCCTGGACTAACGACCCAGGTGGGTGCCAAACTGAGGAAAGACAATCCCAGAGTCATATCACTAGTGACCACAAGAGGGAGCCAAAAAAGTCTAATTCACAACAGTGTAGCTTGCTTCATGGGTGGGGTACGCTGCTGAGTAGCACTAAATTCTACTAGGCCCAAAAGGATTTCCAGGGCTAGATGCCATTACAAAATAGTACTTAGGTAAACAGGTGGTGTAGCTTGCTTCATGGGTGGGGTACGCTGCTGAGTAGCACCAAATTCTACTAGGCCCAAAAGGATTTCCTGGGCTAGATGCAGTTAAAAAATAGTACTTAGGTAAACAGGTGGTGTAGCTTGCTTCATGGATGGGGTACGCTGCTGAGTAGCACTAAATTCTACTAGGCCCAAAAAGGATTTCCAGGGCTATATGCCATTACAAAATAGTACTTGACTTAACAGGCGGTGTAGCTTGCTTCATGGGTAGGGTATGCTGCTGAGTAGCACCAAATTCTACTAGGCCCAAAAGGATTTCCAGGGCTAGATGCCGTTAAAAAATAGTACTTAGGTAAACAGGCAGTGTAGCTTGCTTCATGGGTGGGGTACGCTGATGAGTAGCATCAAATTCTACTAGGCCAAAAAGGATTTCCTGGGCTAGATGCCGTTACAAAATAGTAGTTAGGTAAACAGGTGGTGTAGCTTGCTTCATGGGTGGGGTATGCTGCTGAGTAGCACCAAATTCTACTAGGCCCAAGAGGATTTCCTGGGCTAGATGCCGTTACAAAATAGTAGTTAGGTAAACAGGCGGTGTAGCTTGTTTCAAGGGTGGGGTACGCTGCTGAGTAGCACCAAATTCTACTAGGCCCAAAAGGATTTCCTGGGTTAGATGCCATTACAAAATAGTAGTTAGGTAAAAAGTCAGTGTGGCTTGCTTCATGGGTGGGGTACGCTGCTGAGTAGCACTAAATTCTACTATGCCCAAAAGGATTTCCCAGGCCAGATGCCATTACAATATAGTAGTTAGGTAAACAGGTGGTGTAGCTTGCTTCATGGGTGGGGTACGCTGCTGAGTAGCACTAAATTCTACTAGGCCCAAAAGGATTTCCTGGGCTAGATGCAGTTAAAAAATAGTACTTAGGTAAACAGGCGGTGTAGCTTGCTTCATGGGTGGGGTACGCTGCTGAGTAGCAATAAATTCTACTAGGCCCAAAAGGATTTCCTGGGCTAGATGCCGTTAAAAAATAGTACTTAGGTAAACAGGCGGTGTAGCTTGCTTCATGGGTGGGGTATGCTGCTGAGTAGCACTAAATTCTACTAGCCCAAAAGGATTTCCTGGGCTAGATGCCGTTAAAAGTAGTACTTACGTAAACAGGCGGAGGGTGGCTGGGCCACTCTGCTGACTAGCAGACACTGAAGCTTTGGAGCAGACCTCTGAATCCCAGGCCATAGTATGAGTAAACAACTCTGCATATGACCCCACCCACCTGGAATTGACGATGGCATCGTCATGTAAAACTCAGCAAGGGGACTAAATAAAAGAGTCGCCATTTTTTCAAAAAATTCGGCCACAGACACCACTTATGTGGCATCAATTTCGCCAGAGTTTTTTAAAACAATTGGTAAGGTGATTTTCAAAAATCATTAAGCTTTTAGTCTCCCCAAGATGAAACAGGGGTAGAAAAGCCCTTGCGGATCCAGGATTTGTTCATCTTGATGAACGTTAGTCTGTCTACATTGTCACTGGACAGCCGCGTGCGCTTATCTGTCAGCACACCACCAGCAGTGCTGAACACACGTTCAGAGAGAACGCTGTCTGCGGGGTACGACAAGATCTCCAAGGCGTGAGTGGCGAGCCCAGGCCATTTTTCAAGATTGGAAGCCCAAAATGAGCAAGGGTCCAGTTCCATAGTCATGGCATCGATGTTAACTTGGAGATACTCTTGTACCATCTTCTATAAGCGTTTGCTGTGCATCAGACTTCTTGTCTCCTGTGGCCTTGCAAAGGATGGTCTAAAAAAATCTTGAAACGATTGGAAAAAATTGCTGTTACCACCAGATACGATTTTACTGTTACGGTTAGAGTGATGACTCCATAGTCCCACGGTTGGCAAGTTAGAACTCAGAGATTGACTACGTGCACCACTGGTGTTTTGTGGAAAAGCAGACGTTAGATTCTGTAACAGTCTCTGCTGATACTCCTGCGTGCGTGAATCCCTTTCTATACAAAAGAAAAGAAAAAAGCCAGCTCACCGATAAATGAAAGAAGCCCGGAACTCCGTCCTGATGAGACGTACTGAGAGTCCACAAAGAAAGAAGAAAATGGTTCCAGCTTCTTGTAAAATGTAAAACTTTAGTCCAACATGGTAAAATCAGAGTAACTCCTGGGACAACACCATAGCACTGTTTGAGGCAAGCGACGCGTTTCGACCAACACAGAGGTCTTTGTCACAGCTTTGAAGCTGTTACTGAAAGCTCTACTGAATAAACACCGTCTTGTCCTAAGCAAAGACAATGGACAAGATCTGTAACTGGATGGGCTACTCGGCTCCCTTTCTTTGTCAGCCGCACAGCGGTACGCCTTTTAGATGAGGGTCACAAAGAGCATGTGCTCCAGTGGATGGCAAACACTGCATCAAGTAGCCTCGCCTCCATTTTCTCCACCTTAGCATCACACACAGTACAATACTAACAGAAGGCACGCCAATCACCCTTGTTTCCTCACATGTCACCACTTTTCAACCGCCTAAGTGACTTTGGGGAACTACACATATTCTATTCCATGGGCATCAGAGGTCGGCTTCAAAGATTTACAGAATGCAGAGGAGGAAAGCATCTGCACAATGCACAAAATTTTTTCATGTTTGATCCAGGACCAGACAAAGTAGGGTGAGAGCAGAGAGCAGAATCCAGACCCTTGTCACCAGACATTAACCCCCCACTGATGAGACTCAAATACCTGAGGAGCACGCTGACTGTACTGGGCTATCAAGGCAGGAAGAGGAGGAAAGGGATTCTCAGGGTGAGGAGTGGGAGAACAGAGAGCATGGAAATGAGGTTGTAGATCCAACTTTAACGCTAGAACGCATACCCATAGAAATCTACACATTCACGCACCTGGGGCCTTTTAGGCCTGTTTAAAATTATCATGGAATAACTCAAATAAAAATACTTTTCAAAATTTATTTTATAATTGCAAGGTAAGGATGCATTCCAACTAGCGCTGGGGTCCGCCAGGAGGGGATCCGTAATGGATCTGACCTCCTGGTGACCCCAGCTAAGGCTGGCGGAATCCTGGAGTTACCAGGAGGTTTGATCCATTATGGATCCCCTTCTGGCGAACCCCAGCGCTACTGGGAACACAGCCTAAGAAGTGTATATTTCAAAACATAATTATGTGCATAAAACAACAAAAAAGTAAGTAAACGGGCACGCCAAATATAGGCATTCTATATGCAATTTTTTTATGAAAACATTTTTTGGTTGTAGTAAACTTGGTGCAGGAATATTTATTTGTAACTTTACATATTCCCCCGACAATTCTCGCATATTATCTTTTCAGCTGAATGTTCCTTACATACATTTTGTCCGCAAGTAGAACAGAAACGCTCCGATTTTCTTTCCTTCTTTGCTGGACAAATATAGCAGCGCTTTCTTTTTTTTTCTCTTTGCTCTGGATGTTCCAGAAAGCGTATTCCACATCGGATATTTGCCTCCTTAATTTGCCTTGATAAGCAAATCTGTGTATCACATGTAAACCTAGTACAGGCCTAAAAGGCCCCAGGTGCGTGAATATGGGGTAGTCCCGAAAAAAGGTTGTTATACCGAAATGTCTGTAACATAAAAATATATGAATAACTGGAAATTACTAACAACTATATACCTGAGGATTGCCTAGATTTTCAAAATTCTAACTAAAGTACTTTTACAGAAAATAGAAAACAAGTAACCTGGCAGGCCTGTGAGGCCCCAGGTATGCGTTCTAGGGTTAAGTGAATTGAGTGACACACAGCTGAGTAGCTCAACCGAGGAAAAGTAAGATGAGGAGGTTACGTTGCTGCTTTCCACACAGTCACGGAGTAAAGCAACCATGACAAACACTGCATCCTCAGCCACAACTGTGGCTGTGGCTAGCAACGGTCACGAGTCTACAGTCCTCTGTGGTGGCAAGGATTGCCTAGCCTGGGCCTTTTTAAGACCGCAAAAGATTACCCAATTCACATCTGCCAACTTTGCATAAAACAACTCAGTAGAGGCACAAATTGCAATAATTTTACTCCTACATGCATGAACCGGCACATTCGTGAATAACATGCCTTAGTCTGCGAATCAGACTGCGTTAAAATGCGGACTAGCGGGCCTCGTCAACCACCGACCATCCCATCAACCGCATCTGTTGCTTCTTCCTCCTCCATTGTCATGCTAAGTGTTCTCACACAGATCTCCAGGCGCTGAACCTCCACTTGTTTACCACCTACAGTCACGGTGAGTGGAAGCCTGTCAGCTGTTATGGAAGTAGATATGCCTGCTGTTTTTGTTTTCACTGAGTACATTATATTTTTCTCAATCCACCATAACAACTCCACCTGCACTTCATTCAGTCTGGCAGATTGACCAGTTCATCCTACTCCACCCTCTTACTGCAGCAAGCCCTCGGTCCAACATTTGTGGAACCTGAATTCCACATCTCCAATTTGTTGGCCATCGAAATGCTGACTTTCCTCCTGGTGGATGGAGATGGCTTCCGAAAGTTGATGTCTGACGCAGTCCCCCAGTACTAGTTGCCCAGTCACCATTACTTCTCTAAGAAAGCTGTGCCTGAACTACACCAGCAAGTCGCAAACAACATCAAATGTTCCCTGAAAAAAATCTAGGTCTGCCAGGGTGCATTTCACCACTGACACCTGGATGAGAAAACATGGGTAGGGGTGTGACATCTCGCTGACTGGGCACTGGGTGACTCTAGTGACTCTGGGGGTTCGCAGTCAAGGGACTGTTCCACAAGTCTTGGAAACTGTAAGACTTACAGAACAAACCTCTGTATCTAACACTTCATCCACTGCTTCTGGCTCTTACACCTTTTCTAGGGCCTCTACCTTCACCCTGAAAATCTCTGTTAATGAGACAAGCATTTCAACACTTCAGAGAGAATACCCCCCATCTCCATACTGCACAGCCAAAGCTCAGTGAAATCAGGCAATGTTTAAATTAATATGCCTTAGTGACCCCAGTCACACAGTTCAAGAGTTGTGGACAGCTTTCCAGGCCGAGTTAGAGCAAATGCTGTCTCCATTGCACCTGGAGCAAGGGAAAGCCGTGTGTGATAATGATGAGAACCTGGAGGTGGCTCAACGCCAGGGCAATCTCACACCCTTGCTGTCAACCTAGTGGTACAGCAATTTCTCCACCACTATTCCAGCCTAGATGCGCTGCTACAGAGAGCACAGTCGCTATGTGCTCACTACTATCAATTGCACCCCGCAGGTCATCGACTTGCATTGCTACATAGCTCTTTCAGCCTAACCATTTGCGATGTGCTGGCATTTTGGAATTCCACTCTACACATGTTGCAGCAACTGTGGCAGCAGCGAAAAGCCCTGGTACAGTATGTCCTTTTTCATAGCCTGGGTCAACGCAAGATGGACTTGGTGCAAATCACTCTTGCAGAGTGGGTGCAGATGAAAGACCTGTGCACACAGTTTAGAAATGGCTAAAAAGATGGTTAACGCCGATGATGTCATCATCACCATCACTATTTTGGACATCTACATGCTGAAGCACACTTTGAAAAGTCTGTGGGAGAAGGTGGTGCCAAAGGAAGAAATGAAAGCAGAACAGGATACGGAAGGGATTAACAAAATAAGTTCTGGACTGGTGCCATGGGAGGGTGGATTACAGCAATTGAGGGGGCTCATAATACCAGGAAACCGGTTAGTGAAGGTACAGAAGCCGAGGACCAAATTGAGGAGGATGAGGAGGAAGAGGTGATGGGTTCGCAACAGTCAGGAGATGAAGAGGATAATGATTCCCACTCTGTTGTCCGTGGTTAGCGGGAGGGGATGGAGGAAGCAAACTTAACTGTTACCCCACCACAAACACACCATGGACGTGGACCTCATGGAAGCACCCAACACATGAGTGTCTTCTTGCTGCACTTCTTCATCTTCAACATGATGCCCATATTCTTAGGGCTAGAAATAGTGCTGACTATTTTGTTAGATTCACGATACAAGAGTAAATTTTGCCGCATGTTTCAAACCGCCAGAACGTCAAGATATCTGCAAAAACACTAGCAGCAGCAGTGTAAGTGGCATTAAGCAGTTTCTTTGAGTCATTTCACACCTTTTTTAGACCATCCCATGCACCAGCAGAGTACAAGCCTGACACGTTGTGAATGGCTGGAGAGGATGGTGTAGGAGTATCTGGAGCTCAATATCAATGTCATTGAGGGGAATTTGGACCCTATTGCATTTTGGTCTTCAAAAATGGAAGAGAGGTCTGACTTTTTTTGTAATGTTTGCACTCCAAGTTAAGTCTTCTTCATGTGTGTTACCTGTAGCAGTAGGGCTCCCAGACTGGCAGGCTTGCACATAATTTCAGTCAACTACCTGTGTTACTATCCTTACATTTTTCTGCCAATAGTAGTCTACAAAACTGGTGTTTATACCACCTGAATGTGGCTGGAAAAAAAACTGTTTGGGCTGTTGCATGAGGTATAAGGGCTCCCAGGAAAAGAAGGCTTACCCTGCTCCCTTACCCACCTCGTCTTAATTGAAATTTAAATTCAAAGCTCTAAATGCTGGGCCAGACAATGATACCTTACGCATGGCCCATGGCTGACTGCTTCTGTGCCCTTATAACATGTTTTACCGTTTTTCTACCAATAGTAGACAGCAAAACTGATTTTTGTGCCACCTCAGTGTGACTGGGAAAAAAAAACAGTTTGATCTGTTGCATAATGAATTATTGCTCCCAAAGAAGACTTGCACCTCTGCCTTAACCACCTCATCTTCATTGAAACTTCAATTTAACCCCTTCATGACCCAGCCTTTTTTGACCTTAATGACCTGGCCATTTTTTGCAATTCTGACCAGTGTCCCTTTATGAGGTAATAACTCTGGAACGCTTCAACGGATCCTAGCGATTCTGAGAATGTTTTTTCATGACATATTGGGCTTCATGTTAGTAGTAAATTTAGGTCAATAATTTTTGAGTTTATTTGTGAAAAAATCAGAAATTTGGTGAAAATTTTGAAAATTTTGCAATTTTTTAATTTTTGAATTTTTATTTTGTTAAACCAGAGAGTTATGTGACACAAAATAGTTAATAAATAACATTACCCACATGTCTAATTTACATCAGCACAATTTTGGAAACAACATTTTTTTGCTAAGAAGTTACAGTCATGGTCAAAAGTATTGACACCCCTGCAATTCTGTCAGATAATACTCAGTTTCTTCCTGAAAATGATTGCAAACACAAATTCTTTGGTATTATTGTCTTCATTTAATTTGTCTTAAGTGAAAAAACACAAAAATAATTGTCCTAAAGCCAAATTGGATATAATTCCACACCAAACATAAAAAAGGGGGTGGACAAAAGTATTGGCACTGTTCGAAAAATCATGTGATGCTTCTCTAATTTGTGTAATGAACAGCACCTGTAACTTACCTGTGGCACCTAACAGGTGTTGGCAATAACTAAATCACACTTGCAGCCAGTTGACATGGATTAAAGTTGACTCAACCTCTGTCCTGTGTCCTTGTGTGTACCACATTGAGCATGGAGAAAAGAAAGAAGACCAAAGAACTGTCTGAGGACTTGAGAAACCAAATTGTGAGGAAGCATGAGCAATCTCAAGGCTACAAGTCCATCTCCAAAGACCTGAATGTTCCTGTGTCTACCTTGTGCAGTGTCATCAAGCAGTTTAAAGCCCATGGCACTGTGGCTAACCTCCCTAGATGTGGATGGAAAAGAAAAATTGACAAGAGATTTCATCGCAAGATTGTGCGGATTTTGGATAAAGAACCTCGACTAACATCCAAACAAGTTCAAGCTGCCCTGCAGTCCGAGGGTGCAACAGTGTCAACCCGTACTATCCGTCAGCGTCTGAATGAAAAGGGACTGTATAGTAGGAGACCCATGAAGACCCCACTTCTTACCCCGAGACATAAAAAAGCCAGGCTGGAGTTTGCCAAAACTTGCCTGAAAAAGCCTAAAACGTTTTGGAAGAATGTTCTCGGGTCAGATGAGACAAAAGTAGAGCTTTTTGGGCAAAGGCATCAACATAGAGTTTACAGGAGAAAAAAAAGAGGCATTCAAAGAAAAGAACACGGTCCCTACAGTCAAACATGGCAGAGGTTCCCTGATGTTTTGGGGTTGCTTTGCTGCCTCTGGCACTGGACTGCTTGACCGTGTGCATGGCATTATGAAGTCTGAAGACTACCAACAAATTTTGCAGCATAATGTAGGGCCCAGTGTCAGAAAGCTGGGTCTCCCTCAGAGGTCATGGGTCTTCCAGCAGGACAATGACCTAAAACACACTTCAAAAAGCACTAGAAAATGGTTTGAGAGAAAGCACTGGAGACTTCTAAGGTGGCCAGCAATGAGTCCAGACCTGAATCCCATAGAACACCTGTGGGGAGATCTAAAAATGGCAGTTTGGAGAAGGCACCCTTCAAATATCAGGGACCTGGAGCAGTTTGCCAAAGACGAATGGTCTAAAATTCCAGCAGAGCATTGTAAGAAACTCATTGATGGTTACCAGAAGCGGTTTGTCGCAGATATTTTGGCTAAAGGTTGTGCAACCAAGTATTAGGCTGAGGGTGCCAATAGTTTTCTCTGGCCCATTTTTGGAGTTTTGTGTGAAATGATCAATGTTTTGCTTTTTGCTTCATACTGTTTTGTATTTTTTCATTTAAGACAAGTTAAATGAAGACAATAATACCAAAGAATTTGTGTTTGTAATCATTTTCAGGAAGAAACTGAGCATTATCTGACAGAATTGCAGGGGTGTCAATACTTTTGACCATGACTGTATAAGCGTTAAAATTTTACCAGCGATTTCTCATTTTTACAACAAAATTTACAAGACCATTTTTTTAGGGACCACCTCACATTTGAAGTTAGTTTGAGGGGTCTATATGGCTGAAAATACCCCAAAGTGACACCATTCTAAAAACTGCACCCCTCAAGGTGCTCAAAATCACATTCCAGAAGTTTATTAACCCTTCAGGTGCTTCACAGCAGCAGAAGCAACATTGAAGGAAATAATGAACATTTAACTTTTTAGTCACAAAACTGATCTTTTAGCAACAACTTTTTTACTATTATTTATTATTTTTATTATTTTTATTATTTTATTATTATTATTATTTAAGGGTAAAAAGAGAAACTGGACCCCAAAAGTTATTGTACAATTTGTCCTGAGTACGCCAATACCCCATATGTGGGGGGATGAACCAATTTTTGGGTGCACGACAGGGCTCAGAAGGGAAGGAGCGCCATTTGACTTTTTGAATGAAAAATTGACTCCAATCTTTAGCGGACACCATGTCTCGTTTGGAAAGCCTCTGTGTACCTAAACATTGGATCTCCCCCACAAATGACCCCATTTTGGAAACTAGACTCCCCAAGGAACTTATCTAGATGTGTGGTGAGCACTTTGAACCCCCAAGTGCGTCACATAAATTTATAGCGCAGAGCCGTGAAAATAAAAAATCCTTTTTTTTCCACAAAAATAAGATTTAGCCCCCATTTTTTTATTTTCCCAAGGGTAACAGGAGAAATTGGACCCCAAAAGTTTTTGTCCAGTTTGTCCTGAGTACGCTGATACCCCATATGTGGGGGGAAACCACTGTTTGGGCACACATCAGGGTTCGGAAGGGAAGTAGTGACGTTTTGAAATGCAGACTTTGATGGAATGGTCTGCGGACGTCACGTTGCGTTTGCAGAGCCCCTGATGTGCCTAAACAGTAGAAACCCCCCACAAGTGACCCCATTTTGGAAACTAGGCTCCCCAAGGAACTTATCTAGATGTGTGGTGAGCACTTTGAACCCCCAAGTGCTTTACAGAAATTTATAGCGCAGAGCCATGAAAATAGAAAATCTTTTTTTTCCCACAAAAAATAAGTTTTAGCCCCCATTTTTTATTTTCCCAAGGGTAACAGGAGAAATTAGCCCCCCAAAGTTGTTGTGGAATTTTTCCTGAGTACGCTGATAACCCATATGTTTGGGTAAACCACTGTTTGGGCACACGTTGGGGTTCGGAAGGGAGGGAGCACCATTTGACTTTTTGAACGCAAGATTGGCTGAAAATCAATGGTGGCGTCATGTTGCGTTTGGAGACCCCTGATGTGCCTAAACAGTGGAAACCCCTCAATTCTAACTCCAACACTAGCCCCAACACACCCCTAACCCTAGCCATAACCATAACCACAAGCCTATCCCTAACCCCAACACACCCCAAACCCTAATCTTAAACCTATTTCCAACCCTAACCCTAATTCAAAGCCTAACTCTAATTCCAACCCTAATCCTAAGGCTATGTGCCCACGTTGCGGATTCGTGTGAGGATTTTTCCGCACAGTTTTTGAAAAATCCACAGGTAAAGTGCACTGCGTTTTACCTGCGGATTTACCACGGATTTGCAATGTTTTTTGTGCGGATTTCACCTGCGGGTTCCTATTGAGGAAAAGGTGTAAAACGCTGCGGAATCCGCACAAAGAATTGAGTGCAGAAAATACAATGCAGCATTTCCGTGTGGTATTTTCCGCACCATGGGCACAGCGGATTTGGTTTTCCATAGGTTTACATGGTACTGTAAACCTGATGGAAAACTGCTACGAATCCACAGCGGCCAATCTGCTGTGGATCCGCAGCCAAGCCCTAACCCTAGCCCTAACCCTAACCCTAGCCCTAGGTCGGATTGGCACAGGTTTTCATGACGCATACGCTGCGTCAAGGGTCGGTAAGGGGTTAAAGTTCTAAATGCTGGCACAGACCCTGATACCTCATGCACGACCCATGGCTGTCTGCTTCTTTGCCATTATAAAATGTTCTACTGTAGTTCAATTGATGCCACTTTTCCTTGAGTCTGCCCATAATTTTTGTAAATGTTTGGACTCCAAGTTTGACCTCTCGGAGCACCAGACCTACACATATCATTCATCCACCATTTAATGATCAATGTTTCAGCAAGGAATGCTAGTCCTACCCTGTCCCATGTATCCATGCTGCCAATTATACTATTTATACTCTGGGTCAATTAATTCCGCTTTTCCTGGTGTCTGCCCATAATTTGAGCTGTTTGGGAAGTTTTTTATCCCCGCTTAAGGTGTTGTCTATACATTTGGTTTTGCCCCCCCATTGAATTCAATGGGGTCCGGGTACGTTCGATGAACTGTTTGGCAAACATGTTCGTCGAACATCGAGATTTCTTTTAATGAACCCTGAAAGCTTCACTCATCTCTAGTTATAACATGATAACCATGTACACGTGAATGCAACAATCATTGCAATCTAATGACCAGTTGACCAGCAGACTATAAGTTAATTGCTGTTTTGCTTTACTAGAGGTCTAGAATAGTGGAATGCTTGATGGTTGTTTTCAAGATAGACCGGCCATGCTTTTGCAGATGGTATGAGCTGCTGATCTCAGAGACTGGTTGCAGTGGTGATGTATGCTGTTGACGTGACATCACCAATGCACCCAAAAGACCAAGACCTGATCAGCTGCAGCGAGTGAGTGCAGGATCTGGTAAGGTTCAGTAACTGCTCTGTTTTTTATTTTATATACATATATATATATATATATATATATATATATATATATATATATATATATATATATACACACACACATGAGTCTTTTGGGCCTACTTTCCTTAAAACTTAAAACACCTTTAAAATACGCCAAATTTATAATAGTGGTTCATGCTCTGTTTGACAAAGATAAGTTTAAGACTGTCTTGTGTTTGCACAACCTCTTGGTGTACTTTGTGCTGAAAACTTGCACCAAAATTGAGGCACATTTTTGGCATACTTTGTTGTACATTGGGCCATGCCCCTTTTCCGGCAAGTCACGTCCATTTTCAGAGAGGCTAAATCCAAAAGTTGTCATACATCAAAATTATGTTGGAGGTCATGAAAGACAGTTTTTGCCACAAATTATTCCAGAATTCTGGTGCGCTTAGAATGCCCCATTCACACATTATTATTTTTTTCATTTAAGTCTAGAGCATTGGCACTTATTTGTATAGTTTATATTTATTTTCTATACTAACAAAATTCAGAACCAATAGACAGCTGACAAATATGCATTGTGTTTAGGGCTGAGAGCCTTTGTCTGTTTTTTGCATTATGTATCTGTAGATAAGGATATCTATATATAAACTTATCAATGATTTATACATATGGAGGTAAGTTGAATATCTAAGAGCTGTACAAACATATTATAATCATACAACAATTACAGAACACTTAAGGGCCTCTGAAAAAGAATGTATATTTTCCTTTGAAGAATGTATGGCTTTCTTGTTTATGTGTTTCCATTCTTGTCAATATATCAATATATTTATATTCTTCATGCGCTTTCTGATAATTCTCACTCTACACTATTAACTTTTCCCATCATATATATGCTTTCATGCATTTTTTTTTATATACGGTATATTATATTGTATTTCAGATTTTTTTAAAAAAGAGTTAAATATGTGTTCACAATAAATTGGTCAATGTACAATATATTTGTCTTGGCATTTTGGTTGAACATTTTACATTGAAATAGTATATTTTTGTGTTGCAAATTAACCACTTCATGCCATGCTCCATACATGTACTGTGCATGTTGTGTCCCTCCCTTTGATGTGGGCTCCAGTACTGAGCCCACATCTTTCCCGGTTCATGTCAGCTGTTTTGAACAGCTGACACATGCCCATAACAGCCTTGGGTGTAATTGCGATCCACCCCGGCTGTTAACCCGTTAAATGCCGCTGTCAATCTCTTACAGAGGCATTTAATGTGATTGCGCAGCATCACATCAGTTTTGCTTAGGTGAGAGAATTTGTGACAATTTCTGATGCCTTAATAATAATTCCATCTCCTGGAAATCCTGAAAACATGACCTGTTGTGGGGACCATGAGGACTGGAATTTGGGAAACAGTGATTTAATGCTTCACTGCTTTTGAAGTTGGTACAATAATTTCAGAACACGGTAGTTACAAACTTAGTTACAATTTAGAAATAATATAAAGCAGTTGTGTTACCCAAAACAGTTTTCTAGTTAAAAAATACATGAGTAGTGTTTATTTCAATTAACTCGTACCATTCATTATCTTTTTTCTGTAATTATAATTGTTATGTCTATGCACATTTTTAGTTGATCAGTTCATTTTGTGTGACTGTAAAATGAGAAAAGGTAACTTATGTTAAAGAACAAGAACATCACCCAACAAGCTAGTCCAAACTTTTAGATGAATCATAATAATCATATTATAAGTTTAGTAAGTGAAACAATAATCAACTGTGAATAACCTAATGATCCCATAAATCATTCCAGAATCCAAAATGTATATTTCAATTTCAACTTTCAATTGTACAATAGATTGACGTCGAAAGTTTATCTATTGATGCTATCAGTGTGTAAAATCTTTCCCTGCATATTTTAAGATTAAACAAGTCATTATTAATTATATTCCTGCTTGTAATACATCCTTATTGCTCACACAGTTTATTAAGGCACAGAATCTGCTGAAGTTCAGCTGTAAATGTCAGCCAAAAGTCTAAAGTAATCAGTGGATTAAGGGCATATGCACACCAAATTTTTTGAGTATTTTGGATGGCCTCTGCTCCAACTATTATTTGAAAAATCGCTCAAAAGCTATGTGCACAGTGAGTCTTTTTTCAGCATTTTCAGAGCAGAAACTGACCCTAGCCTCCAAACTTTTTTAGGAATTTTGAGATTTAGAGAGTTTCCTTAAGTTCCGCACAGTTTCTGTGTCAAAAATTTCTCAAAAAACTCTGTGTGCACAAATTAAAAAAATGATTGAACCACTCAGTCAATTCAGTGGCTTTCTTCCACTTCAAGTTTTTATAAACATCTAGTTGGAGAAAAGAAGGTCAGTTGCAACATCTTTGCCATTCATCCTTGATGGAAATCACTCGAAACAAGGCACTGTCAAATCAAATTATTCAGGAAAGTAACTCTCTAAAGATGTTTTAAAAATATTTCTAAATTATTTCAGGAAACACTTCAGTAAACGAAAACTTCCAAGAACTTCCCCCCAAAAAAAACATTTCCTGATACAGTTTTCAGGAGAAAATTAATTGCTTTTGAAAATGAAAAAAACAAACCTATTTGAGCTCATATCCTTATGCAACATTCCCACAATGAGCTTTTGGTGAGCTTTTAATGTTTCAGAATTTCTGTATCTATTAAGTAAATTAAGTTACTGCGTTTTTTTTCACTGTATTTTTGCTTGCATTTTTTTCCATTCTTTTTTGACACTGCAATTTTTCGTTTTTGTTGATGTGTCATGTTTTAAATAAATCTGCTTTGTGTTTGATAATTCCTGGATTTCACTTTTCACAAAACTTCATGAATGGCTTACATGCATTTTTGGTGGATTTCCATTTGCACATGTGTCTCCTATCTGCAGATTTTCCACATCTAATGCAATTCTAGGGAGAAATTATGAACATAAAACTCAGTGTACCTGCAAGAGAAAATGACAAGTTGCCGATTTGAAACATGCACAGTAGGTCAGTTTCTGCTGAGTAAAAAGGAAGCACAGTGGGCATGAGATTGCTGTAAATTGAATCCACTTTTCTGAAATTGAAAGACGTTGCATCACAAAAATATGCAGCATCAAAAACTCACCAAAAACTTATCAAGGGCACACAGCCTTTAGCCGGTTTCAAGCATCCTGATATTTCCGGTACCTGAAAAAAGCGGTACCGGAGAAGTCAGTGTCCATGTGTCCATGTGTAAAATACTTGCAGCACACGAGTGGCAACCATGTGCCGCATCAGTACCACATGTATAGGTTCCAGGCAAGCAGTTGTACAGTAAATGCTGCTCCCCGTCATCAGGTGCTCAAGACGGCTCTCATGATTCTCACTTGCTCTGCCGGCAATCAACGCGAGCAGGGGAGAGTGATGAGAGTTATATTCAAATGATATCAATGACAGCAGGCAGTGGCTTTTGGGACCATTACTCCCATTAGCTTACACCTGCTGCTACTAATAACAGTGACTGCAGGAGAGGCTGATGGGAGTATTCAACACCCGCCACCTGCGATATAAATATAAAATCCGGTGTGTTACCCTGTATTTTCTAAAACCAGCCAGGGTAAACTCACAGCTGGGGGCTGCAACCCTCAGCTGTCACCTTCAGCAAGGTGGGTTATCAAGAATAGAGGGGTCCCTGTTTATTTTAATTATTTAAATAAATAATTTTAAACAAACGGTGTGGGGTCCCTCTCATTCTTGACAACCAGCCTTGCTAAAGCTGACCGCTGGGGGCTGGTATTCTCAGGCTGGTAAGGGGTCATTGATATTAACCTCCCTGCCTAAAAAATAGAAGCCGCACACTCCAGCAGGTACTATGCAAAAATAGTGGACGTTTATTCAATAAGAATCCAAAAGAAATGCTGGAAAAATTAAATTCATAAATAGTACAATATGACTGAAACACCCAACGTTTCGACCCTTCCAGATCTTAGTCATGGGGTAGCTAAAGAAAGTCACGTGTATCAATCATTGGTGGCCATCATAATTGTGTGGGATCTTAATGGTGCATGCTATTTAGTGGTGCTCCAGCACCCGGCTGTGTCTGCTAGTGCGCCGCTAAACAGCATGCACCATTAAGATCCCACACAAATGTGATGGCCACCAGTGATTGATACACATGACTTTCTTTAGCAACCCCATGACTGAGATCCAGGAGGGTCGAAATGTCAGATGTTTCAGTCATATTGTACTATTTATGAATTAAATTTTTCCAGCATTTCTTTTGGATTCTTATTGAAAAAACTTCCACTATTTTTGCATATTACCTACTGGAGTGTGCGGTGAATTTTGGTTTATTTGACTTAGGGGCTCTAGCAGTCCATTCCACCAGCACCTCACTTCTTTCTGACCTGAGTGTGCACCAATTTTTCCCTCATTAAAAATAGAAGCCCGCAGCCATCCAGAAAAGGCACATCTATTAGATGCACCAATTCTGTCACTTTGCCCAGCTATTCCCACTTTCCCTGTAGTGGTGGCTAGTGGGGTTCATATTTGTGGGGTTGATGTCACTTTGGTATTGTCTGATGACATCAAGCCCACGGCTCAGCAATGGAGAAGTGTCTATAAGACACCTATCCATTACTAATCCTATAGATATCTGGTAAATAAAGACACAGCTAGAATAAAGTATTTTGTTAGAAATAAAATAAAACACAGTTTTCCATTTTTATTTTAAAATATCAAACACACTTATACTCACCTAACTACTAATTCCACTGAATCCCTTGTCTCATGTTAATTCACAAGCAGCTGTTAACATGTTATATATAAACGCTGACAGCAGCATTTAACATGCATCCGCAGGAAGTGCGTCATTACCTCCTCCCATCGGCGCCCATGTCACATGACCGCGGGTCGCCGATGGGTTGGCATGACAACCCAGGGTCAGCAGGAGACCCCTGTGGATGTCATTGCTGGATCGCTATGAGCGCTGCCTGGTGGTTGGTGTTCCTAGCAAGTGAGCATATCTGCTACATAGAGCAGGGCTGCAGCCCTGCTCTATGTAGTAGAGGCGGTCAGACAACTGCAGCTTCTAGTCTCCCATGGAGACTATGGTTGAAGCAAGTAAAAAAAAGATTAAAAAAATATAAAAGTTCAAATCACCCTCCTTTCGCCCCATTTAAAATAAAACAATAAAAAAATCTAATATACACATATTTGGTATCATCACATTCATATTTCTCTGATCTATCAATATGTAAAAAGAATTAATCCAAATGGTAAACGGCGTAGCGAGGAAAAAAATTGAAACACCAGAATGACTTTTTTTGATCGCTGCAACATTGCAATAAAATGCAATAACGGGTGATCAAAAGATCATATCTACACCAAAATGGTATCAATAGAAACATCAGATCAGGGAGCAAAAAATAAACCCTCACTCAGCCCCAGATAATTGAGACGGTAAGGGTCTTGGAAAATGGCAACTTTTTTTTGCAAACTTTGGATTTTTTTTCACCACTTAGATAAAAAAGAACCTAGACATGTTAGGTGTCTAATAACTTGTAATGACCTGGAGAATCAGTTTTAGCACTTAGTGAACCAATAAAAAAGCCAAACAAAAAAACAGCGTGGGATTGCACTTCTTTTTGCAATTTCAGCGCACTTTGAATTTTTTTCCTGTTTTCTCTTGCACAACATAGTAAAACCAATGGCATCATTCAAAAGTACAACTCGTCCCGCAAAAAAACAAGCCCTCATATGGCCATTTTTACCAAAAATAAAAAAGTTATGGCTCATGGAAAAAGAGGAGCAAGAAATGAAAATGCAAAAACAAAAATATCCCTGGCCGTTAAAGGGTTAATACTATATTTTGTTCTATCCCCAGTTTCATATGGTAAATAGTCAATATCTTTGTCTTTGTGTTGAGTAGCATCCCCATGTATGAGCTTTCCATCTTGACTCTCTATAATAGGTCCTTCATGCCATGTACGCTTTTGTCAATGTTGTATTGTCTGCGTATTTAATACTGTTGATGATTTGCGCAGCAATTTTGATTCCTCATTCTTTTTTGTTAAGTCCATCCTTCCTGAAAATAGCTTCTGCATATATATTGAAGAAAAATTGTGGCAGGATGAAGCCTTGTCTGATACCTTGCTCTACTTTGAACCATGCTGTGTATGCTAATACCAAGGTAAAAATAAGTCAAACTTGTGGTCAAATACTTTTTTGATTTATATATCATTTATATATCCCTAAATGTATTTTTATGCTTGAATTCTGTAAATATATAACAATAAACAAAGCCATATTAGAATCTATTATTTTGTTGTGCTTCCATCATATTAAAAATACCTTTATAGATGAGGTCTATTTTACACATGGTCTGTTCATACAGGTGAAAAATTGTTCTTCAGATCTTGAATTGAGTTGCACATGTGCTCAAATAACATGAAAGGCCAGAGCACATTATACTCAGTCTGCTATTACAGATTGTGGGTCAACAATATTCTTTTTTGATTGCTAATGTTTTATTGTCTTTTAGTATACATTGGAATAATAATGGTAATTTATGCAGATATTTTGCATGCATAACAAATAACACCTGCAGAATTTCCCCTTTCTCTGAGTTTAGCAACTAATTATATTTTAAATAATGGCTACCATTGAACACAATTATCCAAATCACTTTAAGTAATGGAATCTTTTTTAAGGTGTTTCTGAAAATTTAACAGTTTTTAAATACTCTTCTGTTCCAATGTGCAAATTAAAAAAAAGCACATACAAAGACTAAAACTATGTATCATGAATAAACATGAAGATAGGATGAAGCAGGATGTGGTTTGTTTATATAATTCCATAGAAAACATTGTGCTTTTTAAAGCATAGACTCACCTAAGTAGTATGAAGAATATATTAGGGAAATGTTTTTCTGATCCAATGATATCAGTATTGCCTACCTTAGTCTGCTAAGATTCCTATAGTAGCATACAGACCAGCATAAACTTTTCTTTTAATGTCATGTATTTAATTCTGCATTAATTTCAGGACATGCAAATATATATATAAAATACAATGCAGTATGAGAATGAGAATTAATGGTCAGAAAAATGTTAATAGACCAGGGGTGGGCAAATCATTTTTACGAGGGGTCACATGAGAGACCGTAACTGTTATGGAGGGTCAAACCAGTAGGCTAAAATTAATTCTGATCAATATTAATATTAGTATACTAATTATAATTATTTTATAGAAATATTAACTGTATGACTTAATATCGAGCAGAATTAAGTATACTAACATCTTCCTATATACCGTATGAGCCCACACACAGCCTCGCTATATATCATATGAGCCCACATACAGCCCCCTATGTATTGCAAGAGCCCCCACATAGCCTGCTATATACAGTATGAGCCCCCATATAGCCTCCCCTGTACACCATGATCCAGATGTACAGCATGTGCCCCATGTAGCCCCTGTTATACAGTATGTGCCCCACATAGCCTCTCATATATAGCATGTGCCCCACATAGCCCCATTATGTACAGTATGTGCCCCACATAGCCCCATTATATAGAGTATGAGCACCACATAGCCTCTTAAATACAGCATGAGCCACACATAGCCTCTTATGTACAGCATGAACCTCACACAGCTCCCTATATATGTACAAATATTCCCTACACATAAAGAAAACAACCCTCAATAAACAGCAATGATCCCCATGTAGCCTCTTATATACAACATGTGCCCCACAAAGCTCCATTATGTACCATAGGAGCCCCACATAGCCTCTTATACACAGTATGAGCCTCACATAGCTCTGCTATGTACAGTCTGAGTGCCACATAGTCTCTTATATACAGTATGGGCCCAACATAGCCTAATACACAGCACAAGCCTCACATAGCTTCTAATATACAGTATGAGCACTACATAGCCTCTTATATAAAAGATTAGTCCTTCTATAGAGAGTAGGAACCCCACAGTGACCCAATATACATACAAATTGCCAATACACATGAAAAAAAACAGTATATACTCACCTTGCTCCTGTTCCCCCGATGTTCTGCCTCCGCTCTCTTTGATGCACTTTGCAGTGCATAGCTGACATGATGAAAGACGTCATCCTAATTGCTAGCTCATACACTGATTGGTGGAATATGGAGCCAGTGGCGCCATCCTCCATCAATGTATTCACCACTGCCTGCATCCAGAAGATGTGATGGTGAGCAGCTGGGGTGGATGGACAGGAGTTGGGGAGGACATGGTGTGGCTCGTGGGACAAGTTCTCAGCCTTCCAGCTGTCTGGGTCAGCAAGCCGGACTGGTACAGCCAGAGGGACAGATGTGGCCCTTGGGCCACACATGGCTCAGGTCTACAATAGAACACTACACAGAATTACTGCTATCTTGAATTTGCAATGTTTTGGGTGGCACAAGGTGATCATAAAATAGCTAGTTTCATTATTTTATCTCTATTTTGGGGGTTTACTGTCTGGAGTAAATATAACTGGAGACGAGTGAATATATTGATATTCTAATTCACCAGCTTCACTGAAATTTGCCAAGAAATTTGATTCACAGTGAATTGATTTGAAAGAATTCCAAAGCCTCCCGTAAGCTGTTAGTTAATCACACTCAAGCCTGCTGGACTCCAGCACATCATCACTCTGCAGTAAGGAGAGAAGACTATTTGTCAATGTTATTATTGGTGGCGTGTTCGTCTTTCCCCAGTGTGTATATGCCTGTTTATAATTGTTCAGCATCAGAAAGCAAAAGAAGCACAGACCCCCAGCAAAAATGCTCTGGTAATGCCCACTCGGATTTAAAAAAAAATTAACTGTTTAGTTTAACATCCATGTGGGAACATGCTCCTGCTACACTTGCCACATCCACTAGGAGGTGAGGCGTTAAAGCCGCAGTTGCCGCTGGCAAGCATTGCTCAGCTAAAATGTAGGCATGCTAGACTTGTGCTCTTTCCATTTTTCAGGTTTTTTTTTGGCACTTCAGTCATTAATGGGGTGGTCCAAAATGCTATTAATTTTCTTCCTAATTGCTTATCTATTTGATGTCATAATCTAATCTTTTTTCTAATATACTTTGAGTACAAATTTCCTTTCCTCCCCTATCTACACTATCTAACTTTTTTTACAACTTCCTTTTTCTTCACACTTCATTTGAGAATCCCAACTCTAGCGAAGTACCATCAGGAGGCAGAAGCTGCAGTCACTGTCATAGCCCCTGCTCCCTCCCAGAAATGACACGTCATCAGTGATGCTCATTTCAGGGGCTATGCTGGTTCCTGCTCTGTAACTGTGTACTGTGTGTGGGCAGGCACTTTACTATTTCAGACCACCCCTTTAACTTTTCAGAGTTCTCTGTTGGAGAGAGCGGTGTGGTTCCTTGCTATTTAAACCCATGGCTCCATGGCTGACAGTTATAGCTTTGCTGCAGAAGTAGTGAATCTCCTGTTAATGACCCCAGCTTGATCAATGACTACCCTCTTGCTTAATGATTCTGCAGGTGTTTCTGGGGTTTTCTGGGTTTTGAAGTGGCTTTCCTCATCTCCCTTCGAATGCCTATCTTGCTTTCTGCAATCCGGCACTACTGCCTATGACATTTAGGTGCAAAACACTTTGATCACCAATATCTCCCAAACAGAGAGGCAAATTTTTAAAAATGTGTGTATTCTGTTCTGCAGCATCAATGCAAACCAATGGGTGCGAGAAAAAAAAAATTTGCACAGCACTTGGACCATGCGAATGCTTTTAGATTTTTACACACTGATGTCCTTTGAAAAGCCGCCAATTTATCTGCCGCATACATTAAAATCACAGCGTGACCTGAAAGAATAGAATAGATATATACACACTGAAGAGATAGCTACTGTATAAAGATATACAGTTGTGCTCAAAAGTTTACATACCCCAACCTTTTTTCAGACAATATGAATAATAACACCAAAACTTTTTCTCCACTCATGGTTTGTGGTTGGGTGAAGCCGTTAATTGTCAAACCACTGTGTTTTCTCTTTTTAAAACATAAAGACAACCCAAAACATCCAAATGACCCTGATCAAAAGTTCAGAGACCCTGGTGAGTTTTGCCTGATAACATGTACAGAAGTTAACACAAATGGGTTTGAATGGCTATTTAAGGTAACATCCTCATGTGTGATCTGTTTGCTTGTTATCAGTGTGATCCAGACAGACCCATGTATCTTTCATCCAGCCACTGATGATTCTGGATTGTGAGTCATGGGGAAAGCAAAAGAATTGTCAACAGATGTACGGGAAAAGGTAGTTGAACTCTATAAAACAGGAAAGGGATACAAAAAGATTTCCAAGGAATTGATAATGCTAGCCAGCAGCATTCAAACTGGGATTAACAAATGGAAAATCAGGGGCTGTGTTAAAACAAAGCCACGGTCATGTAGACCAATAAAAATGTCATCACAACTGCCACAAATTGTTTGGGATGCAAAGAAAAACCCACAAATAACATCAGCTGAAATACAGGACTCTCTGAAAACTAGCAGTGTGGCTGTTTCAAAATGCACAATAAGGAGGCACTTGAAGAAAAATGAGCTGCATGGTTGAGTCACCAGAAGAAAGCCATTATTGTGCAAATGCCACAAAGTACAGTATCTTGCCTACAATACTCAAAACAGCACAGAGACAAGCCTCAAAACATCTGAAACTAGGTAATTTGGAGTGATGAGAACAAAATTGAACTTTTTGGACACAACCATAAATGTTACATTTGGAGAGAGGTCAACAAGGCCTATGATGAAAGGAACAGCATTCCTACTGTAAAGCATGGAGGTGGATCGCTGATGTTTTGGGGATGTGTGAGCTATAAAGGCACAGGGAACTTGGTGAGCGTTGAAGGAAAGATGAATGCAGCATGCTATAGGCTAACACTGGAGGAAAATTTGCATTCATCAGCCCGGAAGCTGCGCATGGGACGTACTTGGACGTTCCAACATAACAATAATCCAAAACACAAGGCCAAGTTGACCTGTCACTGGCTACAGCAGAACAAAGTGAAGGTTCTGGAGTGGCCATCTCAGTCTCCTGAGCTCAATATCATTGAGCCACTCTGGGGAGATCTCAAACACAAAGATCATGCTTGACAGCCCATGAATTTGCAGAAACTGGAGGCTTTTTCAAAAGAAGAGCGGGCAGCTTTACCATCTGAAAAAATAAAAAACCTCATCCAGAACTACGACAAAATACTTCAAGCTGTCATTAATGTTAGAGGGAGCAATACACGGTATTAAGACATGGGGTATGTTAACTTTTGATCAAGGTTATTTGGATGTTTTGGGTTGTCATCAGGGCCGGACTGGGACTAAGATTCAGCCCTGGCATTTGAAATTACACAGGCCCACTTTTCACATGGTGACTGTATAATATCTTTGTGCACTTGTAGGTTACAAGAAGTGAAGGGAGTGTAACACGACTATATAACATATAATTACAGCTGTATCCAGCATTACAGCTCAGTCCTATTTATTGCTTTCAGTTGCAGTACCAAGAAAAGCCGCTACTTTACCTACATAACTGGATCTCGTAGATAATGAAGGGATGAGACGACCAAAGGCTATGGAACCTCATTATGATGCTCCATAAACTTTGCCTACAGCCACTTTTGGTTCCGCTGTGCAGCATGAGACCCGGTGACTCTGAAAAGCGGTGACATCAGTAATGTTACCGCTCTTCAGATATTCCGGGTCTTGCGCTGAGCTCGGCGACTGTGAAGAGGGGTATTGTTACTACTGTCACTGCTCTTCAGAGTCGCTGGGTCTCGCCAGGTCTGGGCTAGTAGTGGGGGTGTCTGATAGACACCTCTCCATTACTTACACCAGGGATTGATGGCAGCTGACATTACGCAGCTGACATCAACCCTAAAAATCATTACACATACCAGAATTAAATGCTTTGGCGGCTGGGAAAAGCAGTAGAGTTAGCGCTATTCCCAGGCGCCGGGTGCTAACTACAAATGTCATCATCCTTGCCTCATCTCCCTGCAAAGCATTTCTGCTGTATTTATGCAGCGCCCCAGAGTCCTGGTCGTTGCAGTGCTGTGGCTTCGCCGCTAAGGGGAGCCATGGTACGTTCGATGGCACCGAAGGAGTTCCTCCAATCAGGTATCACAGACACCAATATGTTTCACAGCTGGGCCTCCGGGGGGAGCTAAGGGTGCTATTCATTAGGCCACTCCCCACCATAGTGGGTAAACTGGGGGTCAGGCAGGAAGTTAGAGAGATCGCTGACAGGATTGAACGGAGCAACACCCTGTGGCAGGGGGTGTTGTGAAGGGAGAGACTGTAGGGTCTCTGCCAGGGGTGGGATCCTGGCAGAGGCTTGGCATTGAAAGAACGTAACGGGTCCGCGCAGGCTCCTGGAAGCGGCGGGACTCAAGAAAGGACTAGAAGCGAGATAGATTGTGCTGAGTGAGAAACGAGATCAAGCAGAAGGAGAATACCAGCAGGGGTTTTGTTGAAAGAGGCAGCACCCTGCTGAGGCGCAATACCGGTGGCCGGAACGCCGAGGGAGTGGATTAGAATACAGCTTCAAGCCATACTCCAAACAGCGGCAGGACAGTCGGTCTCAGGCGGGCTGTCTACCACATATCACCTATGAAGTCTTGGGGGGCAATTGCGGGAGAGGGGCGACTCTAGGGTCCCGGAAGAACTCCAGGCCTACCTGACAAACGGGTGCCATTCCAACCTGAATACAGGGAAGGGGTGGATTACAGAGGAACATCAAATCGAGTTGTGAGGGAACTTAAGAAACAGACACAACCGTTGTGGGGTTACTTTCCGTGAGCACAGCAGGGAAGGACTACAACACATAGCGCTAGAAGGAAGGCACAGATTTCCACCTGAGAGGAGAACTCTGGAGGTGCCATTGGACCGGCCGGACTTGCGTAGCCTGGTGAACCGTGTTCTGGACTGAGGACTCAGAGATCTCCAGTAAAGAGGTAAAGAGACTGCAACCTGGTGTCCTTGTTATTTACCGCGACTTACACCCCACAACTGTACCGCTCCATCGCTACCATTACTACCACCTATTACACCGGACGTCCCCCACTGACGGACAGGGCCACGGACCGGGTCTAGCCACCGTGACAACCCCGAGACTGAGAACTAGAGGCCCGGCTCCGGGTACCCCTCGGCCCTGCGGCGGTGTGGGGGCGCCCCAACTTGGCGTCACGAACAGGATCTACTTAAGCCTGAAGAATCAGGTCATGTGTGCCTAGAGACTGTGATTTGTTGTGCTTGGACTGTACTTTATTGCAAGACTGTGCTGCGCCACTAGCCGCCAAAAGTTCCCGCCAAAAGGCGCCGCCATTGCTACACCCAAGGGGAAGGAGGGCGTGTTATGGGCGGAGACCCCCAGTGTGGCGCGAGAAATGGCTACCGCCCCCTGCACTTCTGGCTGCAGAGGAATGACCTGCCCCAAAGCAGAAGAGAAACACCCCTTGATATGCAACGGCGGGAAGTGGGTGACGGAGAAGCCCGACCTCGGAGAAATGGTGGAGTTAGGTGCATGCACTGCCACCGACTATCAGGCAGCGATGATGAACGGCGAGTGCCTGAGCGAGGAAGAAGCAGTTCAGGCCTGCCTTTCTTCACCGGAGATGGACCGGAAGCCTGCGGATCCGACAGCGAAGCTACGTCCACCAATCCCGACCTCGGAGTTAGAGGAGGAGGAACCACAGCAAGCGGAGCGGAGTCCGAGCATCCTATTGGAGGATCCCCGGTCCGGGCTGCAGCAGACTCCAGCGTCCTCGTTAACGGACCAGAGCGACGCCGGTGGAACCACATCAGGCGCAGGTATGGGCGGTGCCCCTACTCCCCTGGACGGTTCTGCTCTCCCGACCGATCCTCCCCACAACAGTAACCCCGCGTTTACAATCGACCGGGCGGTTCTCACCCCCGGCGCGTTGGGGAAGTTGTTACCACCATTGCCAACCAGGTGGGGAGAGCCCATAGAAATGGACCCAGGAGGGGTGATGTTCCGATGGGATGTTCCCTGGGTCGAGCAGGATGGGATTCCAATGGAAGGTCTCACTATTGCGATACTTACCTGGGACCAATACAAACAATGCGTGCTCCAGCATTGGGGGCAGCACACTGAAGTTGAAAAACGGGAACTGCAGGGCAAAAAAATGATCTATGATGGGACGGATGCTGTCAGGCGAGGGACGGTGGCGGCATTCCACCCAAAGAAGGGGTGGGGTTCCATTTGGGAGTCGGGTCTACCTACTGGCATCTTTGTTGCCGGCTACGATGTGGAGACTCCCTGCTGTGATCGAGAAGGTGAACCACTCCGGGAGGGGGATCAGGTGACGTATACCCGTCACTGGAACACACAAGGATGGCGTGCCCGGAAAGTTCAGCGATACGAGTCTGAGAGAATGGCACCTGTGGCCCCAACTGTGGTCAATCCGGGGCTGCCAGACCTTGTTACTGTTTCTACTGTACGCTTTGTAGCAGCTCCTGAACTTGCCGACAGAGTTAGGCTTCAAATTCAGACAGCAGGCGACCAGGTGGTCCCTGCGGAGCTTGCCGCTGGTGTCCGTGCTACAGTGGCCGGGGTTCAAGAACCCAAGCCACCAGAAGAAGAATAAACCTCGATACCATGAAAATGTAAATAGTTACTGTTTGTCTTTTATTCCTTTAAGTTGCTGCTAAACCCACCCAGGGTTAATGGATCCCTCTGTTAACCCGGGATCCCCTTTGTTTGTTTTCCTTTTCTGAAGTTGTTGCACAAAAGTTACACAAACTGTGAAATCATGGACTGTGCATGATTCGAACTTCCTTTGTAAATAGTTTGCACCTTCTTAAAGGTGCTCCCTACTGGTTTTAGCCAAAGACACTTTGCGAAGATATTTGCCCTATTGGTTTGAGCCAAAGACACTTTGTGAAGATACCTTTCCTACCGGTTCCAGTTAAAGACACTTTGCGAAGATACCATACCGGAACCTTTGCGTGGGCTGGTAGGCTGAGAAGACGAGCTACCTCAGAAAGACTTGGTCCCCTCTTAAAGGGGATGTGAGAAACTGAACTTGAGAGAGATACTGTTGCAGAACAGTAATGCCATAATGATGCCTTGAAAAGAAATGTAACTGTTTTACATGCTAAGTTATATGTGTTGAATTTGTTGAAATGTGAAATCTAAATAATGTTTTGCAGAAAGAAAAGATGCAGAGAGCCCGTAGGGGTAGAGATAGAGATCTGCATAGCTGAAAGTAAGGAAGTAATGATGAAGGTGAGGATAGAAGGTCAACCCTGCGTCCCCATAGAAAGTTACTTTGTTACTAAGGACAGAAGGCGAACCCGTAGGGGTTAGAGAGTGAGTCCTTAAAGGAGCCGAGTAGAGCGGGCTCAGAGTTCTTTAAACGAAAGGAATGTTATGTCTATACTATGTATAGTAGCGAAAGGCAGTAGGCCCTGGCTGAACGGGGCGGTCCTGTAAAAGAAAGAAGAGGCAGTAGGTCTGGTGCCATAGGGACAGGCGGTCCTGCAGGTTCAAAGTAGGAGAATGTGAAGTTACCTTACCCTGTAATGTGATTATAGGAAGGCCTTTGGTAAACTAAGAGTGTATGTTTCTTAAAGGCAATGTTAATTTATTGTTCCAGAATTTGCACTAAGTAGAATACCCGGTTGGGTAACAGGAGTTATGCATAGCCTGTAATTTATAATGTTGACCATGTTTGTAACGTTAAAAGTGTCCTCACCTCCCATAAAGGGAAGCCTGTTCAAGTATACTTATCGTTTTGCACTCAACAAAATTGTATGTCTTTTTGCTAATCTGTATTGTTGTTTTTCTTCCCAGTCCCGGAGTACTGTGTTTAACCAGGGGGGAGTGCAGCGCCCCAGAGTCCTGGTCGTTGCAGTGCTGTGGCTTCGCCGCTAAGGGGAGCCATGGTACGTTCGATGGCACCGAAGGAGTTCCTCCAATCAGGTATCACAGACACCAATATGTTTCACAGCTGGGCCTCCGGGGGGAGCTAAGGGTGCTATTCATTAGGCCACTCCCCACCATAGTGGGTAAACTGGGGGTCAGGCAGGAAGTTAGAGAGATCGCTGACGGGATTGAACGGAGCAACACCCTGTGGCAGGGGGTGTTGTGAAGGGAGAGACTGTAGGGTCTCTGCCAGGGGTGGGATCCTGGCAGAGGCTTGGCATTGAAAGAACGTAACGGGTCCGCGCAGGCTCCTGGAAGCGGCGGGACTCAAGAAAGGACTAGAAGCGAGATAGATTGTGCTGAGTGAGAAACGAGATCAAGCAGAAGGAGAATACCAGCAGGGGTTTTGTTGAAAGAGGCAGCACCCTGCTGAGGCGCAATACCGGTGGCCGGAACGCCGAGGGAGTGGATTAGAATACAGCTTCAAGCCATACTCCAAACAGCGGCAGGACAGTCGGTCTCAGGCGGGCTGTCTACCACATATCACCTATGAAGTCTTGGGGGGCAATTGCGGGAGAGGGGCGACTCTAGGGTCCCGGAAGAACTCCAGGCCTACCTGACAAACGGGTGCCATTCCAACCTGAATACAGGGAAGGGGTGGATTACAGAGGAACATCAAATCGAGTTGTGAGGGAACTTAAGAAACAGACACAACCGTTGTGGGGTTACTTTCCGTGAGCACAGCAGGGAAGGACTACAACACATAGCGCTAGAAGGAAGGCACAGATTTCCACCTGAGAGGAGAACTCTGGAGGTGCCATTGGACCGGCCGGACTTGCGTAGCCTGGTGAACCGTGTTCTGGACTGAGGACTCAGAGATCTCCAGTAAAGAGGTAAAGAGACTGCAACCTGGTGTCCTCGTTATTTACCGCGACTTACACCCCACAACTGTACCGCTCCATCGCTACCATTACTACCACCTATTACACCGGACGTCCCCCACTGACGGACAGGGCCACGGACCGGGTCTAGCCACCGTGACAACCCCGAGACTGAGAACTAGAGGCCCGGCTCCGGGTACCCCTCGGCCCTGCGGCGGTGTGGGGGCGCCCCATTTACATGCACTGATCTTAGGCCGCTAAACGAGTGTGATCGACAATACTGAAGTCGTTCACTTGTTTCCAGGCCTCTTTACACCAACTGAGAAAGAATGATGGGGACAGAAAAATCACAATTTGATCAATCTGTCCCCATACAGTATCATGTTATCAGCAGCATATCTACAGTTTACACCAGCGATGTGCTGCTGAGAACAAGGATTTCTGTTTCCACATAAACAATCCAATCACGCTATGAATAGGCAGCATTTTGCTTGTTTAGTATAATACAACCCATAGTCCTCCATATATTATAATATGCACCTCAGTCCTCCATATAGTCTAATGAACTCCTCAGTCCTCCATATAGTATAATACACTCCTCGGTTCTCCATATAGTATAATACACTCCTCAGTCCTCCATATAGTATAATACACTCCTAATAGTCCTCCATATATTAAAATACACTGCTCAGTCCTCCATATAGTATAATGCACTCTTCAGTCCTCCATATAGTATAATGTACTGCCACAGTCCTCCAAATAGTATAATACACACCTCATAGTGCTCCATATAGTATAATGCACCTCCATTGTCATCCATGTATTACATTTCACTTCCCATAGTATAATGCACCCCATAGTTCTTCATTTAGCATAATGTATTCCTCATAGCCCTCAAAACAGTATAATGCAGCCCACATATAGTATAATGATGCCACTCCAGAGTTTAATGCATCAACTCCACAGAATATATTGTAGCCCCCTGAGTATAATGTAACCCCAGAGAATATAATGCAGTCCCTGCATATATAACATATGGTAGCCCCCTCATAGAGCATAATGCAGCCCCCATTGATATAATGTAGCCCCTCCATAGAATACAATGCAGCCCTCCTCATATAGTATAATGCTGCTCCCCATAGAATATAATGTAGCGCCCTCATAGAGTATGATGCAATCACCCCTCATAGAATATAATACAGCCCTCCATTGAATATAATGTATCCCCCAGAGAATGTAATACAGCGCCCCATAGAATTTAATACAACCCCTCCATAGAATATAATACAGCCCACCTCCCCACAGAATATAATACAACCCCCCATGGAATATAATGTAGCCCCCATAGAATGTAATACAGCCCCCCATAGAATGTAATACAGCACAGCCCCATAGAATGTAATACAGCCCCCCATAGAATGTAATGCATCCAGCCCCCATAGAAGGTAATGCAGCCAGCCCCCCATAGAATGTAATTAAGCCCCCCCAATAGAATGTAATACAGCAATGTAATGCTGTCAGCCCATAGAATGCAATGCAGCCAGCCCCATAGAATGTAATGCAGCCAGCCACCCATAGAATGTAATGCAGCCAGCCCCCATAGATTGTAATGCAGCCAGCCCCTATAGAATGTAATGCAGCCAGCCCCCATAGAATGTAATGCAGCCAGCCCCCATAGAATGTAATAAAGCCCCCCAATAGAATGTAATACAGCAATGTAATGCAGCCAGCCCCCACAGAATGTGATGCAGCCAGCCCCATATAATATAATGCAGCCAGCCCCCATAGAATGTAATGCAGCCAGCCCCATAGAATGTAATGCAGCCAGCCCCCATAGAATGTAATGCAGCCAGCCCCCATAGAATGTAATGCATCCAGCCCCCATAGAATGCAATAAAGCCCCCATAGAATGTAATACAGCAATGTAATGCAGCCAGCCCCATAGAATGTAATGCAGCCAGCCACCAAAGAATGTAATGCATCCAGCCCCGATAGAATGTAATAAAGCCCCCATAGAATGTAATACAGCAATGTAATGCAGCCAGCCCCCATAGAATGTAATGCTGCCAGCCCCCAAAGAAGGTAATGCAGCCAGCCCCCCATAGAATGTAATTAAGCCCCCCCAATAGAATGTAATACAGCAATGTAATGCTGTCAGCCCCCATAGAATGCAATGCAGCCAGCCCCATAGAATGTAATGCAGCCAGCCACCCATAGAATGTAATGCAGCCAGCCCCCATAGAATGTAATGCAGCCAGCCCCCATAGAATGTAATGCAGCCAGCCCCCATAGAATGTAATAAAGCCCCCCAATAGAATGTAATACAGCAATGTAATGCAGCCAGCCCCCATAGAATGTGATGCAGCCAGCCCCCATAGAATGTAATGCAGCCAGCCCCCATAGAATGTAATGCATCCAGCCCCCATAGAATGCAATAAAGCCCCCATAGAATGTAATACAGCAATGTAATGCAGACAGCCCCATAGAATGTAATGCAGCCAGCCACCAAAGAATGTAATGCAACCAGCCCCCATAGAATGTAATAAAGCCCCCCATAGAATGTAATACAGCAAAGTAATGCAGCCAGCCCCCATAGAATGTAATTCAGCCAGCCCCCATAGAATGTAATGCAGCCAGCCCCATAGAATGTAATGCAGCCAACCCCATAGAATGTAATTCAGCCAGCCCCCATAGAATGCAATGCAGCCAGCCCCCATAGAATGTAATACAGCAATGTAATGCAGCCAGCCCCCATAGAATGGAATGCAGCCAGTCCCCATAGAATGTAATACAGCAATGTAATGCAGCCAGCCCCCATAGAAAGTAATTCAGCCAGCCCCCATAGAATGTAATGCAGCCAGCCCCCATAGAATGTAATGCGCCAACCCCCATAGAATGTAATAAATCCCCCCATAGAATGTAATACAGCACAGCCCCCATAGAATTTAATACAGCCCCCCAATTGCCCCAAAATCCAGTTATCACTCACTGATATATAAAAAAAAAACACTCTCCTCACCTCTCCTTGAGCCCTGTGCTGCTCCTGGCTCCAGTCTAAGCAGCTGCAGTCTGCCCGGCCACACAGCAGGTGTGCGATGATATGACATAATTGCGCACCCGCAGTGTCAGAGGCAGAGTGGGGAATGATGGGAGAGGGAGCTACAGCGGATGCTCTCTCCTCCATCATTGCATTCAACTGTACCGGAATCATATGCGGGGCATGCGATCGGGGGGGTGAGTTGGCGCTGCGCCGCTGATAGCAGCAGCGGCCCACTCCTGACACCGGCCCCTCTGGCATTTGCCAGAAGTGCCCGATGGTTAGTCCGGCCCTGGTTGTCATTATGATTTAAAAAGAGAAAGCACAGTAGTTTAACAATAAATGACTTCACTCAAACACTAACCATGAGTGGAAAAAAAGTTTTGGCATTATCATTCATATTCTCTGAAAAAAGGCCAAAAAAGCAAAAATTCTGCTGGGGTATGTAAACTTTTGAGCACAACTGTATGTACAGTACAGATGAAAAGTTTGGACACACCTTCTCATTTAAAGATTTTTCTGTATTTTCATGACTATGAAAATTGTAAATTCACACTGAAGGCATCAAAACTATGAATTAACATATGTGGAATTATATACTTAACAAAATAGTGTGAAACAACTGAAATTATGTCTTATATTCTAGGTTCTTCAAAGTAGCCACCTTTTGCTTTGATGACTGCTTTGCACACTCTTAGGGTATGTGCACACGTCCGGATTTCTTGCAGAAATTTCCTGAAGAAAACCGGAAATTTTCTGCAAGAAATCCGCATTTTTTTTTTTTGCGTTTTTTTCGCGTTTTTTTTAGCATTCTGCAAGTGTAATTAGCTTGCAGAATGCTAAAGTTTTCCAAGCGATCTGTAGCATCGCTTGGAAAACTGACTGACAGGTTGGTCACACTTGTCAAACATAGCGTTTGACAAGTGTGACCAACTTTCTACTATAGATGCAGCTTATGCAGCATCAATAGTAAAAGATAGAATGTTTAAAAATAATAAAAAAAATAAAAAAAATGCTTATACTCACCCAGACATCTCATCAGCGGCGTCCGTTCCTCTTCCTATAGCTGGTGTGTGCGCGCAGGACCTTCCATGACGTCGCGGTCATGTGAGCGGTCACGTGAGCGGTCACATGACCGCTCACGACCAATCACAAGACAGTGACGTCATCGGCAGGTCCTTCACTGCACACCAGCTACAGAAACCGAAGCGGCAGCATGCAGCGGTGAGGCGGGAAGACATCGAGGGTGAGTATAGGACTATTTTTTATTTTAATTCTTTTTTTTTTGACCAATTATATGGTGCCCAGTCCGTGGAGGAGAGTCTCCTCTCCTCCACCCTGGGTACCAACTGAATATAATCTGCTTACTTCCCGCATGGTGTGCACAGCCCCGTGCGGGAAGTAAGCAGATCAATGCACTCCTAGGTGTGCGGAATCCCCACAATTCTGCATTTTTAATGAACATGTTGCTTTTTTTTCCGCGATGCGATTTTTTCGCGGAAAAAATCGCAACATTTGCACAAAAAATGCGGAATACACTGTAAATAATAGGAGGCATATGATAGCGTTTTTTTCGCGTTTTTATCACGTTTTTATAGCGAAAAAACGCGAAAAAAACGCTAAAAATCCTGAACGTGTGCACATGGCCTTAGCATTCTCTTGATGAGCTTCAAGAGGTAGTCACCAGGAATGGATTTCACTTCACAAATGTGCCCTGTCAGGTTTAATAAGTGGGATTTCTTGCCTTATAAAGGGGGTTGGGACCATCAGTTGTGTTGTGCAGAAGTCTGGTGGCTACACAGCTGATAGTCCTACTGAATAGACTGTTAGAATTTGTATTATGGCAAGAAAAGAGCAGCTAAGTAAAGAAAAAACGAGTAACCATCATAACTTTAAGAAATGAAGGTCAGTCAGTCCGAAAAATTGGGCAAAATTTGAAAGTGTCTGTAAGTGCAGTGGCAAAAACCATCAAGCGCTACAAAGAAACTGGCTCACATGAAGACCGCCCCAGGAAAGGAAGACCAAGAGTCACCTCTGCTTCTGAGGATAGGTTTATCCGAGTCACCAGCCTCAGAAATCGCAGGTTAGCAGCAGCTCAGATTAGATACCAGGTCAATGCCACACAGAGTTCTAGCAGCAGACACATCTCTACAACAACTGTTAAGAGGAGACTTTGTGCAGCAGACCTTCATAGTTACATAGTTATTAAGGTTGAAGGAAGACTTTAAGTCCATCTAGTTCAACCCATAATCTAAGCTAACATGCCCTAACATGGTATCATGGTAAAATAGCTGCTAGGAAACCACTGCTAAGGACAGGCAACAAGCAGAAGAGACTTGTTTGGGCTAAAGAACACAAGGAATGGACATTAGACCAGTGGAAATCTGTGCTTTGGTCTGATGAGTCCAAATTTGAGATCTTTGGTTCCAACCACCGTGTCTTTGTGCGACGCAGAAAAGGTGAACGGATGAACTCTACATGCCTGGTTCCCACCGTGAAGCATGGAGGAGGAGGAGGTGTGATGGTGTGGGGGTGCATTGCTGGTGACACTATTGGGGATTTATTCAGAATTGAAGGCATACTGAACCAGCATGGCTATCACAGCATCTTGCAGCAGCATGCTATTCCATCTGGTTTGCGTTTAGTTGGACCATCATTTATTTTTCAACAGGACAATGATCCCAAACACACCTCCAGGCTGTGTAAGGGCTATTTGACCAAGATGGAGAGCAATGGGATGCTATGCCAGATGACCTGGCCTCCACAGTCACCAGACCTGAACCCAATTGAGATGGGGTGAGCTGCACTGCAGAGTGAAGGCAAAAGGACCAACAAGTGCTAAGCATCTCTGGGAACTCCTTCAATATTGTTGGAAGACCATTCCTGGTGACAACCTCTTGAAGCTCATCAAGAGAATGCCAAGAGTGTGCAAAACAGTCACCAAATCAAAAGGTGGCTACTTTGAAGAACCTAGAATATAAGACATAATTTCAGTTGTTTCACACTTTTTTGTTAAGTATATAATTCCACATGTGTTAATTCATAGTTTTGATGCCTTCAGTGTGAATTTACAATTTTCATAGTAATGAAAATACAGAAAAATCTTTAAATGAGAAGGTGTGTCCAAACTTTTGGTCTGTACTGTATATGATAGATAGATAGATAGATAGATAGATAGATAGATAGATAGATAGATAGAAAAAAAGCCAGCAATTCAGCAGCCACGCACAGTAAAATCACAGCAGAACAAGACAGGATAGAATAGATGGATTACATACAGTTTATACACACAGAATAGATAGATATATAGATGTCAATCACATATACAATTAGTACAGTGCGTGTGCCGCTTACTGTACATGTATTTAATTATTAAAAGATTATATTTCTGAAAAAAATGTTGTGGACGCCCACGTAATTTTTTTAACCTGCAGAGGGAAAGCCCATCAGCTAGGGGCAGATATTTATAGTCTGGGAAGTGGGTAATACCCATGGAGCTTCCCAGGCTATTAATAGAAGCTCACAACTTTATGCTTAGCCTTTACTGGCTATTATAATGGGGGACCCCCCAAAAAGACATAGGGTCCCCCCATAATTAATAGCCAGCAAAGACTACACAGACAACTGTTTGTTGATATTAATAGCATAGGAAGGGGCAATGAATACTGCCCCCAGGCTAAAAACATCAGCTCTCAGCAATTCCAGAAAAGGTACATCTATAAGATATGCCAAATCTGGCACTTAGACTCACTCTTCCCACTTGTTCTGTAGCACTGGCAAGTGGAGCGATAGTCGGTGGGGGGTTTATATCACCTTTGTATTGTCAGGTTACATCAAGCCCAGAGGTTAGCAATAAGGAGGCGACTATAAGACACCCCTATTACTAATCCCATAGCCATATTGTATAAAAACACACACACAGAATAAAGTCCTGTAATTGAAAGAATGACACAGACTCCTTTATTAAATCTTAGTTAAACCATACTTACAACATCGCCCATTCCAGTGATGCCATTATCCCCTGCAAAAGAATAAAAGTAACAAACAATAATATTCCTCACCTGTCTGCAGAGAAGATAATAAGATAATAATCCATTTGTCTCACAACAGGTGTAGCTCTGCTACATTCAGATGGCAGGCTGCATGGTTGCATGATGCGACCATACAGCTGTTAAATATTAATTATTATTGAATTATTATTACACTCAATTACTGTACTGAGCCTCATGGAAAATTTCACTGACATTACAAAAGCTATTTCTGTATATTTAGCTCAGAGTAAAAGTTAACACCATATAAAGAGAACACGTGCTCTATGGGACACGTATATATCCACGGCTCTCAGGAAAGATGGGGGCTGTCACTTGGGGGCTGTCATTTGGGGCCTTCTCCTTCACTCTCTACAGACTACAGACTCCACACAGACAGAATGAACAGCTTGTAGACATGTGCTTCTTGTTGAATTCTACTCTATGACAGTGACAGATGCCATTTACCATTCAGAATCTCAAGAAAGATGGGGAACAAACTTTGATATGGACAAATTGACAATCTCTTTATAACTATTTCACCTATTTTATGTTTTGCTGCAATGATGTTTTTGGATGGACAATCCAATAAACCACTACATTTTTTATGAGACATCTGGTAAAGAGCCTTGATTAAATAAATATGCGAAATAAGCATATTTAACAACAGCCTGATATCCAGCAGAGAGTCTGAGCAGCGTCTGCTACCACTGCCCAGTGTATAGAAATGTACAGTCATGTCTAGTGTTGAGCGATACCATCCGATACTTGAAAGTATCGGTATCGGATAGTATCGGCCGATACCCGAAAAGTATCGGATATTGCCGATACCGATACCCGATACCAATACAAGTCAATGGGACACCAAGTATCAGAAGGTATCCTGATGGTTCCCAGGGTCTGAAGGAGAGGAAACTCTCCTTCAGGCCCTGGGATCCATATTAATGTGTAAAATAAAGAATTAAAATAAAAAATATTGATATACTCACCTCTCCGGAGGCCCCTGCTCCTTACCGCTGTTAACCGGCAGCCTACTTTGCTTAAAATGAGCGCGTTTAGGGCCTTCCATGATGTCATGGCTTCTGATTGGTCGCGTGCCGCTCATGTGACCGCCACGCGACCAATCACAAGCCGCGATGTCATTCTCAGGTCCTAAATTCCCAGAATTAGGAATTTAGGACCTGAGAATGATGTCGCGGCTTGTGATTGGTCGCGTGGCGGTCACATGAGTGGCACGCGACCAATCAGAAGCCGTGACGTCATGGAAGGCCCTAAACGCGCTCATTTTAAGCAAAGAAGGCTGCCGGTTAACAGCGGTAAGGTGCAGAGGCCTCCGGAGAGGTGAGTATATCAATATTTTTTATTTTAATTCTTTATTTTACACATTAATATGGATCCAATACCGATTCCCGATACCACAAAAGTATCAGAACTCGGTATCGGAATTCCGATACCGCAAGTATCGGCCGATACCCGATACTTGCGGTATCGGAATGCTCAACACTAGTCATGTCCAAATGTGTTGCAATTACACATTTTTTTTATTTACATGCTTATTTGCTTTGTGTGTATTGGAACAACACAAAAAAAGAGGAAAAAGGCAGATTTGACATAATATCCCACTAAACCTCAAAAATTGGTTTTCCAAGTATTTAGAGCCCTTCAAAATGTTCCCGCTTTGTTTAATTGCAGTCATTTGGAAAATTCCAAAAGGTTCATTTATTTCTCATTAATGTACACTCTGCACCCCATCTTGACAAAAGAAAGCAGAAATGTAGATTTTTTTTGCAAATTTATTAAAAAATAAAAACCAAAATATCACATGGTGATAAGTATTCAGACCCTTTGCTCAGACACTCATATGTAAGTCACATGCTATCCATTTACTTGCGATCCTGCTTCAGATGGTTCTACTCCTTCATTGGAATCCAGCTGTGTTTAAATAAACTGATAGGACTTGATTTGGAAAGGCACACACCTGTCTATATAAGATCTCACATCTCACAGTGCAAGTCAAACCAAATGAGAATCATGAGGTCAAAGGAACTGGCCAAGGAGCTCAGAGACAGAATCGTGGCAAGGAACAGATCTGCCCAAGGTTATGAAAGAATTTCTGCAGTATCCAAGGCTCCTGAGAGCACACTATCCTCTATAATCCTTAAAGGGAACCTGTCACCTCGTTTTTTCAGTATGAGATAAAAATACTGTTAAATAGGGCCTGAGCTGTGCATTGCAATAGTGTATTTTGTGGACGCACGCGCGGCCAAAGGAAGATGGCCGCGCCCATCTATCACCAATGAAATACAGCACATCGCGATCTTTTCACTCCCCTGTGACGTGGATTTGGACCTTGGGCATGCGCACACCACTATGCCACGAACGGAAAACTAAGCAAGATCTGGGGGAAGACACCACGCCCTTTTGACCAGACCAGCCTGATTGACAGGCGAAAACGACTACTTTGGTAACATATTTCGGCAGCATAGGTGGGGAATCGGGGTCCACAAAATACACTGTTGTAATGCACAGCTCAGGCCCTATTTAACAGTATTTTTATCTCATACCGAAAAAACGGGGTGACAGGTGCCCTTTAAATGGATGAAGTTTGGGACCACCAGAAGTCTTCCCAGACCTGGTCATCCAACCAAACTGAGCAATCATGGGAGAAAAGTCTTGGTGAGAGAGGTAAAGAACCCAAAGATCAATATGGCTGTGCTCCAAAGATGCAGTAGGGAGATGAGAGAAAGTTCCACAAAGTAAACTATCACTGCAGCCCTCCACCAGTTGGTCCTTTATGGCAGAGTGGCCCAACGGAAGCCTCTTCTCCGTGCAAGACATATGAAAGCCTGCATAGAGTTTGCTAAAAAAAAACACATGAAAGACTCCCAGACTATGATAAATAAGATTCTCTGGTCTGACCTTTTTGGTGAGAATTCTAAGCGATATGTGAAGAGAAAACCAGGCACTGCTCATCACCTGCCCAATACAATCCCAACAGTGAAACATGGTGGTGGCAGCATCATATTATGGGGGTGTTTTTCACTTGCAGAGACAGGTGGACTGGTTGTCATTGAAGGAAAAATGAATGCGGCCAAGTATGGAGATATCCTGGATGAAAGCATTTTCCAGTGTGATCTGGACCTTAGACTTGGCCATAGTTTCACCTTCCAACAAGACAATGACCCTATGAACACAGCTAAAATAACAAAGGAGTGGCTTCAGAACAACTCTGTGACCATTCTTTACTGGCCCAGCCAGAGCCCTGACCTAAACCCAATTGAGCATCACTGGAGAAACTGACCAAAGGGTCTGAATTCTTATGCTCATGTGATATTTCAGTTTTTCTTTTTTAATCAATTTGCAAAAATTTCTACATTTCTGTTTTTTTTCAGTTAAGATGGGGTGCAGAATGTACATTAATGAGAAAAAATGATTTTTTTTTAATTTTCCAAATGGTTGCAATGAAACAAAGAGTGAAAAATTTTAAGGGGTTTTTATACTTTCTGTACCCACTGTATATCTCTCATCCTGGTTCATATGTGCCCCTCCTAGAGCCTTCTAGGTATATATTTCCCTCATCAAGGGCTCCTTCCTTGAATATATGTTTCCCATCCTAATATATAAAGTCATCCATCTTGGGCCCCTTACAGGTATATATGTCCCCATCTCCCCAACCTGGGCTGCTTCCTGGTGTATTTGCCCCACATCCTGATTTTCTTCCTTTTATATATGTCCCCATTCTCATATATATGTCCTCTCTCCTTGGCATCTTACTGGTATATATGTTCCATATCCTGGTATATATGTCCATCATCTTGCACCCCTTCCTGTTATATATGCCCCGCATTTTGGGTTCCTTCTTGGCATATATGTCTCCCATCCTGGTATATATGCCCCCTTTCCTGGGTTCCTTCCTAGTATATATGTCCCCAATCCTGGTATATAGGTCCCCTATCTTTGGTTCATCCAGCTGAAATTTACAATGACATAGCCCTGGTCAAGGTCACACTCTCTATAATCACAATCATTACAACCCTGGAAGCACTATACTTAGAGATGAGTGAATCTTTCAAGGTTTGGTTCGGTTTGGCGAATGTTCCAATGTTCGCTGAACAAGTTTGCCAAACGATAGTATTTAGAGCATGGACTTTGAGTTTAAATTAAGACTAGGTGGGTGATGGACCATTGTAAACCTGCTGTGCTGGCAGCCCTTATACCTCAAGCAACAACTCAAACTGATTATTTGCTCAGCCACACTCAGGTGGCACAAATACCAGCTTTGTAGACTACTATTGTTAGATACATTTAAAGGGGTGTTCATGTTCAACTACTTTTCATAGTCCTGTTATATATCATAGCTTTTCAAAACAATACCTTTTGTAAAATACTTGTATTAGATGTATAGCTTCTCAGCAGGGATCATATGGTACTGGACATTAATGGATTGCCACTCCTCTGTTTTGTCTCATACTTTGCTTTTGCGGCACAAGACTTGTACTGTGCTCCTGGTTGTGGGTGTAGACATTTTTGATTGAATGACAGCTTTCTTGAGCATGAGTCCTGAAGACTCAATTAGTCTGCCTCATGAAAGCTGAGCAGACAGTGTGATTCAGCTGTAGAGCAGGGGCCCACATCTTTGCTAGTGAAGTGCTGTGATCTGCATTTTAAAAGCAAAGGGGTTATGTAATCAAATTAAAGCTGCTAATAGTGAACAGGAGAGTGAGGAGGGAGGAATTTGGGTGGAGAATGGAGAGGGCGTTATAAGTGTTGGCTCACTGCCCACTGCAAAGCATGATGGAACGTATGAAACTTATAGTATCACAACACAGTCATCCTGGGGACAGGAAATGATTGCTGTACACATCAGAGCTGCAGCTTGGAGACACCAATAATATCTGCATGATAAATGTATATATTGCTATAATAAGAGTATGGATGCATTTACTGGCACATAACAAGATTAACAAATAAAAAAATTAAATGAGTTAGGGTAGTTGATAACTCGTTTAAGGATAGTAACACAGGTAGTTGACTGACAGTAAGTGAGAGCCTGCCAGTCAGGGAGACCTACTGCTACAGATAACACTCGTGAAGGAGGCCCAATTTGGAGTTCAAACATTAAAAAAATATATTGCCACATACCACTAAAGTGGCATCAGTTTCCCCAGAGTAGAAACAATATAATGGGGCTCTGACACCCTTTCCACTACAGGAACCCACTAGATGCAGACCCAACTTGGAGTCTCCACATTTAAAAAAAAATGTTTGTAATATCAACAGCAGTAGCAACAGCAGGCACAGAAGCCTCAGCAAAGGTGACACAGACTGCAATAATGGAAGATTAACCCCTTAGTGACAGAGCCAATTTGGTACTTAATGACCGAGTCATTTTTTGCAATTCTGACCACTGTCACTTTATGAGGTTATAACTCTGGAACGCTTTAGCAGATCCTGCTGATTCTGAGACTGTTTTTTTGTGACATATTGTACTTCATGTGAGTGGTAACATTTCATCAATATTACTTGCAATTATTTATGAAAAAAATGGAAATATGGTGAAAATTTTTAAAATTTTGCAATTTTCAAACTTTGTAATTTTATGCCCTTAAATCAGAGCGCTGTGTCACACAAAAAAGGTAATAAATAACATTCCCCACATGTCTACTTTACATCAGCACAATTTTGAAAACAATTTTTTTTTTGTTAGGGAGTTATAAGGGTTAAAAGGTGACCAGAAATTTCTCATTTTTACAACACCATTTATTTTTAAAGACCACATCACATTTGAAGTCATTTTGAGGGGTCTATATGATAGAAAATAACCAAGTGTGACACCATTCTAAACACTGCACCCCTCAAGGTGCTCAAAACCACATTCAAGAAGTTTATTAACCCTTTACGTGCTTCACAGGAACTGAAACAATGTGGAAGGAAAAAATGAACATTTTACTTTTTTTTGCAAACATTTTACTTCAGAACCATTTTTTTTTATTTTCACAAGTGTAAAAAGAGAAATTTAACATAAATGTTGTTGTGCAATTTCTCCTGAATACGCCGATACCCCATATGTGGGGGTAAACCACTGTTTGGGCGCACTGCAGAGCTTGGAAGAGAAGGAGAGGCGTTTGACTTTTTCAATGCAGAATTGGCTGGAATTGAGATCGGATGCCATGTCACGTTTAGAGAGCCCCTAATGTGCCTAAACAGTGGAAACACTCCACAAGTTACACCATTTTGGAAACTAGACCCCTTAAAGAACTTTTCTAGATGTGTGGTGAGCACTTTGGGCCCCCCAAGTGCTTCACAGAAGTTTATAACGTAGAGCCGTGAAAATAAAAAATCGCATTTGTTTACACAAAAATGATCTTTTCGCCCACAAATTCTTATTTTCACAAGGGTAACAGGAGAAATTAGAACACAAAAGTTGTTGTGCAATTTCTCCTGAGTACGTCGATACCCCATATGTGGGGGTAAACCACTGTTTGGGCGCACCACAGAGCTTGGAAGAGAAGGAGTGCCGTTTTACTTTTTCAATGTAGAATTGGCTGGAATTGAGATCGGACACCATGTCGCGTTTGGAGAGCACCTGATGTGCCTAAACAGTAGAAACCCCCCACAAGTGATGCTATTTTGGAAACTAGACCCCTTATGGAACTTATCTAGATGTGTGGTGAGCACTTTAAACCCCCAAGTGCTTCACATAAATTTATAAAGTAGAGCCATGAAAATAAAAAAATCCTTTTTTTTTCTCCTCAAAAAAGATTTTTTAGCCTGCAATTTTTTATTTTCTCAAGGGTAACAGGAGACATTGGACCCCAAAATCTGTTGACTAGTTTGTCCTGAGTACGCTGATACCCCATATGTGGGGGGGCACTGTTTGGGCACCCATCGGGGCTCGGAAGGGAAGGATCACCGCTTGGAATGCAGACTTTGATGGGATGGTCTGCGGGCGTCATGTTGCATTTGCAGAGCTGCTGATGTACCTAAACAGTAGAAACCCCCACAAGTGACCCCATTTTGGAAACTAGACCCCCAAAAAAGCTTATCTAGATGTGTGGTGAGCACTATGAACCCCCAACTGCTTCACAGAAGTTTATAATGTAGAGCCATGAAAATTTAAAAAAATCATATTTTTTCCACAAAAATGATCTTTTCACCCCCAAATTTTTACTTTCACAAGGGTAAAAGGAGAAATTGGACCCCAAAATTTATTGTGCAATTTATGCTGAGTAGGCAGATACCCCATATGTGGGGGTAAACAACTGTTTGGGTGCATGTCAGAGCTCGGAAGGGAAGGAGCGCCGTTTGGAATGCAGACTTTGATAGAATGGTCTGCGGGCATTATGTTGCGTTTGCAGAGCCCCTGATGTACCTAAACAGTAGAAACCCCCAACAAGTGACCCCATTTTGGAAACTAGACCCACCAAGGAACTTGGGGTTACTCTGGAACAGACAAGCTCCCTGCATCATCTTGCCGGTATGATATGCTCTTTGGGTATTATGCACTGGTCCTAATATTACTTACCATCTTGTTATCTTTACTTGGGGACTCTGCTTTACTATACTTTATGGTTATCACTAGGGTTGAGCGAAACGGGTCGGCCATTTTCAGAAGTCGCCGACTTTTGGCAAAGTCGGGTTTCATGAAACCCGACCCGACCCCTGTGTGGAGTCGGCCATGAGGTCGGCGATCTTCTGAATCTGGTATCGGAATTCCGATACCGAGTTCCGATATGTTTGCGATATCGGGAATCAGTATCGGAATCCATATTTAAGTGTAAAATAAATAATCAAAATAAAAAATATTGATATACTCACCCTCGGATGCACCCTGGTACTAATCGGCAGGCTTCCTTCCTAAGAATGAGCGCGTGAATGACCTGCGGTGACATCGCGGCTTGTGATTGGTCGCGAGCGGTCACATGGACAAGCCGCAACGTCATCTAAGGTCCTTCACGCGCTCATTCTGAGGAAGGAAGGCTGCCGGAAAGAAGCAGGACGCGTCCGAGGGTGAGTATATACCTAATAGGAATATACTCACCCTCGGACGCGCCCTGCTTCTTTCCGGCAGCCTTCCTTCCTAAGAATGAGCATGTGAAGGACCTTAGATGACGTCGCGGCTTGTCCATGTGACCGCTCGCGACCAATCACAAGCCGCGACATCACCGCAGGTCATTCACGCACTCATTCTTAGGAAGGAAGCCTGCCGATTAGTACCAGGGCGCGTCCGAGGGTGAGTATATCAATATTTTTTATTTTGATTCTTTATTTTACACATTAATATGGATCCCAGGGCCTGAAGGAGAGTTTCCTCTCCTTCAGACCCTGGGAACCATAGTATCCCATTGCACTGCATTGGGTTTCGTGTTTCGGCCGACCCCGAACCCCGACTTTTTTATAGGATCGGCCGATTTCACTCGACCCGACTTTTGAGAAAGTCGGGTTTCGTGAAACCCGACCCGATCCTATAAAAATAAAAGTCGCTCAACCCTAGTTATCACCATGTAGCGCATAGAATTTTCTGTGTGCCCTTTATTCCCAGGACATTATACCTAGCTCTTTGCTGTGGGGTGCATTGTCTGTCTCCATGTTCACATACACTGTGTTTGTGGCCTTTTTAACCACTGCCACTTTTATATTCCTTGTAATGTTCTTAATTTCCATATTCAATAAAGATTTTTCTTATTATATGGTGGACTTATTTGCACCAGTTTCTAGTAGATTTTGCTGTTTAGCATTTGGTGTGTCCTATACTATTCCATGGTCAGGCACCATTCACTCTCTATTTTGTATCATTAGGACATCATGAGCAGAGGGTGTGCACGTGGTTGCCTGCATTGTTTTCCATGCCTTTATATCCACCAAGGAACTTATCTAGATGTGTGGTGAGTAGTGTTGAGCATTCCGATGCTGCAAGTATCGGGTATCGGCCGATACTTGCTGTATCGGAATTCCGATACCGGGATTCCGATACTCTTGTGGTATCGGGTATCGGGTATCGGAACAACATTAATGTTAAAATGTGTAAAATAGAGAATTAAAATAAAAAATATCGCTATACTCACCTGTCCGACGCAGCCGGGACCTCAGCGCAGGAACCGGCAGCGTTGTTTGTTTAAAATTCCCGCTTTTACATGGTTACGCGAAGTCCCGGCTTGTGATTGGTCAGGGCGGCCATGTTGCCGGGCCGCGGACCAATCACAGCAAGCCGTGACGAAAATACGTCACGGCTTGCTGTGATTGGTCCGCGTCCCGGCAACATGGCCGCCATTAACCAATCACAAGCCGTGACGTCACGGGAGGCTGGAAACGCGCTCATTTTAAAAAGGGCGCGTGTCCAGCCTCCCGTGACGTCACGGCTTGTGATTGGTTGCGTCGCGGTCAACCAATCACAAGCCGGGAGGCTGGACACGCGCCCATTTCAAAATGAGCGCGTCCAGCCTCCCGGCTTGTGATTGGTTGATCGCGGCGCAACCAATCACAAGCCGTGACGTCACGGGAGGCTGGACACGCGCCCATTTCAAAATGAGCGCGTCCAGCCTCCCGGCTTGTGATTGGTTGATCGCGGCGCAACCAATCACAAGCCGTGACGTCACGGGAGGCTGGACACGCGCCCATTTTAAAATGAGCGCGTGTCCAGCCTCCCGTGACGTCCCGGCTTGTGATTGGTCAGGGCGGCCATATTGCCGGGACGCGGACCAATCACAGCAAGCCGTGACGTAATTTCGTCACGGCTTGCTGTGATTGGTCCGCGTCCCGGCAACATGGCCGACCTGACCAATCACAAGCCGGGAATTCACGTAACCAAGTAATAGCGCGATTTTTAAACAAACAACGCTGCCGGTTCCCTCGCTGAAGTCCCGGCTGCGTCGGACAGGTGAGTATAGCGATATTTTTTATTTTAATTCTTTCTTTTACACATTTATATGGTTCCCAGGGCCTGAAGGAGAGTTTCCTCTCCTTCAGACCCTGGGAACCATCAGGGATACCGTCCGATACATGAGTCCCATTGACTTGTATTGGTATCGGGTATCGGTATCGGATTGGATTCCGATACTGTGACGGTATCGGCCGATACTTTCCGATACCGATACTTTCAAGTATCGGACGGTATCGCTCAACACTAGTGGTGAGAATTTTGAATGCCAAAGTGCTTCACAGAAGTTTATAATGCAGAGTCGTGAAAATAAAAAATATATTTTTTTCCACAAAAAAGATTTTTAGCCCCCAAGTTTTTATTTTCACAAGGGTAACAAGAGAAATTGGACCCCAAAAGTTGTTGTCCAATTTGTCCTGAGTATGCTGGTACCCCATGTGTGGGGGGGACCACTGTTTGGGCGCATGGCAGAGCTCGGAAGGGAAGGAGCGCCGTTTTGGAATGCAGAGGTTGATAGAATGGTCTGCGGGCGCTATGTTGCATTTGCAGAGCCCCTGATGTACCTAAACAGTAGAAACCCCCCACAAGTGACCGCATTTTGTAAACTAGACCCCCCAAGGAACTTATCTAGATGTGTGGTGAGAACTTTGAATGCCCAAGTGCTTCACAGAAGTTTATAATGCAGAGTCGTGAAAATAAAAAAACATTTTTTCCACAAAAAAGATTTTTTCGCCCCCAAGTTTTTATTTTCACAAAGGTAACAGGAGAAATTGGACCCCAAAAGTTGTTGTCCAATTTATCCCGAGTACGCTGATGCCCCATATGTGGGGGTAAACCACTGTTTGGGTGCACGGCAGAGCTCAGAAGGGAGGGAGCACCATTTGACTTTTTGAGCGCAAAATTGGCTGTCGTGTTTGGAGACCCCCTGATGTACCTAAACAGTGGAAACCCCCAAATTTTAAATCCAACTGTAACCCCAACACACCCCTAACCCTAATCCCAACCCGATCCATAATCCTAATTACAACCCTAATGATAATCACAACCCTAACCCCAAAACAACCCTAATCTCAACACTAACTATAACCCTAATCAAAACCCTAAATCCAACACACCCCTAAACCTAATCTCAACCCTAACCTCAAATCTAACCCTAATCCCAATACACCCCTAATCCCAACCCTAACCTTAACCCTAATCCCAAACCTAACCCTAATCCCAAATGTAACCCTAATGCCAACAGTAATCCAAACCCTAACCCTAATCCCAACTCTAACCCTAACTTTAGCCCCAACACTAGCCCCCACCCTAACCCTAACTTTAGCCCCAACCCTAACCCTAGCCCTTACCCTAGCCCTAACCCTAAATTTAGCCCCAACCCTATCCATAAATTTAGCCCCAACCCTAACCCTAAATTTAACCCCAACCCTAACCCTAAATTTAGCCCCAACCCTAACCCTAAATTTAGTCCCAACCCTAACCCTAAATTTAGCCCCAACCCTAACCCTAACCGTAAATTTAGCCCCAACCCTAACCTTAAATTTAGCCCCAACTCCTCTAGCTACCGGCCGGCAGATCATGGCAGGCGCACTGCACATGCACCCACCATTTTCTTACCGGATGAAGAAGCTGGCAGGCAGGAAGGGACGCAGGAGAACCCAGGGACACCGGTAAGTATAACAGGGTCCCCGAATCTCCCGATTTTTCTGTCCTCTGATGTGCGATCACATCAGAGGACAGAGAATGACACACCGCTTTTTTTTTGCGGTCGCTGGTAAACAGTTAATTACTGGCTATCGCAAAACAGGGCTCGATAAAAACCGACCCCGATCATGTTCTTTGGGGTCTCGGCTACTACCGGCAGACGAGACCCCAAAGAGCTTCCGGATGCCGGCCGGTGGGCGCACTGCGCATGCGCCAGCCATTTTTTGGCTGGAACAAGATGGCAGCGCCCATCGGTAGCCACGAGGAGCACCAGGGGAGACAGGTGAGTATCAGGGGGTGATCGGGGACCCCATTTCTCTGTCCTCTGATGTGCGATCACATCGGAGGACAGAGAAATTAAATGGAAAATCGTGGGTTTTTTTGCGACCGCCGGTAAATGGTTAATTACCGGCGATCGCAACCCGGGAGTCGGTAAAAAAACCCCGAATCATGTTCTCTGGGGTCTCAGCTACCCCCGGTAACCGAGACCCCAGAGAAAATCCGACTTTGGGGGGCGCTATTCACTTTTTCCACAGTGCCATTAATTATCGGCGCTGTGGTTTAAGTACCCTTAACTGCCGCCGTTAAAAGGCGTATCGGCTGTCGTTAAGGGGTTAATGCAGCACACTAAAAATTACACCATAGTCTAGTCTGCCCAGTTTGCGACTGGAGTGCAAAAGTCATTGGAGATCCATTTTGATGAAAGTTCGGCAGTCTTCACTTTCAGGGGAAAGCTGGATGCGCTTATCCATCAGAACACCACCAGCAGTGCTGAAGACATGACCTGAGAGAACGTGCATGACAAAACCTCCAAGGCATGACAGGTGAGCTAAGGCCACTCTTTCAATTTTGAGGACCATAATGGAAAAGGGTAAAAATTCCATCTGATGGCATTGATATAGAGTTTGAGATACTCCTGCACCATCCTCTGCAGTTGTTCACAACGTGTCAGACTTGTACTCTGTTCTGCTGGTGCACGGCTGGTAAAAATGTGTGAAATGACTCACAGAGATTGCTTCTGCCACTTATACTGCTGCGGCTGCTGCTGCTAATGTTTTTGCATTAATGACTCAATGTTCACAGGGTTGGAAGTCTAACTGTGGGTCAAACTGTGTGCCTCAGAGCTGTCATGGGGAAAAAACTCTTAAGATTGTCTACATGGATGTTTCAATATTCCAGCATGTGTGTATCACTTTCCAGGCAGGGGGGCATCTGGCAAAATTTACACTTGTACCGTGGATCTAACAGAGTGGCAACTCAATAGTCAGCACTATATCTAATCCAAAGAATATGGGCATCATACTGCATATAGTGCAGCAAGAAGGTGCTCATGTGTTGGGCGTTTCCATGAGGTCCAAGTCCTTGGGGTGTTGGTGGCAAGGTAGCAATCAAGCTTGCTTCCTCAGTTCCCTCCCAACAACAACATTAAACAAAGATGGTATCACCATCCTCTTCATTTCCTGACTGTTGCACGCCAATCACCTCTTCCTCCTCTTCATCCTCCATTTGTTCCTCAGCTCCTGCACCTTCACTAACAGTTTGTCTGACACCATGAGAACCCCTTGTTTGCTGTAATCCACCTGCCTATGGCACCCGCCTGTGCACCGACAGAATACGGAACTTAGAGATATTGTTATCCATTCTGCATCTTCCTCTGCTTCCACCTCTTCATTTGGGACAACCGCTTCCTCCCGCAGACTATTCACAGTGTGTTCCAGCATGTAGATGACAGGAATATTGATACTGATGACAACCTCGTCAGCACTAACCATCTTAGCAGCCATTTTGAAACTGTGCAGAAGGATGCAGAGGTCCTTCATCTGTGCCCACTCTGCAAGTGTCATTTTCACCACATCCATACTGTATTGGCTTACGCTTGTCAAAAGGACATATTGCACCAAGGCTCGTCGCTGCTGCCACAGTCGCTGCAACATGTGCAGTGTGGAATTGCATTGTGTTGGCACATCATATCAAACATTTAACCGGTAGGTTGAAAGACCTCTGTAGCGATGCTAGTTGATGACCTGCAGGGTGCAAATGGTGAATGGGAGCACACAGCGAATGTGCTTTTTGCAGCAGCGCATCTGCAGCGCCCCAGAGTCCTGGCCGTTGCAGTACTGACGCTCCACCACTAAGGGGAGTGATGGTACATCTGATGGCACTAAAGGAGTTCACCTGACCAGGTATCACAGTCACACATTACACTTCACACTCCGGCCACCAGGGGGAGCAAAGGGTTCTATGTATTAGGCCACTCCTCACACTCTGGTAAAACTGGTGGCTGGATAGGAAGTTAGAGAAAAGCTGACTGAGTTTTGCCCAGGTAACATCTAGTGAGAGAAGAGCGTTGCTTGGGAAGATCCAGGGGGGTCCCTGTCAGGGGTGGGATCCTGACAGAGGCCTAGCGAAAGGACAGATCGTTATGGAGCCGCGCCTGCACTTCATTGCGGCGGCATCTTAAGAAAGGACACGAAGCGAAGTATATTGTGGAGAAGTGAGAAACGAGATCACAGCACAAAGGCGATAGAACCAGTAGGAGTCGTGCCCCGAGATCGGCAACATCCTACTGAGGCGCGTAGCCGGTGGCCGGAACACCGAGGAAGTATTGGGCTCTACGCATTACTTCAAACCAACGGCAGGGCAGTTAATTTTAGGTTGGCTGCCTCACCTTAATCACCTAATGAAGACAACGGAGGCAATTGTGGGAGAGGGGAGTCTCTAGGGTCCCTATAAAATAACTCCAGGCCTACCCCATCATACGGGTGCGTCCTATCCATATCATCTGGGGGACAGAGAAAAAGAACATTAACATACATGACAGTTGTGACGACTATCCCATGGTGCTCAGCAGGGAGGTACTACAACACCCAGGCGCTAGTAGGTAGGCACTGATTTCCACCTGCAAAGGGAACTCTGGATGTGCCTTCGGACCGGCCGGTCTCAGCTAGCCCTGTTAGCAGTGCTCTGGATTGCGGATGCCGAAGCCTTCAGTAAAGAGGTAAAGAGACTGCAACCCTGTGTCCTCATTATTTACTTCGACCTACACCTTAGAACCCCTTAGCAGGACCACGGACCGGGTCGGGCCACCGTGACATCCTCAAAACCGATAGACCCGGTACCGAGTACCCCATTGTCCTGCGTCTGGGGGCCACTTCACATCCAGGACAGGATAGTGGTGGAAAAATTACTGTACCACCAGGTTGAGGATGTGAGTCATGCAAGACACATGTGTGAGGCTGCCCCGGCGAAGGGCCTCCTCCAACAGCCATTGTTCAAACTTAGCCTGTCCACAACTCTTGAGCTGTCCACAACTCTTGAGCTATGTGACTGCAATCTCCAAGGCATATTAATTTAAACACTGCCTGATTACTTTGAGCCATGGCTGTGCAGTACGTTGGTGGGGGGATTCTCTCTGCACTCTTGGAACATGTGTTTCAATAACCCCTTTCTAAGCTCGGACGGGATGAAAAATAACCTAGACATATTTGATGTCTATGAACTCATAATGACCTGGAGAATCAAAATGGCCAAGCAAAAAACAAGTGTGGGATTGCACTTTTTTTGCAATTTCACCGCACTTGGAATTTTTTTCCTGTTTTCTAGCATGCAACATGCTAAAAGCAATGATGTTGTTAAAAAGTAAAACGTGTCACTCAAAAAATAAGCCCTCACATGGCCATTGACAGAAAAATTAAAAAGTTATGGCTCTGGGAAGGAGAGGAGCGAAAAATGAAAACGCAAAACCAAAAAAAGCTAATGTAATGAAGGGGTTAAGGGAGGGGTTAAGGAGCAGGTGAAGGCCCTAAAGGAGGTGAAGGAGGGAGAAGCAGTAGAGGAAATGATAGATGCAGAGGGTTTGTCCCTCCAGATTTGGGGATTCCAAGACTTGTGGAGCAGTCCCTTGCCTGCCTCCCCCACAGCCACCAGAGTCACCTAGTACCCAGTTAGTGAGCTGTATCGTCCCTGACCATGTTTGCTCATCCAGGTGTCAGTGGTGAAATGCATCCTGAGAGACATAGATTTTTTTCAAGGAATGGGTGATGTTGTCTATGACATTCTGGTGTAGAGTAGGCACAGCGATCTTAGAGTCATAATAGTGACTGAGCAACTGTTACTGGGAGACTGTGAAAGGCAGCGTTTCCGTGGCCAACAGATTGAAGAAGGTAGAGTTCAAGCTCTTACCTTTGGCATGTGTAGGAATAAACATTCTTTTACCTGACCACAACTGCAGGACCGAAGGCTGGCTTCTGTGCTGAGAGAGGGTGGGGAGGGTGGAGTAGGGCAGGGGTGTCAAACTGCATTCCTCAAGGGCTGCAAACAGGTCATGTTTTCAGGATTTCCTTGTATTGCAAAAGTGATCATTTAATCACCTGCACAGAATGATTCCAGCACCTTGTGCAATGAAAAGGAAATCTTGAAAACATGCATGGTTTAAGGCCCTCGAGGAATGCAGTTTGACACCCCTGGAGTAGGGTGAACACAACAAACTGACAAACTGTGAGTGAGGTGTAGGCGGAGATGTTATGGTGGATTGAGAAAGATGTGGTGTGCTCGGTGAAACAAAAACAGCAGGTATCTCCACTTCTGTAACAGCAGGGGGTAAAAAAGTGGAGGCTCTGCCCCGGAGACCTGTGTGAGAACACTTGGAATCATTAAAGCGGAGAAAGAAGCAGCAGATGTGGTTGATGGGAGGGCCGGTAGTTGATGAGGCCCACTAGTCCACATTTGAGCTCAGTGATATTCCCAGACTAAAGCATGTTGATCACGTGTATGCCTGTTCATGCATGTAGTAGTCAAATTTTTGCAATTTCGTGTTTTTTTGCAAAGTTGGGAGATAACATGTTGACACTCATATACCTGAAGCGGACTGTAATGTGCTGTCAGGTCAGTAACAGGAGGAAGGTGACTTTCAGTTGAGGAGTGGGAGAACAGAGAGGATGACAATGTGGTTACTAGGGTTGAGCGACTTTCATTTTTTTAAGATCGAGTAGGGTTTTGGGAAACCCGATTTTGTCCAGAGTCGAGTCGAGTGCAGTCGGCCGATTATCGCTAAAAGTCGGGGATCGACCGAAACACGAAACCCAATGCAAGTCAATGGGGAAGCATAGTCGGCAGTGAGTGGAGGCCAGGAAAACACCTACAGTGCCCATTTTAATGCCAAAAACATCCATTCTTGTTTCTGAAGCTTGCCAATCTTAATTAACTGTATAATAATAGTTGGGCATAAGGAATTGGGGGAAAGTTGTGGGGGGAGTAGGGCTGGCTCAAGTTTTTCGTGGGCCCAGGAAATGCGGACTACGTCACGGCGGTGTTGCAGGGAAAGGTAAGTATTTAAAAGTTGCAAGTGCTGTGATCCTGAGCAAGCAGGGGGGGCCCACTCGTTCGCATTGCCACTGGCACAGGGCCCCTCAAAGTACGGCGGTGTGTTTGCATGGCGGGGGCGCCTCCCACCAGCAGCGACACTTTTGCGTACTCTGAGGGGCCCTGTGCCAGTGACGTCGCCAACGAGTATGCCCCCCCACCTGATGAAGGAACCTGCACTTTCATCTGCACCTTCCTCTTTGTCCCTGTGTAAGGTGGTATAACATGCGGGAAGGGGAACCTTACTTTCAGCAGGGTCAGATTCTGGCTGTGTAGAGTACAAGGGGAATGTAGTGGTCTAGGTCAATGTACCAGCAGACTCATTTAGCAGTGGCTGGGCAATGGGCAGGATGAGGAGGAAACAGATATAGGGCCAAAGAATAAAGTAGGCTACATGCAGTTCAAAATTGGTAACAGGACTAAACAGGCGGCATTGCTTTGTTCAGTGGAGTAGCAAACCCAAGAGCAGCAGACACTGTTTCAAGGGCCTAACCACACTAGTAGGCCAAATGCAGTTTAATATCTGATAGTATAGGGCGAAAGCCAGAATGTGGAAGCTCAGCTTTGTTCAGTTGAGGACAACACCAGGGAGGGGCAGACACCTTTAGTAGGCCGGAAAAGCCTATTGCATTTTTTAAAATGGTAATTTGGAGCAGAAGGTTGAAGCTCAGCTTTATTTAGTTGAGGGCAACACCAGGGAGGGGCAGAAGCCGTTAGTAGGCCCTAACCACCATTTTTTTTTTTTTTAAAACCACTTAATGAGAGCCGGAAGGTTGAAGCTCAGCTTTATTTAGTTGAGGACAACACCAGGGAGGGGCAGAAGCCGTTAGTAGGCCCTAACCACCATTTTTTTTTTAAAACCACATAATGAGAGCCGGAAGGTTGAAGCTCAGCTTTATTTAGTTGAGGACAACACCAGGGAGGGGCAGAAGCCGTTAGTAGGCCCTAACCACCATTTTTTTTTTAAAACCACATAATGAGAGCCGGAAGGTTGAAGCTCAGCTTTATTTAGTTGAGGACAACACCAGGGAGGGGCAGAAGCCGTTAGTAGGCCCTAACCACCATTTTTTTTTTAAAACCACTTAATGAGAGCCGGAAGGTTGAAGCTCAGCTTTATTTAGTTGAGGACAACACCAGGGAGGGGCAGAAGCCGTTAGTAGGCCCTAACCACCATTTTTTTTTTTTTTAAAACCACATAATGAGAGCCGGAAGGTTGAAGCTCAGCTTTATTTAGTTGAGGACAACACCAGGGAGGGGCAGAAGCCGTTAGTAGGCCCTAACCACCATTTTTTTTTTAAAACCACTTAATGAGAGCCGGAAGGTTGAAGCTCAGCTTTATTTAGTTGAGGACAACACCAGGGAGGGGCAGAAGCCGTTAGTAGGCCCTAACCACCATTTTTTTTTTTTAAACCACATAATGAGAGCCGGAAGGTTGAAGCTCAGCTTTATTTAGTTGAGGACAACACCAGGGAGGGGCAGAAGCCGTTAGTAGGCCCTAACCACCAATTTTTTTTTTTTTAAAACCACTTAATGAGAGCCGGAAGGTTGAAGCTCAGCTTTATTTAGTTGAGGACAACACCAGGGAGGGGCAGAAGCCGTTAGTAGGCCCTAACCACCATTTTTTTTTAAAAACCACTTAATGAGAGCCGGAAGGTTGAAGCTCAGCTTTATTTAGTTGAGGACAACACCAGGGAGGGGCAGAAGCCGTTAGTAGGCCCTAACCACCATTTTTTTTTTTAAAACCACATAATGAGAGCCGGAAGGTTGAAGCTCAGCTTTATTTAGTTGAGGACAACACCAGGGAGGGGCAGAAGCCGTTAGTAGGCCCTAACCACCATTTTTTTTTTTTTTAAAACCACTTAATGAGAGCCGGAAGGTTGAAGCTCAGCTTTATTTAGTTGAGGACAACACCAGGGAGGGGCAGAAGCCGTTAGTAGGCCCTAACCACCATTTTTTTTTAAAAACCACTTAATGAGAGCCGGAAGGTTGAAGCTCAGCTTTATTTAGTTGAGGACAACACCAGGGAGGGGCAGAAGCCGTTAGTAGGCCCTAACCACCATTTTTTTTTTAAAACCACTTAATGAGAGCCGGAAGGTTGAAGCTCAGCTTTATTTAGTTGAGGACAACACCAGGGAGGGGCAGAAGCCGTTAGTAGGCCCTAACCACCATTTTTTTTTTAAAACCACTTAATGAGAGCCGGAAGGTTGAAGCTCAGCTTTATTTAGTTGAGGACAACACCAGGGAGGGGCAGAAGCCGTTAGTAGGCCCTAACCACCATTTTTTTTTTTTAAACCACATAATGAGAGCCGGAAGGTTGAAGCTCAGCTTTATTTAGTTGAGGACAACACCAGGGAGGGGCAGAAGCCGTTAGTAGGCCCTAACCACCAATTTTTTTTTTTTTAAAACCACTTAATGAGAGCCGGAAGGTTGAAGCTCAGCTTTATTTAGTTGAGGACAACACCAGGGAGGGGCAGAAGCCGTTAGTAGGCCCTAACCAAAGTTGAAGGCCAAATGCAGTTTAATTTCTGATACTATAGGCCGAAAGCCAGAAGGTGGAAGTTCCGATTTAGACAGTGGAGGACAATTTGAATTAGGGACTGCAGACAGACTTAGTAGGCTGTCCCCTGTGGACCATGCATCCACCACATTAACCCATTGCGCCGTAATGGACACGTAATCTTCCGTGGCCATGCCTACAGGTCCATGCGTCTGTTGTCAGGTGCACCTTTGTACTCACAGATTGCCAGAGTGCATGGACAATGCGGTCTTCTACATGCTGGTGGAGGGTTGGGATGGCTTTTCTCGCAAAAGAAGTGTCGACTGGTTAGCTTGTAGCGTGGTACAGCGTAGTCCATCATGGCCTTATTAATAGTAAATAAAATATATAACTAGGCTCTATGAACTTTTAAATAGGTTCCAGGGGTACACGGGCAGCATTGGTGTGGTCAGTGGAGGAGTATTGCAAGTAGGGGCTGCAGACAGGCTATCAAAGGCCTAAAATAACAAACAGTAGGCAGTCATGGCAGTTTTACATCGGTTACATGGATACACAGGCAGGCACTCCAGGCAGCATTGTGCTCAGTGGAGGAGTATTGCAAGTAGGGGCCGCAGACAGGCTATCAAAGGCCTAAAATAACAAACAGTAGGCAGTCATGGCAGTTTTACATCGGTTACATGGATACACAGGCAGGCACTCCAGGCAGCATTGTGGTCAGTGGAGGAGTATTGCAAGTAGGGGCCGCAGACAGGCTATCAAAGGCCTAAAATAACAAACAGTAGGCAGTCATGGCAGTTTTACATCGGTTACATGGATACACAGGCAGCTAGGTGGTGAGTGGAGGAGTATTTAAAGTAAGGACCGCAGACAGGCTATCAAAGGCCTAACATAACAAACAATAGGCTCATGGCAGTTTTACAGCGGTTACATGGATACACGGGCAGGCAGCTTGGTGGTGAGTGGAGGAGTATTTAAAGTATGGACCGCAGACAGGCTTCGAAGGCCTAACACAATAAAATGGGCTGGCTGTAGGCACTTTAAAATTGGTTCCAGGGGTACACGGGCAGCAGTGGTCTGGTCAGTGGAGGACTAGTGGAAGTATGGACCGCAGACAGGCTTCGAAGGCCTAACACAATAAAATGGGCTGGCTGTAGGCACTTTAAAATTGGTTCCAGGGGTACACGGGCAGCAGTGGTCTGGTCAGTGGAGGCCTAGTGGAAGTATGGACCGCAGACAGGCTTCGAAGGCCTAACACAATAAAATGGGCTGGCTGTAGGCACTTTAAAATTGGTTCCAGGGGTACACGGGCAGCAGTGGTCTGGTCAGTGGAGGCCTAGTGGAAGGAGGGACCGCAGACAGGCTTCGAAGGCCTAACACAATAAAATGGGCTGGCTGTAGGCACTTTAAAATTGGTTCCAGGGGTACACGGGCAGCAGTGGTCTGGTCAGTGGAGGCCTAGTGGAAGGAGGGACCGCAGACAGGCTTCGAAGGCCTAACACAATAAAATGGGCTGGCTGTAGGCACTTTAAAATTGGTTCCAGGGGTACACGGGCAGCAGTGGTCTGGTCAGTGGAGGCCTAGTGGAAGGAGGGACCGCAGACAGGCTTCGAAGGCCTAACACAATAAAATGGGCTGGCTGTAGGCACTTTAAAATTGGTTCCAGGGGTACACGGGCAGCAGTGGTCTGGTCAGTGGAGGCCTAGTGGAAGGAGGGACCGCAGACAGGCTTCGAAGGCCTAACACAATAAAATGGGCTGGCTGTAGGCACTTTAAAATTGGTTCCAGGGGTACACGGGCAGCAGTGGTCTGGTCAGTGGAGGCCTAGTGGAAGGAGGGACCGCAGACAGGCTTCGAAGGCCTAACACAATAAAATGGGCTGGCTGTAGGCACTTTAAAATTGGTTCCAGGGGTACACGGGCAGCAGTGGTCTGGTCAGTGGAGGCCTAGTGGAAGGAGGGACCGCAGACAGGCTTCGAAGGCCTAACACAATAAAATGGGCTGGCTGTAGGCACTTTAAAATTGGTTCCAGGGGTACACGGGCAGCAGTGGTCTGGTCAGTGGAGGCCTAGTGGAAGGAGGGACCGCAGACAGGCTTCGAAGGCCTAACACAATAAAATGGGCTGGCTGTAGGCACTTTAAAATTGGTTCCAGGGGTACACGGGCAGCAGTGGTCTGGTCAGTGGAGGACTAGTGGAAGTATGGACCGCAGACAGGCTTCGAAGGCCTAACACAATAAAATGGGCTGGCTGTAGGCACTTTAAAATTGGTTCCAGGGGTACACGGGCAGCAGTGGTCTGGTCAGTGGAGGACTAGTGGAAGGAGGGAGCGCAGAAAGGCTTCAAAGGCCTAAAATAACAAACAATAGGCTCATGGCAGTTTTACAGCGGTTACATGGATACACGGGCAGGCAGCTTGGTGGTCAGTGGAGGAGTAGGGACCGCAGACAGGCTATCAAAGGCCTAAAATAACAAACAATAGGCTCATGGCAGTTTTACAGCGGTTACATGGATACACGGGCAGGCAGCTTGGTGCTGAGTGGAGGAGTAGTGCAAGGAGTGTCTGTCCCAGTACTCCCAAAATATAAATAGATGTTAATGTCTCGCAAAACAACCAAAACAAAAAAAAAGATGGCATACTTAGGTACAGGGGTGGGCTCATCTGCTGTGTTTCTGACATAGTAATTTGGCAGTAACTATTTAATGGTGCCAATATAGGACACAGACACAGACTACTTTAAGTTGCATCATAGATGTCTACAAATTTGTATTGTCAGTGCCAGACATTGAATGATGTCAGCGAATAGACTAAAGATTGGTGGAGCTGTGCGACATAATTTTGCACGTAGTACAGCCCAGTTTGAGCTGGGGTAGGGGGGAACTCTCTTGAGGCCGGCGGGACCGCCCCAGGGCCACTCATGTTACAACGGTGTGTCTGACGTTGGGTGCGCACCACCACCGCCAGAGACACTACATTGTACTATGAGGGACCCAGTAGCAATGCCGTCAACCAAAAGCGAGCACACCCACCTCTTCAGACAAACAGCAGTCTCACGGGTGCTTGCGCCAAGTCGCGATACCACGGCCCCGTGTGGGGAGTTTGGCCATTTAGGGAGGTGTAAACATGTCGTATGCTGTACAATCTGCAGCAGCAAATTAGACATTAGAAAAGTAATTCACAGGCAAGAGCTTTTCATAGGAAAGCTAGGTGTCGGCCGGGCAAGGTGGGGCAAAAGATTTTGAAATCCAGTTGTGGTTCATTTTAATGAATGTTAGATCGTCAACATTTTGGGTAGCCAGACGAGTCCTTTTTTCGGTTAATATTGACCCTGCAGCACTGAATACTCTTTCTGATAGGACACTTGCTGCCGGGCAAGCAAGCTCCTGCAATGCATATTCTGCCAATTCTGGCCAGGTGTCTAATTTGGAGGCCCAGTAATCAAATGGGAATGACGGTTGAGGGAGAACATCGATAAGGGATGAAAAATAGTTAGTAACCATACTGGACAAATGTTGTCTCCTGTCACTTTCAATTGATGCAGCAGTACCTGTCCTGTCTGCGGTCATAGCAAAATCACTCCACAACCTGGTCAGAAAACCCCTCTGTCCAACGCCACTTCTGATGTGTGCACCCCTAACACTCCTAGTCTGCTGCCCCCTGGAGCTCGTGTGAGAACGATCACGTGCGCTGTGTGCTGGGAATGCCTGAAGCAAACGGTCAACAAGAGTTGATTGTTTGGTTGCTAATATTAGTTCCAAGTTCTCATGTGGCATAACATTTTGCAATTTGCCTTTATAGCGTGGATCAAGGAGGCAGGCCAACCAGTAATCGTCATCGTTCATCATTTTCGTAATGCGTGTGTCCCTTTGTAGGATACGTAAGGCATAATCCGCCATGTGGGCCAAAGTTCCACTTGTCAAATCTCCGGTTGTGATTGGTTGAGGGGCAGTTGCAGGCAAATCTACGTCACTTGTGTCCCTCAAAAAACCAGAACCCGGCCGTGACACGCAACCAATTTCCTGTGCCCCCGTGAAAGTTTCCGCATTAAAAATATACTCATCCCCATCATCCTCCTCGTCCTCCACCTCCTCTTCGCCCGCTACCTCGTCCTGTACACTGCCCTGACCAGACAATGGCTGACTGTCATCAAGGCTTCCCTCTTCCTCTGGTGCAGACGCCTGCTCCTTTATGTGCGTCAAACTTTGCATCAGCAGACGCATTAGGGGGATGCTCATGCTTATTACGGCGTTGTCTGCACTAACCAGCCGTGTGCATTCCTCAAAACACTGAAGGACTTGACACATGTCTTGTATCTTCGACCACTGCACACCTGACAACTCCATGTCTGCCATCCTACTGCCTGCCCGTGTATCCTCCCACAAATAAATAACAGCACGCCTCTGTTCGCACAGTCTCTGAAGCATGTGCAGTGTTGAGTTCCACCTTGTTGCAACGTCTATGATTAGGCGATGCTGGGGAAGGTTCAAAGACCGCTGATAGGTCTGCATACGGCTGGCGTGTACAGGCGAACGTCGGATATGTGAGCAAAGTGCACGCACTTTGAGGAGCAGGTCGGAGAACCCAGGATAAGTTTTCAATAAGCACTGCACCACCAGGTTTAAGGTGTGAGCCAGGCAAGGAATGTGTTTCAGTTGGGAAAGGGAGATGGCAGCCATGAAATTCCTTCCGTTATCACTCACTACCTTGCCTGCCTCAAGATCTACTGTGCCCAGCCACGACTGCGTTTCTTGTTGCAAGAACTCGGACAGAACTTCCGCGGTGTGTCTGTTGTCGCCCAAACACTTCATAGCCAATACAGCCTGCTGACGCTTGGCAGTAGCTGGCCCATAATGGGACAACTGGTGTGCAACAGTGTCATCTGCCGATGGAGTGGTTGGCCGACTGCGTTCTGTGGAAGAGCTGTAGCTTCTGCAGGAGGACGAGGAGGAGGAGGAGGGGGTGCGAACGCCTACAGCCAACTGTTTCCTAGACCGTGGGCTAGGCACAACTGTCCCTAAATTGATGTCGCCTGTGGACCCTGCATCCACCACATTCACCCAGTGTGCCGTGATGGACACATAACGTCCCTGGCCATGCCTACTGGTCCATGCATCTGTAGTCAGGTGCACCTTTGTACTCACAGATTGCCTGAGTGCATGGACGATGCGCTGTTTAACATGCTGGTGCAGGGCTGGGATGGCTTTTCTGGAAAAAAAGTGTCGACTGGGTAGCTCGTATCGTGGTTCAGCGTACTCCATCAGGGCTTTGAAAGCTTCGCTTTCAACTAACCGGTAGGGCATCATCTCTAACGAGATTAGTCTAGCTATGTGGGCGTTAAAACCCTGTGTACGCGGATGCGAGGATAAGTACTTCCTTTTTCTAACCAGAGTCTCATGTAGGGTGAGCTGGACTGGAGAGCTGTAGATCGTGGAACTTTCGGGTGTGCCGGTGGACATGGCAGACTGAGAGACGGTTGGAGACGGTATTGTTTCCGCCGGTGCCCTACATGCAATATTTCCTCCTACAAAACTGGTGATTCCCTGACCCTGACTGCTTTTGGCTGGCAAAGAAACCTGCACAGATACTGCCGGTGGTGCGGAAAATGGTGGCCTTACAGTGACGGAAGGGATGTTGCGTTGCTGACTAGCTTCATTGGCCGAGGGTGCTACAACCTTGAGGGACGTTTGGTAGTTAGTCCAGGCTTGAGAATGCATGGTGGTTAAGTGTCTATGCATGCAACTAGTATTTAGACTTTTCAGATTCTGACCTCTGCTTAAGCTAGTTGAACATTTTTGACAGATGACTTTGCGCTGATCAGTTGGATGTTGTTTAAAAAAATGCCAGACTGCACTCTTCCTAGACTCTGATCCCTTTTCAGGGATTGCAGACTGAGCTTTAACCGGATGGCAACGCTGTGCTCCAACAGGTTTTGGCTTTGACACGCGTTTTGGTCCAGATACGGGCCCGGCAGATGGAACCTGTTGCGATGTTGATGCCTGCTGCGGCCCCTCCTCCACCTCCGCTTCTGAACTACTGCCGCCTGCACCCTGTTCCCCCAATGGCTGCCAATCGGGGTCAATAACTGGGTCATCTATTACCTCCTCTTCGAGCTCGTGTGCAACTTCGTCTGTGTCACTGTGTCGGTCGGTGGTATAGCGTTCGTGGCGGGGCAACATAGTCTCATCAGGGTCTGATTGTGGATCTGTACCCTGAGAGGGCAATGTGGTGGTCTGAGTCAAAGGAGCAGCATAGTACTCTGGCTGTGGCTGTGCATCAGTGCACTCCATGTCAGAATATACTTGTAATGGGCATGGCCTGTTAAATGTTTCACTTTCTAAGCCAGGGACGGTATGTGTAAAGAGCTCCATGGAGTGACCCGTTGTGTCGCCTGCTGCATCCTTCTCTCTTGTTGTAGTTTTTGCTGAGGAGGACAAGGAAGCGACTTGTCCCTGACCGTGAACATCCACAAGCGACGCGCTGCTTTTACATTTACCAGTTTCGGAAGAGGAGGCAAAAGAGCTAGAGGCTGAGTCTGCAATGTAAGCCAAAACTTGCTGTTGCTGCTCCGCCTTTAAAAGCGGTTTTCCTACTCCCAGAAAAGAGAGCGTTCGAGGCCTTGTGTAGCCTGACGACGAAACTGGCTCCACAGCTCCAGACTTAGGTGGAATATTTTTATCCCCACGACCACCTGATGCTCCACTACCACTACCATCATTACCAGCTGACAATGAACGCCCACGACGACCTCTTGCACCAGACTTCCTCATTGTTTTAAAATCTTAACCAAAGTAACTTTATTTGTTGCTATCAAACAACTTACACGGTGAGCTATAACTTCAGTATGATTTCAATATCCCTTAACAGGTTGGTGAGACCACAAGGAAAATCAGGCACAATGTTACACACTCTGTTTTCTGTGGCACAAAATCACAGAGATGACACACACGCAGGACTGTCACTCAAGCACTAATGTCAATATTAATCTCCCACCTAATTTATTTATTTTTTTTTCTCAGGGAGACTTTAGAAACCAAATAATATTAAAAAAAAAAAAAAAAAGGCTTTCTATGGCCCACAATTAGAGAGAGAGAGGTGGCACAACCAGGAGTCAAGACTGGCGCACAAGCTGAAAGGGCAATATTACTCTCCCACTGTTTTTTATGTTTTTTTTGTTTTTTTCAGGGAGACTTTAGAAACCAAATAATATTAAAAAAACCAAAAAAAAAAAAGGCTTTCTATGGCCCACTGAATGAAAGGGAGAGAGGTGGCACACCCAGGAGTCAAGACTGGCACACAAGCTGAAAGGGCAATATTACTCTCCCACTGTTTTTTTAGGTTTTTTTTTTTTTTTCAGGGAGAATTAGAAACCAAATAATATTAAAAAAAAAAAAAATAGGCTTTCTATGGCCCACTGAATGAAAGGGAGAGAGGTGGCACACCCAGGAGTCAAGACTGGCACACAAGCTGAAAGGGCAATATTACTCTCCCACTGTTTTTTTATGTATTTTTTGTTTTTTCAGGGAGACTTTAGAAACCCAATAATATTTTTAAAAAAAAATAAATAGGCTTTCTATGGCCCACTGAATGAGAGGGAGAGAGGTGGCACACCCAGGAGTCAAGACTGGCACACAAGCTGAAAGGGCAATATTACTCTCCCACTGTTTTTTTAGGTTTTTTTTTTTTTTTCAGGGAGAATTAGAAACCAAATAATATTAAAAAAAAAAAAAAAAAAAAAAAAAATAGGCTTGCTATAGCCCACTGAATGAGAGATAGCACACACAGCAGTGGCACACAAGCCCTTACTGAGGCCAATATTTTTCTCCCACTGATTGATGTAGTGTTTTTGTGTTGAGGTAGAATTTAGAACACAAATCACGGAAAAAATAAATAGGCTTTCTATGGCCCACTGAATGAAAGGGAGAGAGGTGGCACACCCAGGAGTCAAGACTGGCACACAAGCTGAAAGGGCAATATTACTCTCCCACTGTTTTTTTATGTATTTTTTGTTTTTTCAGGGAGACTTTAGAAACCCAATAATATTTAAAAAAAAAAATAAATAGGCTTTCTATGGCCCACTGAATGAGAGGGAGAGAGGTGGCACACCCAGGAGTCAAGACTGGCACACAAGCTGAAAGGGCAATATTACTCTCCCACTGTTTTTTTAGGTTTTTTTTTTTTTTTCAGGGAGAATTAGAAACCAAATAATATTAAAAAAAAAAAAATAGGCTTTCTATGGCCCACTGAATGAAAGGGAGAGAGGTGGCACACCCAGGAGTCAAGACTGGCACACAAGCTGAAAGGGCAATATTACTCTCCCACTGTTTTTTTATGTATTTTTTGTTTTTTTCAGGGAGACTTTAGAAACCCAATAATATTTAAAAAAAAAAATAAATAGGCTTTCTATGGCCCACTGAATGAGAGGGAGAGAGGTGGCACACCCAGGAGTCAAGACTGGCACACAAGCTGAAAGGGCAATATTACTCTCCCACTGTTTTTTTATGTATTTTTTGTTTTTTTCAGGGAGACTTTAGAAACCCAATAATATTTAAAAAAAAAAATAAATAGGCTTTCTATGGCCCACTGAATGAGAGGGAGAGAGGTGGCACACCCAGGAGTCAAGACTGGCACACAAGCTGAAAGGGCAATATTACTCTCCCACTGTTTTTTTAGGTTTTTTTTTTTTTTCAGGGAGACTTTAGAAACCAAATAATATTAAAAAAAAAAAAAAAAAAAAAAAAAATAGGCTTGCTATAGCCCACTGAATGAGAGATAGCACACACAGCAGTGGCACACAAGCCCTTACTGAGGCCAATATTTTTCTCCCACTGATTGATGTAGTGTTTTTGTGTTGAGGTAGAATTTAGAACACAAATCACGGAAAAAATAAATAGGCTTTCTATGGCCCACTGAATGAAAGGGAGAGAGGTGGCACACCCAGGAGTCAAGACTGGCACACAAGCTGAAAGGGCAATATTACTCTCCCACTGTTTTTTTATGTATTTTTTGTTTTTTCAGGGAGACTTTAGAAACCCAATAATATTTAAAAAAAAAAATAAATAGGCTTTCTATGGCCCACTGAATGAGAGGGAGAGAGGTGGCACACCCAGGAGTCAAGACTGGCACACAAGCTGAAAGGGCAATATTACTCTCCCACTGTTTTTTTAGGTTTTTTTTTTTTTTTCAGGGAGAATTAGAAACCAAATAATATTAAAAAAAAAAAAATAGGCTTTCTATGGCCCACTGAATGAAAGGGAGAGAGGTGGCACACCCAGGAGTCAAGACTGGCACACAAGCTGAAAGGGCAATATTACTCTCCCACTGTTTTTTTATGTATTTTTTGTTTTTTTCAGGGAGACTTTAGAAACCCAATAATATTTAAAAAAAAAAATAAATAGGCTTTCTATGGCCCACTGAATGAGAGGGAGAGAGGTGGCACACCCAGGAGTCAAGACTGGCACACAAGCTGAAAGGGCAATATTACTCTCCCACTGTTTTTTTAGGTTTTTTTTTTTTTTCAGGGAGACTTTTGAAACCAAATAATATTAAAAAAAAAAAAAAAAAAAAAATATAGGCTTGCTATAGCCCACTGAATGATAGCGCACACACAGCAGTGGCACACAAGCCCTGACTGAGGCCAATATTTTTCTCCCACTGATTGATGTAGTGTTTCTGTGTTGAGGTAGATTTTAGAACACAAATCACGGAAAAAATAAATAGGCTTTCTATGGCCCACTCAGTGAGAGATGGCACACACAGGGATGGCACTGTAGCAGAAATGCCAATCTTAATCTCCCACAAAAAAAAAACAAAAAAAAAAAAAAACTGTCCTACAATTACTATCTCCCTGCAGTAATGTAAGCCAGGTATGGCAGGCAGCAATAGGAGTGGACTGATGCACAAATTAAATAAAAAGTGTGGACAAACAAAAAAGATAGCTGTGCAGAAAGGAAGGAACAAGAGGATATGTGCTTTGAAAAAAGCAGTTGGTTTCCACAGTGGCGTACACACAGCAATACAGCTATCACGGAGCCTTCTAGGGCAGCCCAATGAGCTACAGCGCTGAGGGGAAAAAAAAAAAAAAATAGCTTCCACTGTTCCTGCACACCGAAGGTGGTGTTGGACAGTGGAAATCGCTGCAGCACAAGCGGTTTGGTGGTTAGTGGACCCTGCCTAACGCTCTCCCTGCTTCTGACGAAGCGGCAGCAACCTGTCCCTAAGCTCAGATCAGCAGCAGTAAGATGGCGGTCGGCGGGAACGCCCCTTTATAGCCCCTGTGACGCCGCAGACAGCAAGCCAATCACTGCAATGCCCTTCTCTAAGATGGTGGGGACCAGGATCTATGTCATCACGCTGCCCACACTCTGCGTTCACCTTCATTGGCTGAGAAATGGCGCTTTTCGCGTCATTGAAACGCGACTTTGGCGCGAAAGTCGCGTACCGCATGGCCGACAAGCACAGGGGTCGGATCGGGTTTCATGAGACGCCGACTTAGCCAAAAGTCGGCGACTTTTGAAAATGATCGACCCGTTTCGCTCAACCCTAGTGGTTACAAAATAACACTTGGAGTGAACCCAGAGGCACGCAGCTGAGTAGCTCAGCAGAGGAGGTGGAGGAGGAAAATGAGAAGGTTACTTTGCAGCTTGCTGCACAGACACAGAGTAATGCAACCATAACAAGCATTGCATCCTCAGCCACAACTGTGGCCGTGGTCAGCAGTTGACGCGGTTCTGCAGTTTGTAGGGGTGTCAAGGGTTGCCTAGCCTGGGTCTTTTTTTGAGACTCTATAGAATGACCCAACTCAGGATCATCTCCAGCCCCGGGGGTTAATGACTGTTAGCGAGGGTCTGGATTCTGCTCAGACCCTAGTTTTTCCAGCCCCAGATCAAACAGTAAAACATTTTGGACTTCGGTGGAGTTGCTTTTTTCCTCTTGATTCTGTAAATATTTGGACCATACATCTGAATCTCATGGAATAGAATCTGTGAACAGCTCAGCAGACTTGCCCATCTGTGGTTCTACACAGCCAGTTGCAGCGTTGGAGAGTTGTAATGTGGAGGGAAACAAAGGTAATTGTGTAAGGTGGTGAAAAAGGAGGAAAGGCCACTTGATGCACCATTTGCCAGATTTAGATTCCCGCCTGCACCACAGCAATTGCACAAACTTTTTAGATTCCAGAATGTGGACTCTCCTGGCTGCACCACACTATTAGCACAAACCAAGTAGATTCTGAAATTGTACTCCTGCCTGCATCACAGAAAAAGCACAAATGATTTAGATTCTGAAATGTCGATTACTGCTTGCAGCACAATATTAGAACAAGCTATTTAGATTCTGAAATGTGGACTCCTGCCTGCACCACTCTATTAGCACACATAATTTAGATTCTGAAATGTGAAATCTCCTGGCTGCAGAACACGATTAGAACAACCGATTTAGATTCTCAAATGTGGACTCCTGCCTGCATCACAGTATTTTAACACAAACTATTTAGATTGTGAAATGTGGACTCCTGCCTGCACCCTAGTATAAGCTCAAAATATTTAGATTCTGAAATGTGGACTCCAGGCTGCACCACAGTACTAGTAAACATTATTTAGATTCTGAAATGGGGACTTCTGCCTGCGCCACAGTATTGGCACAAACGATTTAGATACTGAAATGTGGACTCCTTCCTGCAACACAGTATTAGCACAAACGATTTAGGTTTTGAAATGTGGGCTCCTGCCTGCACCACAGTATTAGCACAAATGGTTTAGATTCTGATATGTTGGAACCTGCCTGCACCGCACTATTAGCACAAATGATTTTGTTTCTGAAATGTGGACTCTCCTGGCTGCACCATACTATAAGCACAAATTATTTAGTTTCTAACATCTGGACTCTCTTGGCTGCACCACACTGTTAGCACAAATTATTAGTGATGATCAAATAGTGAAATATTTAGATTCAGGAAAGTCGGCAAGAATAATTTCTAATATCCGTGTATTCGTACTGATTAACAAATACAATGCAAGTCAATGGGAAAGCAGAATATTTTTCTGCTGGACCCAACACACACGCCTGAGGGAATGGGAAAAAAAGAGGAAATTGATGGGAAAGAACTAAAATTAAATGGTAACAGCATGGAAAAGATGCCTGCATGCCTTTCTGACTCACATATGGTATCTGGGAATAATGTTGTCAGACTATTGCGCTGGTTTTACAGATTTTTAAAAATACCTACCAAACCAAAAATGTTTTTTGAAGGTAAAAATTCTAGGAAACATTATTTCCTTCATAATTACATGTATATAATGCAAAATTAAAAAAAATTATACCTCACCTTTAGCATATGCTCACACGGAGCGTTTTGGCTTTATTTTTTACTTTAACATTGTGAGGGCTCTCACTCCTACCTTTGGGAGGACCCTCCCTCATGCCAAATAGTTAGCAGCATAGTGGAATACATATTCCCCATCCCTTTACAATGCCATTTTAAACATGCCCATTTGAATTTTGAACTTTGCCCTCCACTACCACCATGTCCACCACCATGTCATTATGTGGCCCTCGCTTTTAATTTTCAAAGGGCCACTAGCTGCTGTGAAAACTACATTTTGTAAGGTCCAAAGTTCATTTTTGCCACCGGATTCCAGCAGAACCACTGTCAAAACAGGTGAAGCCGCTGTAAGGTGAATATAATACAGGAGTTTGGTGAGCTGAATGATCAATGTCAGTAGTTTGGATTCTACCAGACACCCAAAGCATTAGAATTAAATTCAGAATACAATGTATGCAAGTGAGGGCCTGTATTGTGGGCAGTCTGTCATGTCTGAAACCCATGCCAGGAACATGTACAAGCCTCATTTTACTTAGAAGCAGCCTCCTCAAGGGAAAGAAACAGGAGTGATATTGACCAATCTGCCTTCACACTTCTTCTGGAAACTACCCAACCAGGCAGAATTTCTCTTTTGCATGGTTTTGAGCAACAATGGAGTAATTACAGAATATGTCCCAGAGAGTGTCGAGGTTTGTGGAGTGTATTACTCTGGTGACAGGCAGTGCTACAGAGCTCAGGTAAAGGCCTTAGCGTGGCAATGACCAAATTCCAGTATGTGTAAGGCTGCAGCCTGAATAGGTTTGTGGAGCATATTAACCCAGTCTCTTAGACGTGCTTAAAATGTACAGAAACTGGCCAATACCCCACCACCATTTTTTGTAAGGAACCAAATTTAGGAAATGTAAGGGAAGCAACAGTTTAATAAAAAGACACAAGTCTAATTTAGGAGCCTGCAAAAGTCAGCAATGGCCCTTGTCCACCACTGGACAATGTAAATAACTAACGAATATGTATGCCCTATCTAACTGGCAATTCGTGAACAGACAGAAATGCTGACAAGGGGCAACTGAATGCTGCGCTGGGACAAGAACTGGACGTGGTTGCTGACTATTGTGTCTGTGCAACTGCAGGTTGTGGACAGGAGGCCTCAGTGCATCCTTCCTGGAAAGCAGAGTGGGAATGATGTAACATAGGGGAAGGACCAGTGGTTTCATAGTCAAACACAAATTTTGTACCCAGGCATTCCGCTCACCTACTGGGGTGCTGCGTATATGAGCAGTATGCGGCATATACTAACAGAGGTATGAAGGGCAACACAATAAAAAAGTAAAATAATAGATTATATAGAGATTGAGAGTAGAAATTTGACCATTGCACAATGTACAAAGGCTTCCAAAAATTACTCCAAGGGGGCTGTATCATAGACGCTGAAAGAGACCTTGATAGGGACCTCAAAATACATTTTGCAGTTATTACAATAGGTAGAGATAGGGAGTAAAAGTTTCACCATTGCACAATGTGCTATTTTCCAAAAATTATGCAAGGTGTCTATATCATACATGCTGAAAGACACTGTGATGGGGACATCATAATACACTTTGCAGTTATTTCAAGAGGCAGAGATAGCAAGTACAAAAAATTACCCAAAGGGTCTGTATAATATCTGCTGAAAGAGACCATGATGGGGACCTCACAATACATTTTTCAGTTATCAGAATAGGTAGAGATATAGAGTACAAGTTTCACCATTGAATAATGTGCAAACTTTTCAAGAAGTACAAAACAATACCCATGTGGGGTATACATAGATGAACACTAAGTACTTGTTGCAGAAGCAGGAGGAGTTTATTTCCTGAACAAAATGGTTTGGGATGGTAAGGGATGGAGGTTAAGACAACTTCCAAAAAAACCCATTTGGCCTGCATTGAAGTTGCTATCATCGGTAGGGCTTACAAAGTTAGAGGAAATCCAGCCCTTGTTTAATTTTAGAAGAGTCATCATGACTGCATTTTCCGTTGACAGCCATGTGCGCCTATCTGTTATGATTGCAACTGCCGAACTAAAAACCCGCTCAGACAACACACTTGCGGCAGGGCATGTGATCACCTCCAAGGCATGCAAGGAGAGGTCGGTCCAAGTGTGCAGATTGGACAACCAATAGTTAAAGGGCACTGAAGAATCAGGAAGGATGCTGGTATGGTCATTTAATTAGTCCTTCACCATCTTGGTCAACTTCTCTATCCTAGTCATAGTTACACCCACAGATAGCACTTGCTGATGTGACAGTGTCATGAAAATGGCCCAGTTGGTTGACATTTCACCCCAAGCTTGAGTTGCACTTGGTGTTTGTGGCCCTCCCCTGTAATCCTTGTGGGCGAAAAGAGCTTGTACCTCTTCTGCCAGTGTGAAGGTAATCTTTTGAGCAAGTCTTCCACTATGGCCCTCTGGCATGCATGCACTGAAAATGGCATTTTCTTTACCATGGGTCAAGAAAGGTGAACAGTAGGGTTGAGCGACTTTTATTTTTATAGGATCGGGTCGGGTTTCACGAAACCCGACTTTCTCAAAAGTCGGGTCGAGTGAAATCGGCCGATCCTATAAAAAAGTCGGGGTCGGGGTCGGCCAAAACACGAAACCCAATGCAGTGCAATGGGATACTATGGTTCCCAGGGTCTGAAGTAGAGGAAACTCTCCTTCAGGCCCTGGGATCCATATTAATGTGTAAAATAAAGAATCAAAATAAAAAATATTGATATACTCACCCTCGGACGCGCCCTGGTACTAATCGGCAGGCTTCCTTCCTAAGAATGAGCGCGTGAATGACCTGCGGCGACGTCGCGGCTTGTGATTGGTCGCGAGCGGTCACATGGACAAGCCGCGATGTCATCTAAGGTCCTTCACGCGCTCATTCTTAGGAAGGAAGGCTGCCGGAAAGAAGCAGGGCGCGTCCGAGGGTGAGTATATTTCTATTAGGAATAGGAATTAGGCTCTACCCTAGTGAACAGCCAGTATTTTATGGTGGACAAAATGTCTTTCACGTGAGGGTCTTGGGAAAGGCGTCTGGATATGAACTCTACCATGAGTGGCAGACTATAAAGAGTCAAATGTTCAGTGTCACCAAGAACAACACTAACCATCCTCTCCTCCTCACTATGCATAGCCTCCTCCTCCACCTCCTCTTCAGGCCATCCATGCTGGGCATGCATAAATCTGGGATTGGGAGTCTCCTCTGTAGAGCAGAGCAAAAAATCCTGTGCCTCATACTCCTCCTCCTGTTCCTCATCATCGCCCAATGTGCCCTGAGAATACTGTGGGAGGCTGGGCTGTGTGGTATCAGCCACTGTACAATCTTTCCCCATAGCCACCTGCTTGAAATTCAAAGCTTCATTTTTCAGTGAATATTTTAACCCCTTAAGCCCCGAGGGTGGTTTGCACGTTAATGACCGGGCCAATTTTTACAATTCTGACCACTGTCCATTTATGAGGTTATAACTCTGGAACGCTTCAACGGATCTTGGCGATTCTGACACTGTTTTCTCGTGACATATTGTACTTCATGTTAGTGGTAAAATTTCTTCGATATAACTTGCGTTTATTTGTGAAATGTGAAAAAAACGAATATTTGGCGAAAATTTTGAAAATTTCTCAATTTTCCAACTTTGAATTTTTATGCCCTTAAATCACAGACATATGTCACACAAAATACTTAATAAATAACATTTCCCACATGTCTACTTTACATCAGCACAATTTTGGAACCAAATTTTTTTTTGTGACGGAGTTATAAGGGTTAAAAGTTGACCAGCAATTTCTCATTTTTACAACACCATTTTTTTTTAGGGACCACATCTCATTTGAAGTCATTTTGACGGGTCTATATGATAGAAAATACCCAAGTGTGACACCATTCTAAAAACTGCACCCCTCAAGGTACTCAAAACCACTTTCAAGAAGTTTATTAACCCTTCAGGTGTTTCACAGGAATTTTTGGAATGTTTAAATAAAAATGAACATTTAACTTTTTTTCACACAAAATTTATTTCAGCTCCAATTTGTTTTATTTTACCAAGGGTAACAGGAGAAAATAGACCCCAAAAGTTGTTGTACAATTTGTCCTGAGTACGCTGATACCCCATATGTGGCGGTAAACCACAGTTTGGGCGCATGGCAGAGCTTGGAAGCAAAGGAGCGCCATTTGACTTTTCAATGCAAAATTGACTGGAATTGAGATGGGACGCCATGTTGCATTTGGAGAGCCCCTGATGTGCCTAAACATTGAAACCCCCCACAAGTGACACCATTTTGGAAAGTAGACCCCCTAAGGAACTTATCTAGATGTGTGGTGAGCACTTTGACCCAACAAGTGCTTTACAGAAGTTTATAATGCAGAACCGTAAAAATAAAAAATCATATTTTTTCACAAAAATTATCTTTTCACCCCCAATTTTTTATTTTCCCAAGGGTGAGAGAAGAAATTGGACCCCAAAAATTGTTGTGCAATTTGTCCTGAGTACGCTGATACCCCATATGTGGGTGTAAACCATTGTTTGGGCGCAGGGCAGAGCTCGGAAGGGAAGGAGCGCCATTTGACTTTTCAATGCAAAATTGACTGGAATTGAGATGGGACGCCATGTTGCATTTAGAGAGCCCTTGATGTGCCTAAACATTGAAACCCCTAACAAGTGACACCATTTTGGAAAGTAGACCCCCTAAGGAACTTATCTAGATGTGTGGTGAGCACTTTGACCCAACAAGTGCTTTACAGAAGTTTATAATGCAGAGCCGTAAAAATAAAAAATCATATTTTTTCACAAAAATGATCTTTTCACCCCCAATTTTTTATTTTCCCAAGGGTAAGAGAAGAAATTGGACCCCAAAAATTGTTGTGCAATTTGTCCTGAGTACACTGATACCCCATATGTGGGTGTAAACCATTGTTTGGGCGCAGGGCAGAGCTCAGAAGGGAAGGAGCGCCATTTGACTTTTCAATGCAAAATTGACTGGAATTGAGATGGGACGCCATGTTGCGTTTGGAGAGCCCCTAATGTGCCTAAACATTGAAACCCCCCACGAGTGACACCATTTTGGAAAGTAGACCCCTTAAGGAACTTATCTAGATGTGTGTTGAGCACTTTGACCCAACAAGTGCTTCACAGAAGTTTATAATGCAGAGCCGTAAAAATAAAAAATCATATTTTTTCACAAAAATGATCTTTTCACCCCCATTTTTTTATTTCCCCAAGGGTAAGAGAAGAAATTAGACCACAAAAGTTGTTGTGCAATTTGTCCTGAGTACGACGATAACCCATATGTGGGTGTAAACCATTGTTTGGGCGCATAGCAGAGCTCAGAAGGGAAGAAGCGCTATTTTACTTTTCAATGCAAAATTGACTGGAATTAAGATGGGATGCCATGTTGCGTTTGGAGAGCCCCTGATGTGCCTAAACATTAAACCCCCCCACAAGTGACACCATTTTGGAAAGTAGACCCCCTAAGGAACTTATCTAGATGTGTTTTGAGAGCTTTGAACCCCCAAGTGTTTCACTACAGTTTATAACGCAGAGCCGTGAAAATAAATTTTTTTTTTTTTTTCACAAAAATGATTTTTTAGCCCCCAGTTTTGTATTTTCACAAGGGTATCAGGATAAATTGGACCCCAAAAGTTGTTGTCCAATTTGTCTGGAGTACGCTGATACCCCATTTGTGGGGAGGGACCACTGTTTGGGCGCATGACAGAGCTCGGAAGGGAAGGAGCGCCATTTGGAATGCAGACTTAAATGGATTGGTCTGCAGGCGTCACATTGCATTTGCAGAGCCCCTGATGTACCCAAACAGTACAAACCCCCCACAAGTGACCCCATATTGGAAACTAGACCCCCCAAGGAACTTATCTAGATGTGTTGTGAGAACTTTGAACCCCCAAGTGTTTCACTACAGTTTATAACGCAGAGCCGTGAAAATAATTATTATTTTTTTTTTCACAAAAATTAAATTTAGCCCCCAGTTTTGTATTTTCACAAGGGTATCAGGATAAATTGGACCCTAAAAGTTGTTGTCCAATTTGTCCTGAGTACGCTGATACCCCCTATGTGGGGGGGAACCACTGTTTGGGCGCATGACAGAGCTCGGAAGGGAAGGAGCGCCATTTGGAATGCAGACTTAAATGGATTGGTCTGCAGGCGTCACGTTGCATTTGCAGAGCCCCTGATGTACCCAAACAGTACAAACCCCCCACAAGTGACCCCATATTGGAAACTAGACCCCCCAAGGAACTTATCTAGATGTGTTGTGAGAACTTTGAACCCCCAAGTGTTTCACTACAGTTTATAACGCAGAGCCGTGAAAATAAAAATTATTTTTCTTTTTCACAAAAATGATTTTTTAGCCCCCAGTTTTGTATTTTCACCAGGGTATCAGGATAAATTGGACCCTAAAAGTTGTTGTCCAATTTGTCCTGAGTACGCTCATACCCCCTATGTGGGGGGGAACCACTGTTTGGGCGCATGACAGAGCTCGGAAGGGAAGGAGCGCCATTTGGAATGCAGACTTAAATGGATTGGTCTGCAGGCGTCACGTTGCATTTGCAGAGCCCCTGATGTACCCAAATAGTACAAACCCCCCACAAGTGACCCCATATTGGAAAATAGACCTCCCAAGGAACTTATCTAGATGTGTTGTGAGAACTTTGAACCCCCAAGTGTTTCACTACAGTTTACAACGCAGAGCCGTGAAAATAAAACATATTTTTTTTCCCACAAAAATGATTTTTAGCCCCCCAAATTTTTATTTTCCCAAGGATAACAAGAGAACTTGGACCCCAGAAGTTGTTGTTCAATTTGTCCCTAGTACGCTGATACCCCATATGTTGGGGTAAACCCCTTTTTGGACGCACGGGAGAGCTCGGAAGGGAAGGAGCACTGTTTTACTTTTTCAACGCAGAATTGGCTGGAATTGAGATTGGACGCCATGTCGCGTTTGGAGAGCCCCTGATGTGCCTGAACAGTGGAAACTCCCCAATTCTACCTGAAACCCTACCCCTAACCGTTTACTGAACATTTTCTGACAGTCATAAGTGCCACGTATATAAGTGCCACGTATATAAGTGCCACGTATATAAGTGCCACGTATATAAGTGCCACGTATTTAAGTGCCACGTATTTAAGTGCCACGTATTTAAGTGCCACGTATTTAAGTGCCACGATATTTCAGTGCCACGTATTTCAGTGCCACGTATTTCAGTGCCACGTATTTCAGTGCCACGTATTTCAGGCACTGAAAAATACGTGGCACGTAAATACTTCAGTGCCACGATATTTCAGTGCCACGATATTTCAGTGCCACGTATTTCAGTGCCACGTATTTCAGGCACTGAAAAATACGTGGCACGTAAATACGTGGCACGTAAATACGTGGCACTTAAATACGTGGCACTTAAATACGTGGCACTTATATACGTGGCCACTGAAATATCGTGGCACTTATATACGTATATAAACGTATATTTCAGTGCCACGTATTTCAGTGCCACGTATTTCAGGTTAGGGGTAGGGTTAGGGGTAGGGTTAGGGTTTTTTGTTTTTTTCTTGTTTTCTTGTGTTTTTCTATAAAAACGCATGCGTTTTACCGCGTTTACATGCATTTTTTCACACATGCGGTTTTTTTAAAAAACGCATGCAGATAAAAACGCAAGTGTGAAACCAGACTAAAAGACGCTTTTTATAGCAAAAAAGTTTTTGCGTCTCCACATTTTGAGACCTATAATTTTTCCACATTTTGGTCCACAGAGTCATGTGAGGTCTTGTTTTTTGCGGTTCGAGTTGACGTTTTTATTGGTAACATTTTCGGACACGTGACCATTTTTTATCACTTTTTATTCCGATTTTTGTGAGGCAGAATAACCAGAAACCAGCTATTCATGAATTTCTTTTGGGAGAGGCGTTTATACCGTTCTGCGCTTGGTAAAATTGATAAAGCAGTTTTATTCGTCGGGTCAGTACGATTACAGCGATACCTCATTTATATCATTTTTTTATGTTTTGACGCTTTTATACGATAAAAACTATTTTATAGAAAAAATAATTATTTTGGCATCGCTTTATTCTGAGGACTATAACTTTTTTACTTTTTTGCTGATGATGCTGTATGGCGGCTCGTTTTTTGCGGGACAAGATGACGTTTTCAGCGGTAACATGGTTATTTATGTCCGTCTTTTTGATCGCGTGTTATTCCACTTTTTGTTCGGCGGTATGGTAATAAAGCGTTGTTTTTTGCCTCGTTTTTTTTTTTTTTTCTTACGGTGTTTACTGAAGGGGTTAACTAGTGGGCCAGTTTTATAGGTTGGGTCGTTATGGACGCGGCGATACTAAATATGTGTACTTTTATTGTTTTTGTTTGTTTTTTTTAGATAAAGAAATGTATTTATGGGAATAATATTTTTTTTTTTATTATTATTTATTTAGGAATTATTTTTTTTTTTTTTTACACATGTGGAAATTTTTTTTTTTACTTTTTTACTTTGTCCCAGGGGGGGACATCACAGATCGCAGATCTGATAGTGTGCACAGCACTCTATTAGATCTGCGATCATACTTTCATCGGAGCAGGCTGCAGCTTTCATCTGCAGCCTGCTCCGACCCGGAAGTGCTCCCTGCAGGACCCGGATACAGCCCCTCGGCCATTTTGGATCCGGGGCCTGCAGGGAGAAGACGTTCGGTACGAGGTGAGTACATCACCTTGTACCGATCGTCTCAGGGAAGCCCGCAGGGAGCCCCCTCCCTGCGCGATGCTTCCCTGTACCGCCGGTACACCGCGATCATGTTTGATCGCGGTGTGCCGGGGGTTAATGTGCCGGGGGCGGTCCGTGACCGCTCCTGGCACATAGTGCCGGATGTCAGCTGCGATATGCAGCCGACACCCGGCCGCGATCGGCCGCGCTCCCCCCGTGAGCGCGGCCGATCGCGTATGACGTACTATACCGTCACCGGGAATTAAGGCCCACCCCACCTCGACGGTATAGTACGTCATACGGGATTAAGGGGTTAATAGACAGAGCAGTGGGATGGTTATGCTCATAATAGCAGCGCTCACCATCTTGGTGCAATACTAAGTTTTGAAGAACCTCACATAGGTCAGCGATCCACACCCACTCGTAAGTTGTTATGGGTGGGAATTGAGTGTTACTCTGACGAGCATTGAGAAGTTGGAATTCAGAGACTGGCCTCTGCTGCTCACTAAGCCTTGCCAACATATAGAAGGTCGAATTCCACCATGTGGGAACTTCACAAATCAGTCAGTGACGAGGCAAATTAAAGCGCTGCGGTCGAAAGCCTTCGATGACTTTTCAGAAATGTGTGCTGACACGGCATACCTTGGCAGGTAGGTCAGGCAAGTCAGGTATATTTTTAAAAACTGCTCTACAACCAAGTTCAGTACGTGGGCCATACATGGAACGTGCACCAGCTTGCCGAGCTTTAAAGCCACCATTTTCACACACAACCAGACCTGGTTGGAGGTTCAGCGGGGAGAGCCACTGATCAGTCTGTTCTTTTATCTCTTTCAACAGCTTGGCTACATTGTGAGATTTATCACCTAAACAAATTAGCTTCAGCAGAGTGTGCTGCTGCTTCGCCAAGGCAGTGCTGTGGATTTCCCAAATAGGGAGTGATAGGGAGGCTAATTCCATTGAGGATGATGAGGAGAGAGAGGAACTGGAATACGAGGAGACTTAAACCCTGATGGAAGTTGGGCTTGGCTGGGAATCAAGTACCATTGGGCTGCCATCGCCCAGAGGTCACGGAAAGACTCAGCTCCCATGAGTTGAAACGGCAACATTTCCAGGGATAGCAATTGGCAGGGCAGGTTTTAGACAAAGTGTGGCCCTAAGCAAAAGTTAATAGTGGGGCCCCAAATGCTAACATTGCAAAATCACACAACTATTTATGTTACATTACATTAGCAGGATGTGGATACAGTTGGCGGAGGGGCCTGGAGGAAGTGCTGGCACTGTGGCCCCCATATTCAGGGGCATCATATCAGCCTAGTGGTCTGCCACTATTAGCAGTACACAGAGGCATTGCTAGGGTCAGAAACGATTGGGGGCCCAAACTCAAAGACAAAAATTTGCCCTCCTAATTTTTTAACACTGCAGATAATCCTGTCTAGCTTCACCTGCGGTCACGTGACTGCCACGCGACCAATCACAAGCCGCGACGTCATCTAAGGTCTTTCAAGCGCTCATTCTTAGGAACGGAAGCTGCCGGTTACATCGGTAAGGTCCAGGCTGCGTCGGAGAGGTGATTATATCAATATTTTTTTTTTTTATTCTTTATTTTACACATTAATATCGATCCCGATACCGATTCCCGATATCACAAAAGTATCGGATCTCGGTATCGGAATTCCGATACCGCAAATATCGGCCGATACCCGATACTTGCGGTATCGGAATGCTCAACACTAATACTGACCAAATACTGCTAGTGTGACGGCAGCCTAAGTCAAAGCCAGGAGTGGGTGATAAATACAGAAGTGGTGACGTGTTTCTATTATACTGTTCCTCTGAATGTTTCACTCCTAGATTTGGCTTACAAATACTGATGTGAAATACTGACCGAATACTGTACGTGTGAACGAGACCTACTAGTTTAATTCACCAAAACCACTTTAAAAAATTGCAGCAAAAAATGTTGTTGCGATATCTGCAGCTTTTTTTTTATTCTTTCATTGCTTTCTACAGGTGAAAGCACACTGAAAGAAGTGACATGCTGCAAATTTAAAAATTCAGTCAGAAAAAAACAAGTGCGTGCAGGAGATTTCGGAAATCTTATATGTTTTGCTGGCGCTTTAAAAGGAAGCTTTGGCCATGTTCATATGCAGAATTTTTGCAGCTTTTCTGCAAATAAGAAGTTGCATTTTACAGCACCATCAAACTATGAGATTTTCAGAAATCTCCTGCACACCACTTCATTTCACAACTACAGCGTTTTTTTAAATGTGCAGCAGGTCACTTCTTTCAGCATTTTTTTCACCCATAGAAAGCAATGAAAAAGTAAAAAAAAAAAGCTGGAAATGTTGCAATGTTGTTTTTTGCTGCATTTTTGGTGAATAAAACTAACTTTTTTAAACATGTACTGTAGACAAAATAAATACTGTAAAAACAAACAAACCGCAAAAGCTCTAAGGGTAACCACCGATAAACCAAACTGCTGCAAAACCAGCTCTTGCCGGCAGGGTCCTCTCTCCTCATGTACCAGTTGTGACTTGTATTGATTAAGATTATTGTACTTTTTTATTATGTATACCCCTTCTCACATGTAAAGCACTATGGAATAAATGGCGCTATAATAATAATAAAACAATTTCTTGCCGGGGCTCACCTGCTCTTCGGAGTGTGGAGTCAGGGAGAAGCTGCAGGAGCCTGACAGAGATTCAGAAGCAGGAGCATAGAGCGGGAAGCTGTCCTGGCTGGGAGGAGAAGCTTAGCAGGCAAGGACAGGTGCACTTATGGAAACTGGAAGGGAGATACAGGGCACTGCACTTTTATCCAGGCCTTGGCATTAAATCAAAGTGCCTAGCGAAGCACCAGGCAGTATGCCACTGGCTGGGGGCCCCTGAAGTAGTGGGGGCCCTAGGCAGCTGCCTAGTCTGCCTGCCTCTAATGTCAGCCCTGGCAATGTGGGTGTTTAATGTTTGGGCCTGTGGGTGGTTGGCTGGATATTTCTGCTTTCTATTAAATGCTTGGGCCAAGGATAACTGAACGCTGCCATAGGGCAACAAAGTGGACGTGGATGCTGACTGTTGTGTGTATGCAACTGCTGGTTTTGGGCAGGAGGCATCAGCACCTACCTCATGGTCAGCAGATTGGGAACGCCATAACACAGGGGAAGGTGCAGTAGTTTAACCCTCAGACACAGATCTGGTACCAGGCATTCTGCCCACCTACTGGGGTGCTTTGCTGCCATGTGCTTTTGCATACTGGTGCTGCTCAGGTTGGTAGTGTGCTTGCCTCTTCTTAGCTTGGTTTGGCAGATGCTGCAAATTGCAGTTATTTTATCTGAAGGACTTTCAGAAAAAAACTGCCATACTTTGCTTGCTATCTAGCCAAGTGGGGGGCTCTGTGGAATAGTTTACTGAGTTCTACCTCTGGGCAAACCACTACCTCTTCTTGCCTGTTTTCTTGCTATGGATCCATCCCTCTCTGCACTGCAATGCTCGCTAGGTGTGCCAACATGCCAGGTTGGATCAGTGGCCTCATCATTGACCACATCAGCTTCCTCCTTCTGAGCTGCGATTTGAGGCTGACCTGATGGCAACTGTGCCTCATGATTATCCTCCATCTCTTTTGACATCAATTGACCTTCCCCAACGTGCTATTCTCCTGTGCTTAACCATTGATAAGATAAAAGGAAAAAGAAATCCAGCTTCCAAAAATATCAAAATTTATTGAAGATAAAATCCAAAGTCCAATGACATGGTTCACAGGAGAATGAGTAGCAGCAGGCTACGCGTTTCGAACAATGAGTTCTTTTTCAAAGCTGCTCACTATGCATCACAGTATGGTTAAATAGCAGCTGTGACAAATCACAGTGAGTAAATTTATCACCTGACACATAAGTGAATATATACAATAAAAACATCAAAAAATAACAAAGACAAAGGAAAATTCACATACAAGTGCATCAAGCATTACATACAAACTAAATAATGTTGATATCTTAATAGTGGAACATAATTTCTTTGCGAGCATTCAAGCCCGCAGGATGGCAAGTGTTAAGGCAGAACATCCAGTAAGCTTCACGCGTCATTAGGCGTCTTTTGAAGTCTCCTCCTCTGGCTGACAGCGCAAGCTTCTCAATGCCGACAACCCGGAAAAATGCTGTGCTCCTCTGGTGACAGGTAATAAAATGCTTAGAAGCATGGGACATGGAGCGATTACTATCAGTGGAGACAACAATGTCAGTAATGTGCTCAGAAATACGGATCTTAAGCGTACGAGTAGTACAACCTATATAACTCAGTTTACATTTTATGCATGTTATCATATATACCACATTTTTACTGCTGCAATTAATATATTGCTGAATTCTATATTCCTGTCTGTTGTCGCTATCATAAAAAGAATGTGCAGCAACAGAGTGAGCACATGTTCGGCATCTGGAGGCACCGCAGCGGTAAAAACCTGTATAATGTAACCAGGTGCGAGAGACATTGCCAGAATTGAAAAAACTGGGAGAAAGAATGTCAGATAAAGTAGTGGCCTTCTTTGCAACCACTTGACACCCTGAAGACAAAATCTTAGAAAGAATTTCGTCCTCATATAAAATAGGGATGTTTTTTAAAATAAGAGATTTAATACTATTATATTGAGGACTGTATTTAATAGAGCAAAATGTCTTTTGATTTTGATTAGAATTCCTCTCCCTATTTTTTGGCAAGAGCATATCGCTCTGTTTTTTCTTTTTCACTATATTTTTGGCTCTATCGAGCGACCAATTAGAGTAGCCTCTCTTTTCCAATCTTCTGCAGCACGAATCAATTTCTTGCCTGAGAATACCAGCATCATTGCAGTTTCTAGTTATCCTGGTTAATTCACTGTCATGAATCCCAATGGCTAGGGATAGCAAGGGACAAGCAAAGTAATACAAAATATCGGACGAGCTCTAGGGTGATGGAACCTGGGCTGACCGCTGCCCTACGCCTGACAAACGCAACTAGAGATAGCCAGGGAGCGTGCCTACGTTGGTTCTAGACGCCACGCACCAGCCTAAGAGCTAACTAGTACTGCAGAGAAAATAAGACCTCACTTGCCTCCAGAGGAATGAACCCCAAAAGGTATAGTTGCCCCCCACATGTATTGACGGTGAAATGAGAGGAAGGCACACACATAGAGATGATATATATAGGTTCAGCAAATTGAGGCCCGCTGTAAACTAGAAAGCAGAACGATACAAAAGGGGTCTGAGCGGTCAGCAAAAAACCCTAATCAAAAAACCATCCTGAGATTACAAGAACCCATGTGCCAACTCATGGCACATGGGGAGAACCTCAGTCCACTAGAGCTACCAGCTAGCATAGAGACATAATAAGCAAGCTGGACAAAAAACCAAACAACTGAAAATCAGCACTTAGCTTATCCTGAAAGATCTGGGAGCAGGTAGGCAGGAACCAAACAGAGCACATCTGAATACATTGATAGCCGGCAAGGGAATGACAGAAAGGCCAGGTAAAATAGGAAACACCCAGCCTCTGATGGACAGGTGGAAACCAAAGGCCGCAACCCACCAAAGTCACCCAGTACCAGCAGTAACCACCAGAGGGAGCCCACAAACAGAATCCACAACAGTACCCCCCCCTTGAGGAGGGGTCACCGAACCCTCACGAGAACCCCCAGGGCGATCAGGGTGAGCTCTATGGAAGGCGCGGACCAAATCAGTCGCATGAACATCGGAGGCGACCACCCAGGAATTATCCTCCTGACCATAACCCTTCCACTTAACCAAATACTGGAGTTTGCGTCTGGAAACACGAGAATCCAAGATCTTCTCAACAACATACTCCAATTCTCCCTCCACCAGCACCGGAGCAGGAGGCTCAACCGAAGGAACAATGGGCACCTCATACCTCCGCAACAACGACCGATGGAACACATTATGAATAGCAAACGATGCTGGGAGATCCAAACGAAAAGATACAGGGTTAAGAATCTCCGAGATCCTATAAGGACCAATGAACCGAGGCTTGAACTTAGGAGAAGAGACCTTCATAGGGACAAAACGAGAAGACAACCACACCAAATCCCCAACAAGAAGTCGGGGACCCACGCGGCGACGGCGATTAGCAAACTGCTGAGTCTTCTCCTGAGATAACTTCAAATTGTCCACCACCTGATTCCAAATCTGATGTAGCCTGTCCACCACCACGTCCACTCCAGGACAATCCGAAGACTCCACCTGACCAGAGGAAAAATGAGGATGAAACCCCGAATTACAAAAAAAAGGAGATACCAACGTGGCAGAACTAGCCCAATTATTAAGAGCAAATTCGGCCAGCGGCAAAAAAGCAACCCAGTCATCTTGATCAGCAGAAACAAAACACCTCAAATAAGTTTCCAAGGTCTGATTAGTTCGCTCCGTCTGGCCATTCGTCTGAGGATGGAATGCAGACGAGAAAGACAAATCAATGCCCATCTTGGCACAAAACGTCCGCCAAAATCTAGACACAAACTGGGATCCCCTGTCAGAAACGATATTCTCCGGAATCCCATGCAAACGAACCACGTTCTGAAAAAATAAAGGGACCAACTCAGAGGAGGAAGGCAACTTAGGCAAGGGCACCAAATGAACCATCTTAGAAAAGCGGTCACACACCACCCAGATAACGGACATTTTCTGTGAAACCGGGAGATCAGAAATAAAATCCATGGAAATGTGCGTCCAAGGCCTCTTCGGGATGGGCAAGGATAACAACAACCCACTGGCCCGAGAACAGCAAGGCTTAGCTCGAGCACACACTTCACAAGACTGCACAAAGGTACGCACATCCCTAGACAAGGAAGGCCACCAAAAAGACCTGGCCACCAAGTCTCTAGTACCAAATATTCCAGGATGACCAGCCAACACAGAAGAATGGACCTCGGAGATGACTCTACTGGTCCAATCATCCGGAACAAACAGTCTTTCTGGTGGACAACGATCCGGTTTATCCACCTGAAACTCCTGCAATGCACGTCGCAAGTCTGGGGATACGGCGGACAATATTACCCCATCCCTAAGGATACCAGTAGGCCCAGAGTCTCCAGGAGAGTCAGGCACAAAACTCCTGGAAAGAGCATCTGCCTTCACATTCTTTGAACCTGGCAGGTATGAAACCACGAAATTGAAACGAGAAAAAAACAACGACCAACGAGCCTGTCTAGGATTCAAACGCCTGGCAGACTCAAGGTAAATGAGATTCTTGTGATCAGTCAAGACCACCACACGATGTTTAGCACCCTCAAGCCAATGACGCCACTCCTCAAATGCCCACTTCATGGCCAAAAGCTCCCGATTACCCACATCATAATTGCGCTCGGCGGGCGAGAATTTTCTAGAGAAGAATGCACATGGCTTCATCACCGAGCCATTAGAACTTCTCTGTGACAAAACCGCCCCCGCTCCAATCTCGGAAGCATCAACCTCAACCTGAAAAGGAAGTGAAACATCTGGTTGACACAACACAGGAGCAGAAGAAAACCGGCGCTTAAGTTCCTGAAAGGCCTCCACGGCCGCAGGAGACCAATCAGCAACATCAGCACCCTTTTTAGTCAAATCAGTCAAAGGTTTAACAATACTGGAAAAATTAGCAATGAACCGACGATAAAAATTAGCAAACCCCAAGAACTTCTGAAGGCTCTTAACAGATGTAGGTTGTGTCCAGTCACAAATCGCCTGAACCTTGACGGGATCCATCTCAATAGTAGAAGGAGAAAAAATGTACCCCAAAAAAGAAATCTTCTGGACTCCGAAGAGACACTTTGAGCCCTTCACAAACAGAGAATTGGCCCGCAGAACCTGAAACACCTTCCTGACCTGTAAAACATGAGACTCCCAGTCATCAGAAAACACCAAAATATCATCCAAATACACAATCATAAACTTATCCAGATATTCACGGAAAATATTGTGCATAAAGGACTGAAAGACTGACGGAGCATTGGAGAGTCCAAAAGGCATTACCAAATACTCAAAAAGGCCCTCAGGCGTATTAAATGCGGTTTTCCACTCGTCACCCTGTTTTATCCGCACCAGATTATACGCACCGCGAAGATCTATCTTAGTGAACCACCTAGCCCCCTTAATGCGAGCAAACAAATCAGTCAATAATGGCAGTGGATACTGATATTTGACTGTAATCTTATTCAGAAGGCGATAATCTATACAAGGCCTCAGGGAACCATCTTTTTTTGCCACGAAAAAAAAACCTGCTCCCAGAGGGGACGAAGATGGACGAATATGTCCCTTTTCCAAGGACTCCTTAATATAATTCCGCATAGCAGTATGCTCTGGCAGTGACAGATTAAATAAACGACCCTTAGGGAACTTACTGCCAGGAATCAATTCTATAGCACAGTCACAATCTCTATGAGGAGGGAGCGAATTGAGCTTAGGCTCCTCAAAAACATCCCTATAGTCAGACAAAAACGCAGGGATCTCAGAAGGAGTAGATGAAGCGATTGAAATCGGAGGTGCATAATCATGAACCCCCTGACATCCCCAGCTTAACACAGACATTGTTTTCCAGTCCAGGACAGGATTATGAGTTTGTAACCATGGCAGACCAAGCACTAGTACATCATGTAAATTATACAGTACAAGGAAGCGAATCACCTCCTGATGAACGGGAGTCATGCGCATGGTCACTTGTGTCCAATACTGCGGCTTATTCATAGCCAATGGTGTAGAGTCAATTCCCTTCAGAGGGATAGGAACTTCCAGAGGCTCCAGACTAAAACCGCAGCGTTTAGCAAATGACCAATCCATAAGACTCAGGGCAGCGCCTGAATCCACATAGGCATCGACGGAAATGGAAGACAGTGAAAAAATCAGAGTCACAGACAAAATGAACTTAGGCTGCAGAGTACCAATGGCAAAAGATTTATCAACCCTTTTTGTGCGTTTAGAGCATGCTGATATAACATGAGCTGAATCACCACAATAAAAACACAATCCATTTTTCCGCCTATAATTTTGCCGTTCACTTCTGGACTGAATTCTATCACATTGCATAGTCTCAGGTGCCTGTTCAGAAGACACCGCCAACTGGTGCACGGGTTTGCGCTCCCGTAAACGCCGATCAATCTGAATGGCCATAGCCATCGACTCATTCAGACCTGTAGGCGTAGGGAACCCCACCATAATATCCTTAATGGCCTCGGAAAGACTATTTCTGAAGTTAGCAACCAGGGCGCACTCATTCCACTGAGTAAGCACCGACCATTTCCGAAATTTTTGACAATATATTTCCGCTTCATCATGCCCCTGAGAGAGGGCTAATAAAGCCTTTTCAGCCTGAATCTCCAGGTTGGGTTCCTCATAGAGCAATCCCAATGCCAGAAAAAACGCATCCACATTAAGCAATGCAGGATCCCCTGGTGCCAATGCAAATGCCCAATTCTGAGGGTCGCCCCACAGGAAAGATATTACAATCTTGACCTGTTGAGCAGGGTCTCCAGAGGAGCGAGATTTTAAAGAAAGAAACAATTTACAATTGTTCCTGAAATTCAGGAAGGTAGATCTATCTCCAGA